>NC_140522.1:518893-613422 GCF_964339955.1 Pipistrellus hanaki
ACCCTCTCCCTCACCCTCACCCTCACCCTCTCCCTCACCCTCACCCTCTCCCTCACCCTCACCCTCACCCACACCCTCACCCACACCCTCTCCCTCACCCACAGCCTCACCCACACCCACACCCTCACCCTCACCCTCACCCTCACCCTCTCCCTCACCCTCTCCCTCACCCTCTCCCTCACCCTCACCCTCTCCCTCACCCTCACCCTCTCCCTCACCCTCTCCCTCACCCTCTCCCTCACCCTCACCCTCTCCCTCACCCTCACCCACCCTCACCCTTATCCTCACCCACACCCTCTCCCACACCCACGTGTCACAGACGGAACCATTTCCCGTCCTCCCTCGGGGGACCAGGCCCACCTCCCTCCCGGCCTGTCCTCCTCCCTCCTCCCCCTCGAGCACCCAGACCCTCGGCTCCCCTGGGCCCGTGTTTGCCGAAGGGCGGCCCCCAGCGGCTCTGCCTCTGGCCTGAGGGGCCCTCCGAGGAGCCTGCTCCCCGAGCTCTCCCCCCCGCCTCCCGCAGCCTCGCCAGCCCCTGGCGCCGGGGTCCCCGTCCGGTCCCAGCAGCCCCTGCTCCCTCCCCCGCAGGCGGCCCCCCTCCTCGGGGCGGAGGGGGGAGGGGGCTCTGTCACAGCCCGTCCCCCCACTGCTCAGCTGACCCTGAGCCTGGGCCCGCGGGGGGTGCCCTGTGCCCCCGGGGCCGGGCAGGAAGGGGTTACTCACACACACACACACGTGTGGACACACACACACACACGTGTGGACACACATGCACACAAACCATGCACATGTGAAATGCACGCATGCACATACACATCCACGCAACTACACACAAGTGTGCGTCGGCGTGTACACATAGACATACGCGTATGCATGCACAAACACACGTTTGTGTGCGCACAAACACACACACGGGCACTCATGCTCATTCACACGGCCCCACATGTGCGCACACCGGCGTGTACACATGCATGTGCACGTGCACACGTGTCCAGGTGCACACAAGCACACGTGTGCACACACATGCACGTGCACACGCTCTCTCTGCAGAAGAGAGCCTCGGTCAGCAACCGTGTTGTGGGAACTCGGTGCTGGGGGGTCAGTGCCCTGTGGCCGGCCTCGGCCTGGCCCCAGGTTGGCCGTGTGTCCTCTGAGTGAGTCCGGGCGTCCGGCCCGCACGGCGGACCCTCCGGGACAGCCCCGCCCCCGTCACTCCCGCTGAGCGTGGCCGCCTCGGCGAGCACCGGCAGGGCTCTGAGCGGGGCCTGACCGCGGGCCTGCGGCGGCTGGCCCCCAGGGAGGACGGCTGCTTCCTGGCCAGCCCCGTCCGCCCTCCGGCCCTTCCTCTTCTCTAAACACAAACAAGGACCCACTTTGTGTTGATCTCAGAGAGGGAGGGAGAGGGAGAGAGAGAGAGAGAGAAACATCGGAGATGAGAGAGAATCACAGACCGGCTGCCCCCTGCACGCCCCCCACCCTGGGGACCGAACCCGCCATCCGGGCCTGTGCCCTGACCGGGAATCGAACCTGGGACCCTTCGGTCCGCAGGCCGGCGCTCTGCCCACTGAGCCACACCGGCTAGAGCGGAGCCGGCCCTTTGCACAGGCCAGGCCTGCAGCCTCCCCCCCTCACCTCCCCCTCCACACACCTCGCTCAGTTCTTCCCGGTTACCGGCGTCGGGAGGCGGCCGGCCCGGCGGGGAACGGGGTCCGGATA
The DNA here is from genome assembly GCF_964339955.1 of Pipistrellus hanaki. Classification (NCBI taxonomy): domain Eukaryota; kingdom Metazoa; phylum Chordata; class Mammalia; order Chiroptera; family Vespertilionidae; genus Pipistrellus; species Pipistrellus hanaki. The sequence goes on from NC_140522.1 coordinate 520,610, forward strand.
TAAATGACCCCAGAACCGCAGTGTCAGCCTCGCCGAGGGCGTGAGCGCCGACCTGGGACCCCCGGGCGGAGCCGCAGACGCCCCGGAGAGCAGAGGCGGGCGCAGGCCTGGCCGTGGGGAGCGGCCGCCAGTCCCCCCCACCCCAGCTTTTCCACGTCGGTGCTCACGTTTGGTGAACTTTTTAAAAATATACATATTTTATTTTTAATTTTTTAAAATTGATTTTCCACAGAGAGGAAAGGAGAGGGACAGAGAGCTAGAAACATCGATGAGAGAGAAACACGGACCAGCTGCCTCCTGCACGCCCCCCACTGGGGATGTGACTACAACCCAGGTCCGTGCCCTTGACCGGAACCGAACCCGGGACCCTTCAGTCTGCAGGCCGGCGCTCTATCCACTGAGCCGCACCGGCCAGGGCCGTTTGGTGGACGTTTCGGTGAACAATGGGGGGCAGAGCCCTGTGCCAGGCGGCCCACCTTCCCCCTGGCAGGCAGGGAGCCCCCGAACCCCAGCAGATCGGCGCCCTCGGACCCAGCCCCTGCCCTCACGTCCGGGAGGGGGACAGCCCGCTGGAGAGAACAGCAGCGGCCCCGCCGGCCCCCGCGGGCAGGGTGGGGGCTGGCCGGCTCCCCGCGGCCGGCAGGAAGGGCAGGGCGGGCGGGTCCCCGTTTCCAGCCCCCGCCCGTCACACTCGCCCTGGTCAGGCCCCCGCGGCCGCGTGAGCAGCAGCTGGTCGGCTGCCGCCCGCGGCCGGGGTGGGGTGGGGGGCGGGGTCAGCGAGGTCACGGCTGTGGTCTGGGGAAGGCGAGGGAGGGGCATGGAGGACGGAGCCCGTCACGGGATCAGCATGTGAGCGGCCCCAGAAACCACGCCTGTAGGGTTCCAGCCACAGGGAACAGAAGGGAGACATCACAGCACAGCACACGCGTGTGCACAGCACATGCATGTACACAGCACACGCGTGTGCACACACACCTGCCCGGAAAGAGAGAGAAGGTGATGGAGAGGCGACCGGTCTGGTTCTTGAGTCGGGGTTATGCTTCTCTCTCTCTCTCTCTCTCTCTCTCTCTCTCCCTCCCTCCCTCTCTCTCACTCCCTCCCTCCCTCTCTCTCTCTCTCTCCCTCCTTTTCTTCCTCCCTCCCTCCCCCTCTCCCTTCCTCTCTGATTTCAATAAGAATATGTTTAAAAATAAATAAACAGCCGGAACCGGTGCGGCTCCGTGGATAGAGCGTCGGCCTGCAGACTCAAGGGTCCCGGGTTCGATTCCGGTCAAGGGCAGGGACCTTGGCGGCGGGCACCTCCCCAGTGGCGGGTGTGCAGGAGGCAGCTGGTCGATGCTTCTCTCCCGTTGATGTTTCTGGCCCTCTCTCCCCCTCCCTTCCTCTCCGTAAACAATCAGTCAATTATATTTCATAAACAAACAAACAGAGACGGCCGTGAAAGGCTCGGCGGGTCCCGGGGCCGCCTGGTGGCAGGGCGGGCGCCGCCCACAGGGGCACACAGGGCCCGCCACGCCGGCCGGGAAGAAGGGCCCTGTGTTCCCGCGTCCCCGGACGGCGCGGGCCCCGTGCCCGCCTGGCAGCCGCCTCGCGCGGCACCAGGGAGACTGTGTCTCCGGGGCCCAGGGGAGCGGCCAGGATCCGGGTCCGAGTCTCCCCGGACGGCGCAGCCGGAGCCCAGCCTCGGCGGAGGGGGCGGCATCACCGAGGAGCCGGTCCGGCCGTGGCACTCGGGCTGCGCGCCAGTCACTCGCGTACGTAACCTTTTAAGAAACACACGTTTGCAAAAACCGGTGTGGCTCAGTGGATAGAGCGTCGGCCCGCGGACTGAAAGGTCTCGGGTTCGATTCCGGTCAAGGGCATGGACCTTGGTTGCCGGCACATCCCCGGTGGGGGGTGTGCAAGAGGCAGCTGATGGATGTTTCTCTCTCATCCATGTTTTTTTTGTTGTTGTTGTTTTTAAAAAAATATATTTTATTGATTTTTTTCACAGAGAGGAAGGGAGAGGGATAGAGAGCCAGAAACATCGATGGGAGAGAAACATCCATCAGCTGCCTCCTGCACACCCCCCACTGGGGATATGCCCGCAACCAATGCACATGCCCTTGACTGGAATCGAACCCGGGACCCTGCAGTCTGCAGGCCGACGCTCTATCCACTGAGCCACACCGGTCACTGGCCAGGGCCAGAGTGAGAATATTTTAATCACCCAGCAAACCGGGAGCAAACGCAGAGCCGGGAACACTGGTCCAGCTCTCCCGCGCCCCACAACCTGCTCACGGACCTCCCCGCCCCCACCCGCCTGGCCAGCGAGTGGCCCCGGACCCAGGTCCCCCCGGAGGAGGAGGAGGACGGACCATGCACAGGCCGCTTCCAGCGGGAAGATGCTCAGAGGGTGGGGACCGCTGGCTTTCGCTGGGCAATTGCTCCCTCTGGTGGCGGCGACGGGAAGCGCATGCGGTGCAGACAAAGGGGGACCAGCTGGGCTCCCTCCTCCCTCCTTCGCTGCCCCGCAGGCCGCGGCCCCTGGTCCCCATCAGCACCACCCGGGCCCCCAGGGCTCCTAGACGGACAGAGCGCGGTGTCAGCCACGGGCACACAAGCAACACACGTGCGCACGCGTGCGCTTGCACATGCTCTCTCTGCAGCCGTGTTCTGGGAACTCAGGGCTTGGGGGTCAGTGCCCTGGGGCCGGCCTTTCCTCTATCGTCAATTAAAAAAAATAATGAATTTTTTGTACCCATTTTACAGGTGAGGAAACCGAGGCTCAGGCCAGCTGCTCCCTCCCCACAGGCACAGCCCTGCCTCGGGCTCTCCTCTCCTCAACCACAAAGCCGGCTCTGCTCTGCCCAGGGGCCCGTGGCCCCCACCCACAGGGCTGAGTCTGCAGCGGGTGGGGCCGTCGCTGTGGAGGGTTTGTGCCCGGGCACCCATGTTCTCTCTCTCTTTCTCTCTCTCTGGACCGGGTCTCCCCGCCGCCCAGCCCCCTCCTGGGTCTTCTTCACAGGATGTTCTCGCAGATTTAAAAAATATATATATTATTATTTCTTATTGATTTCAGAGAGGAAGGGAGAGGGAGAGAGAGAGAAACACCCATGATGAGAGAGAATCATGGATCGGATGCCTCCTGCACGCCCCCCACTGGGGATGGAGCCCGCAACCTGGGCCTGTGCCCTGACCGGAATCGAACCCTGACCTCCTGGTTCATGGGTCGACGCTCAGCCACGGAGCCACGCCGGCCGGGCTCTCACTGGTTCTGGAACGGCCGGCCCCGGGCAGAGCCAGGCCCGGTGACCTCTGCCCCCGGGCCAGCCGCCGGGCCCCCGCCCCCCGCCCCCAGCTCCCCGCCTTGGCCTCAGGTTCGGAAACACCTTTTTCCTGCCCGCGGCCCCGTGCTTCCTGGACCGGACGGGGCCTGTGACCGGAGGGCTATTCAGAGCGTCAGCCGGCCCCTCCTCCCAGGCCTCACAGAGGTTGGAGGTCGGAGGTCGGAGGTCAGTGCCCGGGGCTGCCCAGGGCTGCCCGGGGGAGATGCCCCGGATGTGACTTCAGAGGAAGGAGAGAGAGGAGCATCCACGAGGAGAGAGAATCACAGACGGCTGCCTCCTGCATGCCCCACACGGGGGTGGAGCCCACACCCTGGGCCTGTGCCCTGACCGGGAATCGAACCCGGGACCCTTCAGTCCACAGGCTGATGCTTTATCCACGGAGCCAAACCAGCTAGGGCCTCCCTCATCATTGATGTTTCTCTATCTTTTCCTCTCTGAAATCTATCTATATCTATGTCTATATCTACCCTGTTTCCCCGAAAATAAGACAGTGTCTTATATTAATTTTTTCTCCCAAAGTTGCGCTAGGTCTTATTTTCAGGGGATGTCTTATTTTTTGGGAAACACGGTATATATCTACCTACACACACGCACACACACACACGGGTGTCCCTCACGAGACGGTGGCGTAGGCATCCTTGTGCCCATTTCACAGGTGGGGAGACTGAGGCTCCGGCGGCTCCCAAGCCAGCTGACCCCCCGGGGGCCCGGGAAGTGAGCCGGGCAATGCCGGCCGGAGGGACTCCGGCGAGAGGAGGGACCGGGCATTCTCCCTGCCCGTCTGTCAGCTCATCCCTCTCCCCGCACCCCCCCGCCCCAATCCCCCAGGAACTGACCCCCCAGGAGCCGACGAGCACGTATCTCCTGAGCCCCGGCCCCCGCTCGCCTGCCCGCCCGGAGGCCAGCCCGGGGCGTGGGCCTGCGGGCGCCGCTCTGCCCTGGCAGCCCCTCCTGCCCTATCAGCTCGCCGGCCCCCAGGCGTCTGGCCGGCCCGGCCTTCCCTCCCCGACACAGAGGCCTTTGTCTGGGCCGGACGGCCGGCTGGACGGGCCGGGAGTGTCCCTGTGGCCGCGGCCAGCTTGGCGGCCGGCCTGCCCGCCCCTTCCCGCAGCCGCCTCCCCGGTCACCCCCGGGCCTCCCAGGGCCTCCCCGGTCACCCCCGGGCCTCCCAGGGCCTCCTGGTCACCCCAGGGCCTCCCAGCCGCCTCCCCGGTCACCCCGGGGCCTCCCAGCGCCTCCCCGGTCACCCCAGGGCCTCCCAGCCGCCTCCCCGGGCCTCCCAGCGCCTCCCCGGTCACCCCGGGGCCTCTCAGCCGCCTCCCCGGTCACCCCGGGGCCTCCCAGGGCCTCCTGGTCACCCCAGGGCCTCCCAGCCGCCTCCCCGGTCACCCCGGGGCCTCCCCGGTCACCCCGGGCCTCCCGGTCACCCCCGGGCCTCCCCGGTCACCCCGGGGCCTCTCAGCCGCCTCCCCGGTCACCCCGGGCCTCTCAGCCGCCTCCCCGGTCACCCCGGGCCTCCCAGCGCCTCCCCGGTCACCCCGGGGCCTCTCAGCCGCCTCCCCGGTCACCCCCGGGGCCTCCCGGTCACCCCCGGTCACCCCCGGGCCTCCCCGGGCCTCCCAGGGCCTCCCCAGCGGCCTTTCGGGCCCGGGCGGGCGGGAGGGAGCGGGTGGTGCTCAGGGTCTGACGTGGCCTCACAGACGGGCCCTGTGGGGGGGGGAGAGGCCGGGAGATGTGCACACGGGGACGGGGCGGCTCAGAGGCCCGGCCAGCGCCCGGCCAGCGCCCGGCGGGCGGCCAGCGGACACAGGCCCGGCCCCGCTGACCTCTGCTCTCCGCTCTGAGGACCCGGGAGAAACGGCTCCAGGTCGGACGGGCTCAGCGGCTCTGAGTCCCTGAGACCAGCCCCAGAGACCACACGGAATCGAACCCAGGACCCTTCAGACCTCCGACAGAGCTTTCGTTAACAGGCAAACCCGAAGGTCGTGTCAAAACAAACTCGAGAGAGAGCGGAACAAACTATAAGCATACGTCTGTCTGCAGTCAGTGGTGGAGCGTCGACCGAGGAGCCGGGAGGTCAGGGTTCGATTCCCGGTCAGGGCACATCCCCGGGTGGGGGGCTCCATCCCCAGTGTGGGGCGTGCAGGAGGCGGCCGGTCCATGATCCTCTCTCTCTCCCTCTCTCCTCTCCCTTCCTCTCTGAAATCAATAAAAATAGCCTAGATCTGTTAGGCTCCCTGGACAGAGCGTCGGCCTGCGGACTGAATGAAGGGTCCCGGGTTCGATTCCGGTCAAGGGCATGGACCTTGGTTGCGGGCACGTCCCCAGTGGGGGGGGGGGGTGCAGGAGGCAGCTGATGGATGATTCTCTCTCATCGACGGTTCTAACTCTTTCTCCCTCTCCCTTTCTCTCTGTAAAAAATCAATTTTATATATATATATTTTTTTAATTAATTTTTTTTTTAAATAAGCACAGCGATGGGTGGGGACAGTGCGTGGCTGCACAGAGAAACCCCTTGGGGAGCAGGTCGGCCCGGCCTGACTCTCAGCCGGCCCGCCCGCCCGCCGGCCGGCCCCCAGGGTCACAGGAGCCGACACGCTAAACCCCGGGCCCCTCCAGGGGAGGAACCGGCCTGAGTCAGCGTCCCCGGAGGCGGGGCGGCCAGATTCGAACCCGGAGGCTGTTTACGAAAGAGGACGGTTCCCTCTGAACCCTCGCCGGGGGTTTCTGAGGGGAAGGAGAGACTGAAAGTGCTTTAGCCCGGCCCGCCTGGCTCCGTGGCCCAGCGTCGACCTGTGAACCAGGGGGTCAGGGTCGGGGCACGGGCCCCCATGGCGGGCTCGATTCCCAGTCGGGGTTGTGCAGGAGGCAGCTGATTCTCATCACTGCTGTCTCCCTCCCTCCCTCCCTCCCTCTCCCTCTCCCGTCCTCTCCGAAATCAATAAAAAAAGAAATGAAAGTGTTTTTAATTACGGTTTTGGGACGAGGGGCCTGGAAGGCAGGGCGGCCAAGGATTGCCACATTTCCGAGTTCCCCGCGGTCCCAGGCCGGGCGGGGGGCCGGTCCCGTCGCCCGACGGCCCTCCTCACCCCCTCCTGCCAGCGGACACGTCACCTCTGGACAGGCCGGGCGCGGGCACGCAGTGCCAGGAGGGCGGGCGGGCCCAGCTGCCTGGCTCTGAGCCCCTCCGTCCCTCCGCGAGGGGACCCGGGCAGAGCAGGGAGAGAGGGGGAGCCGTCTCTGGACTCGGACATTCTAGCGTTTCTGAAGGCCAAACCCTTTAAGAACGCAAAAGGACTTTTTAAAAAATATATTTATATACGATTGTTGTTTTTTTTATAGGGAGGAAGGGAGAGGGACAGAGAGTCAGAAACATCGATGAGAGAAAAACATCCATCAGCTGCCCCCTGCACGCCCCCCGCTGGGGATGTGCTCGCAACCAAGGCACGTGCCCTAGACCGGAATCGAACCCGGGAACCTTGAGTCTGCAGGCTGATGCTCTGGGCCAATTTTATTGATCTTTTACAGAGAGAAAGGGAGAGGGAGAGAGAGCTAGAAACATGGATGAGAGAGAAACATCGACCAGCTGCCTCCTGCACAGTCCCTACCGGGGATGTGCCCGCAACCAAGGTCCATGCCCTTGACCGGTCTAACCCGGGACCCTTCAGTTCACAAACCGACGCTCTATCCACTGAACCACACCGGTTTCGGCTCCATATTTTTTTTATTGACTCCAGAGAGTAAGGGAGAGAGAGAGAGAGAGAGAGAGAGAGAGAGAGAGAGAGAGAGAAACATCCATCAGCTGCCTCCTGCACACCCCCCTACTGGGGATGTGCCCGCAACCAAGGTCCATGCCCTTGACCGGAACCGAACCCGGGACCCTTCAGTCCGCAGGCCGATGCTCTACCCGCTGAGCCACACAGGCCTCGGCTAATATGATTTTTGTTTTAAAGAGGCCGAACATGGACCCTGCCCCCAGCGTGCTCCTGGAGGGGGCTGCTCCCTGGAGCTGCTGGCTCCCAGCCGGGGCCCCCTCCCTGCAGCTCCACTTTACAGAAGTGAAAACAGAGGCAGGCCTGGCGAGACCTTCTCGGCAACAAACACGCAATCACACGCGGAGAGAAAACTTCCCCCAGAACCCGGCGAGGAGCTGCTCTGAGGGGGAGGCGAAGGGAGCCCCCAGTCCCAGCCCAGGCCTCCCCCGTCCCCACCCCAATCCCAAAGTCCCCCATAAAGAGCTGTGGGCAGCCCTGGCAGGTGCGGCCCGGTGGATAGAGCATCCGCCCATGGACGGCAGGGTCCCAGTTCCGTTCCCAGCGAGGGGCTGGGGCCTCGGTGGCACCTCCTCCCTCCCAGGCCGGGCCCTGGTCCCAGGGAGGCAGCCAAGCCATGCGTCTCTCACACATCGATGTTCCTCTCTCTCTCTCTCTCTCTCTCTCTCTCTCTCTCCTTCCCTCCCCCCCTCAGTGAGGTTTAACAACAAAACAAACACTCCTGCACCCCCGGGGGGGGGGGGGCTCTTGGTGTGACCCCTGCGCCCCTGTGAGTTGGGGGGAGGAGCGGGGACCCCCATGTAACGGGACCCCATGTAACGGGATCGCGCAGCCGCGAGAGGAAAGCGCAGGCCGCAGGGGGCCTCCGGGCCTCGGATGGGGACGGACCCGCCCGGATCTGAGATCTGAGGTTTGAACGGGCCAATGGCTCCGGGCTCCGGGGCTGGAACAGGAAGCGGTGCGGGCGCCGCGCTTCCCCGGAGCCACCCGGACAGAGTCCCGGGACGCAGCGGCCACCTCCCCGTGCGGGGCCGGGGTCCGGGGGGGACGGGGCGCCCTCCCTGCGGAGACAGCGCCCCCGGGACAGCGCCCGACCCCCTCCGCGCCCTCCCCTCCGCGCCCTCGGCCCCGGGGCCGTGTCCGTCCGCCCCGGGGACCGGGGGACCGCGAGGCCCGGACCCCGGCGCCCCGCCCTCCGGGAGCCCCTCCCGCCTCCTCCGGGCCGCCCCCCGGATCGCGCTCCGGACACGCCGAGGAGCCGCGGGGGGTGGGGTGGGGGCTCCGGGCACGGGTCCCCCGACCCGGTTCGGTTCGGTTCGGTTCCGCTCGCCCCGCGGGGACGCGAGGAGCCCGGGCGCCCCTGACGGCGGGGTCTCCAGGCGCTTCCGGGGGCGGGGACCCCGGGAGGGAAACTGAGGCCCCGGGGCGGGAGCCGACTCCTCCGGGGGGTCCGGCCCGGATGGGACCCCGGGACGCAACTTCCCCCTCGGGGACCGATCCCAGCGACCGCCCGGGACTGGCCCGGCCCCCCGAAACCCCGGACCCTCGGCCCCCCGGTTCCCCGGTCCCCCGCACCCCCGAATCCCCGGTTCCCGGACCCCCGGACCCCTGTCCCCCGCCCCCCGGCGCGGGCTACTCACCGGCGCGCGCGCTCGGGTCCCGGAGTCCGTGCGGCGGGGGCGCATCCCGGGCAGCGCCGGCCCGGCCCCCCGATCCCGGCCCCCCGATCCCCCCGGTTCTCGGCCCCCCGACCCCCCCGGTTCCCGGAGAAAGTTCCCGGCTCCGGCCTCGCTGCGGGGCGGCCACACGGCGGAGGCGGCGCGTCCGGAACAAAGTGCGGCCCCGGGGCGGGCGGAGCCTGTGACCCGCTGCCCGGCGCGCGCCGCCCCCGCCCCGCCCTCCCCTCCCGCCCCCCGGAGGCCCGGGTCCGAGCAGAGGGTCCCCGAAGCCTCCCCGGCCCCCCAGCCCCACTTCCGCCGGCGCTTCCCGCCTCCTCCCCCCTCCCTTCCCCCGGCGGAGGCGGCCGCGGGGGGCGCAGCGGAAGCCCCGCACAATGGGCCCTTCCTGCCCGGCCGCCCGCGTCCCGGCCGCTCAGGGGCGACGGGGCGGAGGACTGGCTGCGGGCGCCCCCCCTGCTCCGGGCGCCCCCTCTCCGAGCCGGGGGACCCCTCTCCGAGCCGGGCTCCCCCTCTCCGAGCCGGGGAACCCCTCTCCGAGCCGGGCTCCCCCTCTCCGAGCCGGGGGACCCCTCTCCAAGCCGGGGGGACCCCTCTCCGAGCCGGGGGGACCCCTCTCCAAGCCGGGGATCCCTCTCCGAGCCGGGAGGACCCCTCTCCGAGCCCCGGGACCCCTCTCCGAGCCGGGCGCCCCCTCTCCGAGCCCCGGGACCCCTCTCCGAGCCGGGCGCCCCCTCTCCGAGCCCCGGGACCCCTCTCCGAGCCCCGGGACCCCCGTCCCAGCAGATCGGAGCCCCCAGAAGCGCGGGCTGCAGTAGCTGCTCAGTAAAATGCTCCCCATGTCCTGAGCCTGCGCCCCCCACCCCTTAGAGAACCCTGTGTGTGTTGGGGGCTGTAAAGAGGGGGTACGGGGGGGCCTCCCCGGATCGCCAGGCAGAGAGGGACCTGCAGTGTCCCCCCTGACCACCTGGAGGCTGGTTCACGTTGGAGGGGGCGGGGGTGGAGGTGGGGGCGCTGACAGGGGAAACGCAGAAGGCCGGCAGGACTGGCCGTGGGGGGGCGCAGTGGGGGAGCCCCCCTGAGTCCCGCCTGAGCCCCCCACATGCAGTCGGCCAGGTCACGGTGACTGAGGACCCAGGGTCCCCCCCCAACACTGGGAATGAGGGGACAATGGCCCCCCCCGCCCCCCACCGGAAGGAGGGCCCAGGCCTAGGGGTTCCCAGGAGGAGCCACGGTGGCCTGTGGGCAGGGTGGGGGCAGGGGTGGAGGCCGGTGTGGGTGGGGAGTGGGGGTGCGGGTGGACAGAGGGGTGCAGGCTCCTGAGACGGGGCGCCCCGGCCCCAGCGGCAGAGAGAGGCCAGGCTGCGGCCGGGGCGGCGGGCAGCAGCAGGCCCCCTGCCCAGAGGCCGGTGTGGGTGGGGAGTGGGGGTGCGGGTGGACAGAGGGGTGCAGGCTCCTGAGACGGGGCGCCCCGGCCCCAGCGGCAGAGAGAGGCCAGGCTGCGGCCGGGGCGGCGGGCAGCAGCAGGCCCCCTGCCCAGAGGCCGGTGTGGGTGGGGAGTGGGGGTGCGGGTGGACAGAGGGGTGCAGGCTCCTGAGACGGGGCGCCCCGGCCCCAGCGGCAGAGAGAGGCCAGGCTGCGGCCGGGGCGGCGGGCAGCAGCAGGCCCCCTGCCCAGAGGCCGGTGTGGGTGGGGAGTGGGGGTGCGGGTGGACAGAGGGGTGCAGGCTCCTGAGACGGGGCGCCCCGGCCCCAGCGGCAGAGAGAGGCCAGGCTGCGGCCGGGGCGGCGGGCAGCAGCAGGCCCCCTGCCCAGAGGCCGGTGTGGGTGGGGAGTGGGGGTGCGGGTGGACAGAGGGGTGCAGGCTCCTGAGACGGGGCGCCCCGGCCCCAGCGGCAGAGAGAGGCCAGGCTGCGGCCGGGGCGGCGGGCAGCAGCAGGCCCCCTGCCCAGCCCCGGAGCCTGCCAAGCACCTCCTTTGTGAGCCCAAACCCGGAGTGATGACTCAGGGCTCTGAATCAAGCAAATGGATTTTCCTGAAAATGACTCTGAGATAAGAGGCAGAGAGAAGCCAGGGCCTGGCAGGGGGGAGAGCAGGGGGGAGGGGGGAGGGGAGGGGACCCTGGCCGCTCACCATGGCCCCCACCCCGAGCCCCCACCCTGAACCCCCGCTCCAGGCCCTGCTGACCTCGCCCAGGAGACCCCTGAACACTGAGCAGCCCCCCTACTCTCCTCCTCTCCCCCCCCCCCCCGCCCTGGGGCCAGTCCCCAGCGGGGGCAGCAGATGGGGAACCAGGGGATGAAAGGAAGCCAGCGTGGCCAGGGAGTTTTATTTATTATTTATTTCTAAACTATAATATATTCTATTGATTTTCTACAGAGAGGAAGGGAGAGGGACAGAGAGCTAGAAACGTCGACGAGAGAGAAACATCCATCAGCTGCCTCCTGCGCGCCCCCTGCTGGGGATGTGCCCGCAACCAAGGTGCATGCCCTTGACCGGAATCGAACCCGGGACCCTTGAGTCCGCAGGCCGACGCTCTATCCACGGAGCCACACCGGTGGGGGCCTGGCCAATGAGTTTTAAAACATCACCCCATGCCTGGCCGGTGTGGCTCAGAGGTCGAGCATCGACCTGTGAACCAGGAGGTCACCGATCGATCCCCAGTGGGGGCACAGGCCCAGGTTGCGGGCTCCGTCCCCCAGGGAGGGCCGTGCAGGAGGCAGCCGACCCGTGATTCCCTCTCATCATGGATGTTTTCCCTCTCTCTCTCTCTCTCCTCTCTCTCTCTCTCTCTCTCGCTCTCTCTCTCTCCCTTCCTCCACAGGAAATCAATACAAATATATTTTGAAAAACAACAACAAAGAACACACCAGCCACTCAGGCAGGCCTGGCTGGAGGTGAGCTTCTGACTTGCCTGGGCACCACATGGGGGTGGGGGCTCTGGCTGGACTTTGGGGATCCCTCCGGGGACCCCGTCGTCCTCGGGTGCCAGGCCCTGGCAGGCCGTGCAGACAGCTCTTAGCCTCCTCCCTTCCCTGAGCACTTACAAAGCCCATCGCGCTGCGGAGGCGGGGTCTGAGGGCGCGGAAATTCACCGGGCATCCAGGCCGGGCTCCCGCTGCTCCCCGCAGCACCTGCTCCCGCAGTGCGTCACTCCGTGTGCTCATCGGCGAACGAACGGGGTGTGGGCGCCCAGGGGACCGCGGGCACCGCCCGGCCAGGCTCCGGGGAGCCCTCGTGAGGTCAGAGGTCTGTGCCAGCCGGGGCAGAGGGCACCCCCGCCTCCCCAGCCTCGGCGCGGGCACTCTGGCTAGGGGCTCGGGGTGTGCAGACCCACAGCTGAGAGATGGAGCGCCTGCCGTCCACAACGAGCCCTGCCCTTCCTTATTTATTATTTTATTTTTTTAAATATATTTTATTGCTTTTTTTTTTTACAGAGAGGAAGGGAGAGGGATAGGGAGTTAGAAGCATCCATGAGAGAGAAACATCCATCAGCTGCCTCCTGCACACCGCCCGCCCACTGGAGATGTGCCCGCAACCAAGGTCCATGCCCTGGACCGGGATCGAACCCGGGACCCTTCAGTCCGCAGGCCGACGCTCTATCCGCTGAGCCACACCAGCCAGGGCCTTCCTTGCTTATTTTAATCATTTTTTTTTATTTTTTATTATTGATTTCAAGAGAGGAAGGGGGAGATGGAAACATCGGCGAGAGAGAGAGAACCATTGATCGGCTGGCTGGCTACCTCCTACGGGGGATCGAACCCGCAACCCGGGACACGTGCCCTGACCAGGAATCAAACCGGGGGAACCCCTTCAGGCGCAGGCCGACGCTCTGTCCACTGAGCCACACCAGCCAGGGCTCACCTCTGTCCTTTCTCACTCGATTCGTTACCCAGGAAGGGGCTCCGTGGCGGTGGGACGGCATGGGGTGCCCTGGGGAATGCTGGGGTCCCCATCCAGGCCGCTCTGGCCCCGGACTGGCCCCAGGGCCCCCCCACCCCCCGTAAGGAGGGCCGCCCCTGCTGACTGCTGGGGTTTGCGGGGAGCGGAGAGGAAGTCTGTGGAGAGCGGGCTGGTGCGGCCGTGTTTTACGAGAGAGGGAGAGAGAGAGAGAGAGAGAGAGAGAGAGAGAGAGAGAGAGAGGGAGGGAGAGAGGGCCGTTGCCTTATCGGGAAGCCCGTTCCTCCCTCCCTCCCTCCATTACCAGAAGGAGACAAGCCAGGAGCCAGCAGAGCTTTTCCAAAGATGGCTCTCAGAGAGCCCTGCCTGCTTCTCCGGGGAAGGCTGGGGGCGGGGAGGGGGCCGGTGGGGCTGGCAGGCCGGCTGGCTGGCCCCTTTAGGAAGCGGGAGAGAGAGAGAACCGTGGTCGGCACCGGCCAGTGAGTTAACCCCCTGTGTCCTGGCGGCAGTCCTATAGAATATAAATAAATACATATATGCAGGGACCACTTAGACGCCCAGTTTACAGGCGGAGACATCGAGGCCACGCTGCTGGAGCCGAGATTTCCTTTTAAATTCCTCTCTTTTTTTATTTTTTGTTAATTATTTTATTTTATTTTTTACAGAGAGGAAGGGAGAGGGATAGAGAGCTAGACACATCGACGAGAGAGAAACATCCGTCAGCTGCCCCCTGCACGCTCCCCACTGGGGATGTGCCCGCCACCAAGGTCCATGCCCTTGACCGGAATCGAACCCGGGACCCTTCAGTCCGCAGGCCGGCGCTCCAGCCACTGAGCCACGCCGGTCAGGGCAATACATATGTTTTTAATTGCTTTCAGAGAGGAAGGGAGAGGGAGAGAGAGAGAGAAGCATCCAGGATGAGGATCAGCGTTCGGCTGCCTCCTGCACGCCCCCTCCTGTGGATCGAGGGCCGTGGGTAACGCTGAGGAAGAGGGTGCTCCAGCCGCCCCATCGGCCGTGGGGAGGGCTCGGTCCCCCTCTGCCCCCTCCACACACCTCAGCCCGGCCCCGGGTGTGCGGTGACGGACGGGCCGGCTGCCGGCGGCAGTGTCTCCCCATGTGCCCGCCCGGGCGGCAGCTGCCCCGAGGGGCCCCCACCTGCTGCCTGGACCAGCTGTTGTGACCCCTCCCGGGGCAGGGGGGGGGAGGCAGGCGGGTGCCCCGCTTGGCCCGGGCCCTCCTCTCCAGAGCCAGGTGGGGAGGGTTGGCCTGTGCCCATTACAGCGGCAGCGGCAGCGCCTGGAGGGCTGCCTGGAGGCGGCGGCCTGGAGCCTGCGCTGCAGACTGGACCCACCTTCCAGGCTCCGGATGGACGGTTCTCTGGTCTCTCCACCATCCCCTGGGGAGGAGGGGAGGGGGGCAGGAAGCAAGGAGAGCAGCAGGCCTCTGGAACGGGGGACCCACCCCATAGCTGTCCCAGGACCAGGGCTGGGAGATGCCCTCTGACCCCCGGGCCTGCACGGTGCAGCCACCCTCCCCGGCCAGAGCCGATGGGGGCTTGGATCGCACCCACGCCCACGCGTCTCGGCCTCCCCCCAGCCTCCCTCCTCGCTCAGGGAGGACCTCCGGCTCCTCCCCTGTCCTCCTCGGTCCTCCCGCTCCTCCCCGGTCCTCCCTGCTCCTCCCGGCTCCTAACGGGCCCAGGCCTCCGGGGGAGGAGCCTCGGCTCAGGGTCAGCCCGGGGGCGGGGCCTGGGGACGGCGCAAGCGGGGCCGGGCGCGGCGCACTGCTGACCTCTGGCGGGCGCTCTGCTCTCTGCAGCCCCAGGGGAAGGAGGGCTGGGAAAACCGCCCAAGCCACTGGGAGGGCTGAACTGCCCCAGCTCAGAAGCCCCTCTTTAATTGATTTTTTACAGAGGGGAAGGGAGAGGGAGAGAGAGTTAGGAACATCGATGAGAGAGAAACATTCATCAGCTGCCTCCTGCACACCCCCCACTGGGGATGTGCCTGCAACCCAGGTCCATGCCCTCGACCGGAATCGAATCCGGGACCCTTCAGTCCGCAGGCTGACGCTCTATCCACTGAGCCACACCGGCCAGAGCTGAAGCACCTTTTACATATATATATTTATTGATTGATTACAGACAGGAAGGGAGGGAGAGAGAGAGAAACATTCACGATGAGAGAGAATCATGCATCGGCTGCCTCCTGCACGCCCTTAATGGGGATCCAGCTCACAACCCGGGCATGCGCCCTGACCGGGAATCGAACCGTGACCTCCTGGTTCCTAGGTCGATGCTCAACCCCTGAGCCACACCAGCCAGGCCTCCACCCACCGATTTCCATGTTAATCTTTTTTTTTTTTAAATATATTTTATTGGTTTCTTACAGAGAGGAAGAGAGAGGGATCGAGAGCTAGAAACATCGGTGAGAGAGAAACATCCATCAGCTGCCTCCTGCACCCCTTCCACTGGGGATGTGCCCACCACCAAGGTCCATGCCCTTAACCAGAATCGAACCCGGGACCCTTCAGTCCGCAGACCGGCGCTCTATCCACCGAGGAGACACACCGGTTTGGCTCCATGTTAATCTTACCCCCAGCACACCTGGCCGGAAACGCCCAGAACCACCTGCGTGAACATCTGGGCGCCCCGAGGCCCCGGGGAGGTGGGCGCAGGCAGGGTAACCCGCCCCCTGCGAACACCTGGCGGCGGAGGGGCCCGCCCGCCCGGATGCACCGGTGCCGAGTCCCGTCCACTGACCTGAGCAAACCCAGCGCCACGCAGAGCAGCAGGAGGGGCTGTGGTCGCGTTCAGCTGCTAAGTTTGGGGCGATTTCCAGCAGCCGATTCCTGGGGCGCTGCCCGTCCGATGCCTGACCCCCCACGGCCCCCACCGCTGCCCCCGCATGACCCACCCCTTTGCACCGGGAACGCCTTCCCATCTGGGATTCCCGCCCGGAGGCTGTCATTCACGACTTCACCAGCAGGTGGCAGCCCCGCTCCTGCCTCTTACTTTGCAAACTAGGAGATGTTTAAAAATAAAAAAATATATATTTTATTGATTTTTTTTTTTTACAGAGAGGGAGGGAGAGGGAGAGAGAGTTAGGAACATCGATGAGCGAGAAACATCCATCAGCTGCCTCCTGCACACCCCGCAACCAAGGTACATGCCCTTGTGCGGAATCGAACCTGGGACCTTTCAGTCCGCAAGCCAACACTCTATCCACTGGGCCACACCGGTTAGGAGAGTTTATTTATCTATTTTTAAATATATTTATATTTCAGAGATGAACGGGGAGAGGAGAGAGAGAAAAACATCAGTGAGAGAATCATGAACTGGCTGCCTCCTGCACGCCCCCTCCTGGGGATCGAGCTCACAACCCAGGTATGTGCCCTTGACGGGAATCGAACCCTGGGACCCTTCAGTCTGCAGGCCGACGCCCTATCCACCGAGCCACACCAGCGAGGGCGAGATGAGTTTATTCATAAAATATCACGGAAACACCAGCCTGTGGGAGGCACCTCCTGAGCGCAGGCTGCTCTGCCCTGACTTGTCTTTGGGCCGAGCGGCCCCAGTCCTTCCCTCCTGCAGCAGTCTGACTCCTGGCCCTCCGCCCGGGTGGATGGGGGGGCCCCCCAGGCATTGCCTGAGGCCAGCGTTTCTCTCCGCGTCCCTGCCCCGGCCCTCTGCGGTCCGGCCCGGGGGCCACAGAAAGGCGGGGTGTCCCGGACGAGCCAGGAATGGAACCGCGTCCCTAAGGGGGGACCCGCCCCCGAGCCCTCAGCCCCTGCCTGTGGCCGCAGCTGCCCAGGCCTCGGGGCTCAGGATGGGAAGGTGCACAGTCCCCGAGCTCCTCCCCTTCCCTCCCTGCGGCCAGCGTGTCTGCCCACACGCCCCGGCGGGAGCCACAGCCCTCCCCCTGCACACACATGCCCCCCCGCACACACACACACACAAACACACACACACACACACACATGCATACACAGGCACACATGTGTCCCCACAGGAACACACACATATATACACATACATAGGCACACACATGCACACATACACACACGTACGCACGTACATACACACATGCGCACACACACATACACACACACACACGTACGCATATGCGTGTAACACGCACACACATGCACACATGGCACAGAGGCCTGTTCCCAGAGGCAGCATGCAGCAGGGAGGCTGCAGAGAGAGCGGAAGCGGGGAGTGGCTGGGGCCCAGGGCGCGAGGAGGAAGTGGTCACTTAAAGAGGCCTGCAGCCGGTTTCACCAGCCCCGAGGCTCCCCGGGGGAGTCCCCGCCCCCCCTCTGCTCCCCTGGCCCCGTCTCAGCCCTCACAGGGCACCCGGTGTGCAGGCCCCCTATAGTCCCCTCTCACCCCCGTTTCCTTGTGGATCGGTTTCCCCTTTTCCTGCCTCCAAGCATTTCAAATAGAGATATTTGTATTGATGTCAGAGAGGAAGGGAGAAGGAGGGAGAAAGAGGGAGAGAAAGAGAAAGAGAGAGAGGGAGAGAGAGAAACATCCATGGTGAGAGAGAATCAGGGATCGGCTGCCTCCTGCATGCCCCACACTGGGGATGGAGCCTCCAACCCGGGCCTGTGCCCTGACCGGGAACCGAACTGTGACCTGCCAGGTCATAGGCTGATGCTCAACCCCTGAGCCACACCGGCCAGGCTGCCTCCAAACATCTGGCCTTCCTGGACCCCCAGACGCAGTTCCCTGCTCTGTGTCGGCTGGACTGCCAAGCTCACGTCCCCTGCAAACCCCCCTGCCTCCCTGAGCTCCAGGTCCCGCCCTGGGACCTGAGTCCAGAGACCAGGGGTCCGGGTTTGAGCCCCTGGCCCCCCTGACTTGCCTTGTCGCAGCCTCAGAACGCAGAGCGGATCAGAACGCCCCAGGAAGGAAGGCCCGGAGCCGGAGAGAGCCGGAGACGCCGCATCCCCACGCCGGTCCCCAGGCCTCCGGCCTCCGGCCACCGCCCAGTGCCCAGCGCCACCCTGACCACACTGTGGGTGCGAGGCGGGGCTGCCGGCCGCTGGGCCGTCCGTCCGGGCCCTGCTATTTAACAGAGGCGGCCAGGGGAGCCGGGGCACGGCCCCAGGCCTGGCGGCGGCCTGTGATGTCAGCATGGCTCCCAGCCTGGAGCGTCTGGACCGAGACCCTCCACCCTTTCCTCACCTCAGCCCCAAGGCCCTCGCTGACCCCAGAGTCTTCTCTCCGAGCAAAAGATCCCAGCCCAGCCCAGGGCGGGAGGCATGGCGGCCGCAGGGCGGAAGGTTCTGGAGACGCAGGAGATAAGACGGCCGGCCAGACCTCCCTTATCGCCAGCTCTGCCTGGACGGCTCCGGGGACCGGGGTCCGGACTCTGCCGTGGGGTGGACGTGCCTAGAGACCAGGCATCGGGGTTGGCCCGGGGCCGTCCTGTGGGCGAGGGACAGGGTCCTGGACACAGGCCACCCCGTCGATGGCGCCTCGAAGAGGCTGCATTTTTCACAGATGATGAGTCCGCTGAAGGCACAGAGGATGGTTAGCATTTTTAAGCCATGAAGTATTTTTAGTGTAATATATATATATATTATTGATTTTTTTAGAGAGGAAGGGAGAGGGAGAGAGAGCTAGAAGCATCGATGAGGGAGAAACATCGATTAGCTGCCTCCTGCACGCCTCCCACTGGGGATGTGCCCGCCACCAAGGTACATGCCCTTCACCGGAATCAAACCCGGGACCCTTCAGTGCGCAGGCCGATGCTCCATCCACTGAGCCACATCAGCCAGGGCTTTTAATATATTTTTATTGACTTCAGAGAGGAAGGGAGAGGGAGACAGAGAGAGGAGAGAGAGAAACATCCAGGATGAGAGAGAATCATGGATCGGCTGCCTCCTGCAAGCCCCCCACTGGGGATCTGGCCTGCAAACCTGGGCCTGTGCCCCTGACTAGGAATCAAACCTGGGACACCCCTTCCGTCTGCAGGATAGATCTGGCTCTATCCATTGAGCCACACCAGTCGGGCAGCCATGCGGGGTTCTAAAGGAAGCCAGGCTGGCCGGTAGCTGTAAGTGTGTGTGTCAGTCCTACCCAAGGGGGGCGCCCCCACTTCTCAGATCAGCTGCTTGTGGGCTGGGGGTCTCCCTGGACGGCAGGGAACACAGGGGGAGTGGGAGGCACCGGAGGGGACAGGAGCTGCGGGAGGAGGAGGAGGCGTGTGTTTGGGGGGGCGGCACCCTGTCCCCCACAAGCCCCTGTGCGTCTCCCCCGTTCCCAGACCTCAGCTCCTGAGCCAAGGGGCAGTCCCCAGCTCAGGCCTGTCTCATCCGGCGCCCAGATGTGGCCCCCACCCCCTGCCGCCCGGGACACCCAACCATAGATCTCTCCAATGTCCCCCGCCCCCCCCCCCCAATTCCCTGGGGGCGCGGCGTCCTCAGGGCCTCAGTCTCAGGGCCGCCTTACCCTCTGGCTAACGGGAGCCCCGTGGGAGGGTCTGAGCGCACAGTGGGTCCACGGGGCCAGCCAGGGCCGCGTCTGTCCGGTCCCCCCAACTCCTCCCGCTCCCCCTGCACCCCTGCACCCCCCTCCGCTGCCCGGGTCGGGGCCTGACGTCACCGCGGTGCTGAGTGCAGAGCCCGGGGCGGGGCGGACACGCCTTCCCGGCGACAAAACGGCGCGCGCGGGGCCCGGAGCGCACGGGACTCCGATCGCCCAGCGCTTCCTGCTGAGCCTCCCGGCCCCCCGCGCAGGTGAGTGCCCCCCGGGGGGGTCGCCCCGACAGCCGCCCGCGGGGGGAGCCCCGGCCAGGCGGGCCCCCAGCGAGGGCGCCGGCCTCTCCGCCCCGCTGCGCCCCCTGCGCCCGGGGCCCCCGCGCGTCCCCCGGAAGTTGGGGAAAGTGGGGCGATCGGGGCGCCGAGGGCGGGGCGGAGCGCGGTCTGCCCGGCGGCGGCGGCGGCGCTTCTGGTTCCGGGGGCGCGGGGTGCCTCCCCGCCGGGCGCCCACGTGCCCGGACCGGGGTCCCCGCCGCCCGCCGGTCCCACTTTGCGCGCCCCCGGGGCTCCTGGTCCGGCGGATGCGGGAGGAGAACATCGGGCCCCCCCCCTCCCCTCTCCCCCCTCCGGCCTGGGGGAGTTTTCGGGACTTGGGGTGCGTTTTCACCCCCCAAGGGACCCGGGTGGACGCGCGAGGCTCCCCCTACGCCCCCAACTCTGGAGCCCGAAGAACCCGCCCCGGGTGCCGGGGGACCTTCGTCCCTAAAGGCTGGGGCGGGGGGGCGGCTGGTGCGGAGCTCAGTCTGCACAGCCAGGTGCATGTGTTACCCGGCGCGCAGGAGTTCCGCTTTGTTTTAAAATATGTTTTTATTGGTTTGAGGGAGGAAGGGAGAGACAGACAGACAGACAGACAGACATGGGAGAGAATCGTGGACCGGCTGCCTCCTGCACGCCCCACAGTGGGGATTGAGCCCACACCCCGGGCCTGTGCGCTGACCCGGAATCGAACCCGGGTCCCCGGGTTCTGTCCCCCGGGCAGGTGTTCTGTCTGCTCGCTGGCGCTGGCGGGAGACCGGTCTGACGGTCCCCCTGCTGGCCTCAGGGGCTGGGGCTCCAGGCTGGCCCCGGGGCAGTGGGTGAGGCCAGGCCCTGATCCCCGACCGATGGGGAGGGTGAGGGGCAGGCCCCTTCCAGCCCAGAGGGTAGCCTTGGGGTCCCGAGAGGCACCCCGAGTCTGGGGCTGGCTGCCTCTTGACCCCGTGTGACCTCTGACCAGTGACTTCTCGCTGCTCAGTTCCCTTTGGGGCTGGAGCGCGGGGCCTGGGACACACTGGGGTTCCCCCTGCCTTCTCCCCACCCCCGGCCCCCCAGCTGGGGTTTGGGGGGAGGGGGCTGGTGCATGAGCTCAGCTCCCCCCGCTCTCCCCCTCATCCTCTCGCCCCAGCCCCCCGCTGTCCTCAGGCGGCCTTCCCGCTGGGAAGGACCCTGGGCCCCGGAGAGAGGATGTGGGGCCGAGGGGTGGACGGGGAAGGACATGTGTCTGGCCCAGGGCGTGGTCCGGGCCGGGGGCGAGGGGCCAGAGGGGCCGGTCCCTCCCTGCAGAGGGTCCGGGGGTTCGCAGGGAGAAGCTGGGGGGCAGGACCCCGCTGGCTGGGGCCTGGGCTGCTGGGGGGTTCGCAGGGAGAAGCTGGGGGGCAGGACCCCGCTGGCTGGGGCCTGGGCTGCTGGGGGGTTCGCAGGGAGAAGCTGGGGGGCAGGACCCCGCTGGCTGGGGCCTGGGCTGCTGGGGGGTTCGCAGGGAGAAGCTGGGGGGCAGGACCCCGCTGGCTGGGGCCTGGGCTGCTGGTTACCCGTGAGGAACACAGGGCCACCGCCCGGCACCCTGTCCCCGTCTGCCCCCGGCCCCCCTTCCTTCCTGGCCCCCCTGTTTGCTTTCTTCATGGCCAGCGTCTGCCCCGGGAGCCAGGGTTCCGGCCGGGGAGAGGCCACGGGGGCACCGCGCTGACCCTGGGTTGCCGATTGGCACACGTCCGGCCGGGACAGAGGCACGTGAGGGAGGGGGGAGAGTGGCCGGTGGCGGAGCCGGGAACGCACAAACCTCACAGCCCGCCCCCGGCCGCCGGCCGCCTTTCCCGGGAGCGGGCGAGGGGAGACGGCCTTTTAGAGAAATGTTAGATGTTTCTGTGGATCTCAGAGAGGGAGGGAGAGGGAGGGAGAGAGGAACATCCACGACGAGAGAGGATCACGGACCGGCTGCCTCCTGCACGCCCCTATTCAGGGATCGAGCCCGCACCCCGGGCCTGTGCCCTGACCGGGAATCGAACCCCGACCTCCTGGATCCTAGGTCGACGCTCAACCACGGAGCCACCCCAGCCGGGCCCAGTGGGTACATTTTCAGGTCCCTGTGTGCTTGAATGTGGGGACCGGGTTTGCAGGAAAAGAGTAAGGATCAGCTGTGCACACATAGACACACGTGCACATATATGCACACGCACACAGACACAGGCCACACACACACACACACACACACACACACACACACACACACACACGCCGGGGGCTGGGGGCGGGGGCGGGGCTGGGCCGGGGGCCTGCTGACGGCAGCCTGGGGCGCCCAGCTGTCAGTCATCGCCATGGAGACGCCTGGCCGCAGACGCAGCTTCCCAGGAATCCGGCTGGGCTGACGTCATGGCCCAGGGATGCCCATGTACGGTAAAGTGTGTAAATACGGAGGAGGCGCCGGCCGGCCGGTGGGCCGCACTTCCACAGCTTCCCCAGGAAGGCGGCCGGCTCCTCCCGCCTCGGGGGGGGGGGGGGGGGGGGGCGCGGGGGGAGGGGGCAGCCAGAGCAGCCAGAGCCCCCACCGCCCGGCCCGGGGTGCCCACCGCCTACCTTACCTGGGACGTCAGCTGCAAACAACCTTTCTCATTTTTCATTTAATAAGAGAAGAGTGCTAACTTGTCTTACCTAATTTTTAAAGTTTTCAACGTATATTTGTATTGATTTCATAGAGGAAGGGAGGGGAGAAGGATGAGAGAGAGAAAGAGAGAGAGAGAAAGAGAGAGAGAGAAAGAGAGAGAGAGAGAGAGAGAGAGAGAGAGAACATCCATGAGGAGAGAGCATCATGGGTCGGCCGCCTCCTGCACACACACACACACCCCCCCCCCCGGGGATCCAGCCCCCAACCCGGGCCTGTGCCCTGACCAGGGATCGAACCTGGGACCTCCTGGTTCCCAGGTGGACGCTCCACCGCGGAGCCGGGCCGGCCGGCCGGGCGCTAACTTGTTTTTAAAAAACGGATGGAAGGGAGGTCATGCAGGCCTTTCGCCTGGGGTGGCCGACGGTCACCCCTCGACGCTGGCACCCTTCCAGGGGGAGCACAGAAGCCTGATCGTACGGGGTTTCCCGGGAAGGGCCTTGGAATTCTGAAACCACAGGCCCCCGCGTCTGCCTCGGCGGACCCTCAGGTTTCAGAGCTCCCGGGGGGTGGGGTGGGGGCAGAGCTGAGCGGTGCCAGGCGTTGGGGGGCCAGCAGGAAAGGAGGAGGCACGGGGAGACCCCCCCCCTTTGTCACTTACCGCCCCACAAGGGCCCCGGGACGTGGTCTTGGGGCGAAAACTCAACACAGAGAGTGAGCGAGCTGAGCTGGGGGGCCCGGCAGAGCTGGGGCCACCGGCCTGGGGTGCTGCCGGCTCCCTGATTGGGGAGGAGACTTGCGATCAGGACTCCAGACTAATCCTGGCTGGTGAGTGAGCCCAGCCAGGTATGGCTCTGTGGTGGAGCTTTGACTGACTCAGGAACCAGGAGGTCCCAGGTTCGATTCCCGGTCCAGGGCACAGGCCCGGGTTGCGGGCTCGATCCCCAGGGTGGGGCGTGCGGGAGGCAGCCGGTCCGCGATCCTCTCGCACATCCCATTGATGTTTCTCTCTCCCTCCCGCTCCCTTCCTCTCTGAAATCAGAGCAAAGATAGAAAAGGAGAAAAGGCCGAAGCCGGTGTGGCTCAGTGGATAGAGCGTCGGCCTGCGGACTGAAAGGTCCCGGGTTCGATTCCTGTCAAGGGCATGGACCTTGGTGGCGGGCACATCCCCGGTAGGGGGTGTGCAAGAGGCAGCTGGTCGATGTTTCTCTCTCATTGACGTTTCTAGCTCTCTATCTCTCTCTCCCTTCCTCTCTGTAAAAAATCAATAAAATATATTTAAAGAAAGAAAGAAAGAAAGAAAGAAAGAAAGAAAGAAAGAAAGAAAGAAAGAAAGAAAAGAAAAGGAGAAAAGGCGTGACCCCGGCCCACCACCACCATTCCTTCCCGGGAGGTCGCGTCCTGGGCTGGGCGGTGCCACCTCCAAGGTGCAGGCCCCGAACCCTGAGCCCGGGCCCACCCTCCCCTTGGCTGCCCTCCCCTTGGCTGCCCTCCTGCCCCGGGGCCCGGGGTGGGGCTGGGAGCCATGCACCTGGCCGGATTCCACGGGGCTCAGCTGACGTGCGAGCTCACCTCCAACTCGGCAAACACCTGGCAGGTCCCGCCCGGACCGCGTGCGTGGGTGGGGACCTGGCTCGGCCCAGGAGGTGCTCTGTGGCCCCGGAATGCGAGCTGGGGCGGGGGGGGGGGGGGGGGGCAGAGAGGCGGGGTTTTTCCACCGGACGCAGAGCCGGACGGGACCGGTTGGACCAGGGCAGGGTCTCCCCCGGGCACGTAAGGACCGTCCACCTCTGAGATGGTTTATCTTTTCTGTTTGTTTTTAAAAAAATATATTTTATTGATTTTTTTACAGAGAGGAAGGGAGAGAGAGAGTTAGAAATGTCGAGAGAGAAACATCAACCACTGCCTCCTGCACACCCCCTACCGGGGATGTGCCCGCAACCAAGGTCCATGCCCTTGACCGGAATCGAACCCGGGACCCCTCAGTCCCCAAGCCGACGCTCTATCCATTGAGCCACACCGGTTTAGGCAAGCCCTGAATTCTTGCTGAACCAGGAGTCCCCACGGCAGAAAGTGGGGGGGAGTGGGGGTGGACTGGGGGTGCCTGAGGGTGGTCCCCGGGGATGGGGGAGGGGTCCGAGGACGGTGGGTGCAGAGTCAGGTGCTGTCAGAGAAACCCTACCTGCGGGCGTGTCTGGGACGTGCGTCAGCCGTGGCCAGTCCAGGCCTGGGCGGGGAGGCCGGCCGGACAGTGGTCACTAACCCGTCACAGCCAGGTGGGGAGGGACGGCGGCATGGCTCCAGCCCCCCCTCCCCCAGCTCTGCACAGGCCTGACCCACCACTTCCTCCGGCCAGGCCCTGCCCCGGGCACTGAAGGGCTGACTCAGCGATTCTGTCACCAGGGGTAGAGCATCCACGTATGTCCCAGGAGGTCAGGGTTCGATTCCCGGTCAGGGCACAGGCCCGGGTTGTGGGCTCGATCCCCAGTGCGGGGCGTGCAGGAGGCAGCCGATCCATGTTTCTCTCTCTTCGTGGATGTGTCCATCTCTCTCTCTCCCCCACTCTCCCTTCTTCTCTGAAATTAGTATAAATATTAAGAAATAAACCAGCACTGACCGGTGTGGCTCGGTGGATAGAGCGTCAGCCTGCGGACTCAAGGGCCCCGGCCTCGATTCCGGTCAGAGGCATGGACCTTGGTGGCGGGCACATCCCCAGCGGGGGGCGTGCAGGAGGCAGTCGGTGGATGTTTCTCTCTCATCGGTGTTTCTGACTCTCTCTCCCTCTCCCTTCCTCTCTGTAAAAAAAAACTCTATAAAATATATTTTTTTTAAATAAAAATAAATCGCTAGTGGGTGAGGGGCAGTGACAGGCGATGGAGCTGGAAAGTGAGTGGAGGCTGTGCCTTGGGCGATGCTGGGGGGGGGGGGGGGGGCTTGATTTTCTCAGGCACCAGGGAGCCAGGGATGGTTGTAGAGCAGAGGCAGCCATGGAGGGGGATGGGGACCGGGATTCCAGAGGCCGCGTCCTGGGAATGGATCCCTGTCTCTGGCTGGCGGGGGGATGTGTTCGGTCACAAAGGAACTGGCTTCGACCGTAAAAGGGAGTTTGTTTTTTCTATGTTTCTTTTCTCCTTTTTTGTTGGTTCCTTTAAACGGGAGGATTCAGAGGCTTTGGCTGAGCTCTGGGGCTCGGTGATGTCAGCGCACACTGGGCCTCCTTTGTCTCTGGGGCTCTGTGTTCCCAGCTGTCAGCCGCCCGGGCCTGCCCGCCCCTCTGGGGACAACGGCCCAGAGTCCCCTGCTCCCCAGTCCTCACTGCGGGGAGGGAGGGAGGGAGGAGGGGCTGCTTCCAGAAGGTTCTCTCAGAACATCAAGTTATTCCCCGCCCCCCTTCGGAGCCCCCACAGCCCCCTTCTTCTGTATCGCTGCCCTCAGGACAGTGTATCCTGCTGAAACTGGTGTGGCTCAGTGGATAGAGCGTCGGCCTGCGGACTGAAGGGTCCCGGGTTCAATTCCGGTCAAGGGCATGGACCTTGGTTGCAGGCACATCCCCAGTAGGGGGGTGTGCAGGAGGCAGCTGGTCGATGTTTTTCTCTCATCGATGTTTCTGGCTCTCTATCCCTCTCCCTTCCTCTCTGTTAAAAAAAACAACAAATAAAATATATTAAAAAGCTGACACCTGTGTGGCTCCGTGGACAGAGCATCAGCCTGCGGACTGAAGGGTCCCGGGTTCGATTCTGGTCAAGGACATGCACCTTGGTTACGGGCACATCCCCAGTGGGGTGTGTGTGTGTGTGTGTGTGTGTGTGTGTGTGTGTATGTGTGCAAGAGGCAGCTGATGGATGATTCTCTCTCATCGATGTTTCTAACTCTCTATCCCTCTCTCTTCCTCTCTGTAAAATATCAATAAAATATATTTTTAAAAAAGACAGTGTATCCTGGCCCCTCCCCGAGCCAGGAGCCAGGAGCCAGGAGCCAGGGGTGGTCAGGTGAGGCCGGGCCACGCTGCGTGGCTGGAAGTTGGGGTCGCCACGGAGAAAACGGCCCGCAGGCCCACGCCCTGTCCACGGAGCCACGCCGGCCGGGACTGGCCGTCTCTCCTCCCATCTCTCCTCCTGTCTCTCCTCCCGTGTCTCCTGCTGTGTCTCCTGAGCCGGTGGTCCGCCCCTGCCGACCGGGGTCCCCTCACCGGGGGCTCACGCCCGTCTCCCTGCCCAGGTCCAGGATGCCAAACTGGGGAGGAGGCAAGAAGTGCGGGGTGTGCCAGAAGACGGTGTACTTCGCCGAGGAGGTGCAGTGCGAGGGCAGCAGCTTTCACAAGTCCTGCTTCCTGTGCAGTGAGTACACCTGCCTGGGGTTGCCATGGGGACGGGGGACGGGGCGGGGGGCACCCCAGGGCCGGCCTGCCGGAGCCCCAGGGAGCTGCCCCGAGTGGGCTGTAAACAGCTTGACCTTTGGCCACAGCCCCGGCTAACGGGGGGAGCGAGGTGGAGGGGGGAGCGGGGGAATGGTGGGGGGGGGGGGTGGCGGGAGGCACTTAAGGGCCCTTTGTTCCCCGGAAGCTTCTGTCCAAGCCGACACAGGCCCGGCGGCCGGTGGGGGCGGCGGGCGGGCGGGCGGGCGGGTGCGGGCCGAGCGCCAGGCGGCGGGGACGCGGTCAGGGAAACTTTCCACTCGCTCTGCCCTCCCTCTCTCTGCCTCCGTCCCGCGCCCGGAGAGGGAGGAGGGTCTGGGAGGAGCATTTGCCGGCCTGTGGGTGATCCATCCCTGGTTCGGAGGCCAGGCCGGCAGCCCCGTCCTCCCGTCCATCCTCCCGCTCCGGGTCAAGCCCTCACCTCGGTCCCTTCCCTTCCTGCGACGCCCACAGCCTGGGACAGGCCTCGGGGGGCCCGGGATCCTTGGTCTCGCTGCCACCCCAGCCGGGACAGGGTGGGGGCGAGGGGGAGCAGGCCGCAGGTACCCGGCAGGCGGCCGGGAGCCCTCGGCGTCCCAGGGACCCTGCCTCCTCACCCTCTGCTGTGCCCGGACGGGGGTGTGCTCCTGGCACCTAGGAGGGGTACATCCTGGGGAGGCACCCCCAGCTCCTTGCGATCAGAGCCGAGGATCCGGGTTCGAATACGGGGCATCTTCAGCCGACAGGCTGCCCTGGAAAGCAGGCAGAGGGGACACCGGGACGGCCCAGGTCTCAGCCGGTCCTGCGGTCAGGGTTTCTGTCGGGGTCTGTTTTGTTTTATTAAAACACTAGAGGCACGAAATGTGTGCGAGGGGAGGGTCCCTAGGCCTGGCCAGCGATCGGGGCCGATCGGGGCCTTCCAGCTGCCGGCCGGGGTCTTCCTTCGCCCCGCGCCGCCCCCAGGTGGTCAGCGCACGTCATAGCGATCCATTGAGCTACGGAGGGGACCGTTTGCGTACTAGGCTTTTATATATATAGATGTGTGTTTTTTAAAAATGTATATATTTTATTGATTTTTTACAGAGAGGAAGGGAGAGGGACAGAGAGCTAGAAACGTCGATGAGAGAGAAAAATCGACCAGCTGCCTCTTGCACACCCCCTACCAGGGATGTGCCCGCAACCAATGTACATGCCCTTGACCGGAATCGAACCTGGGACCCTTTCAGTCCGCAGACCGACGCTCTACCACTGAGCCACACCAGTTTCGGCTATAGATGTTTTTATTGATGTCAGAGAGGAAGGGAAAGGGCAGGGTCTGGTGAATGAGGAGCCAGCTGGCCCTGGTCCACTCACCAACAGCAGCATCTTGTTATCAGCAGCTCAGGTCCCTGAGGAATGTGGAGGCCGCTGACTTTTCCGGGGGGAATGAGAAGGCTTGGTCTTGGCCAGAAGGAGGGTCCGGGCTGCTGGGGCCCCGGGAGCCTCTGTGCTTTCGGATGTTGCTTCATCACCGACCAGGAGGCCAGCTGTGGCCAATCCCCCCCTCCTCATCTCCCCTCCCCCCTGCAGTGCTGCCTGTGGGGGCGGCCTCGTCAGGCATTCAGGGGCGAGGGCGTGAGGAGGTGTGGACGATTCGAAACAGTTGTGCGAGTCAGGTCGTGTGTCCCGGTCGGTGTGGCTCCGTGGTTGAGCGTCAGTCTGTGAGCCAGGAGGTCAGGGTTCGATTCCCGGTCAGGGCACAGGCCCACGTGGCAGGCTCCATCGCAGTGTGGGGCGTGCAGGAGGCAGCCAGTCCGTGATTCTCTCATCACGGATGTCTCTCTCTCTCTCTTTCCCTCTTTTTCCTCTCTAGACTCAATAAAAAATATATTAAAAAAAAAAAAAAAAAAGTTGCCCTGATCGGTGTGGCTCAGTGGATAGAGCGTCAGCCTGCGGACGGAAGGGTCCCAGGTTCGATTCCAGTCAAGGGCATGGACCTTGGTGGCGGGCACATCCCCAGTGGGGGGTGTGCAAGAGGCAACTGATGGATGATTCTCTCTCATCGATGTTTCTAGCTCTCTATCTCCCTCCCTTCCTCTCTGTAAAAAATCAGTAAAATATATTTTAAAAAAATTAAAAAGCCAAGCGGCAGAGCAGGGCTGGAGGGGGCGAAGCCAACAGCCCCATGTGGGGAGCGGGCTCCGGTCCCTGGGGCCTCTGGGGTCAGAGCGCAGGGGGTGCCCACCGGCAGGGCGGGGCAGGGCAGGCGGGGCTGGTTCCCGGTGTCAGTCCGGCCGCGGGCACTCAGCCGCCCGCCCGTTTGGAGGGAGAGGGGGTTGCATCCGGCTCGAGTGACCCTCCGGGTCCCCGGACGTTTCCTTCTAAGGCAGAGAGAGAGCGGTCGCGGGGCCCGGGCCCAGCCGGCGGGAAGGGCCGCAGCTCCCGCCGGCCGGGCCCGAGGGTGTCCCCAGAGGCCCCCTGACCATCGCGGCCCTTGGCTCTGGGCTCGGCTGGGCTCGGCGCCCACATTCCCGCTCAGGGTCTGGGACGGACGGGAAGGCAGGATGAAGCAACAGGCGGACTCGGGGAGCCTGGCCTTTGACACGGGAGCAGGGGCGGAGGGGGCCTGCCCTGCGCTCCTGCGGCTGCGCACAGTAGGTGCCTCGCACACAGTAGGTGCACGCCCATGGGATCGGCTGGCAGGAATGCTCAGCTCCTCGGCGGGAGGGGGGTGGGGACACCCACTTCCTCGGCTCCAAATTTGGTCCCAGGACATTCCTTAAGCATCGGGGTTCAGTGTGCCCCCCTCAAACTCGTGCGGGGGGGGGGGGGACGGGACAGAAAGCCCCGGAGCAGCCCTGCCCGTCCCCTCCCCCTCGGTCCCCTCCTCCCTCCTCCCCCCTCCCCCCTCCCTCCCGGGAGGTTCGAAGCTGGGCTCCTTGCAGCCGGGAGGGGGGGCCCCCTCTTGCCGTTAGAGGGCCAGCCCCCCTCCCTCTGCGCCCGGGTTTGGAGGCTCCAGACTAAATAAGGCCCCTCTGGTCCCGTCCTCGAGGTCCCCACCTCATTCCAGCGCCCGGGGCGGCCAAATACGGAGCTCCCGCCGCTCCCCGCCGCCGCCTCCGGGCTCGGGGAGCAGCCGGCCGGCGCCACATTCCCTTCTAGGGCGGGAGGTGGGGGACCGGCATCCGGAAAGGCCCGGCGCGAACGGGGCGTCCCGGGACCGGCCGCAGGGAGCCGAGGCGGGGGTCCATCCCCCGGGTCTCTCCGCCAGGCACCCCGGGAGCTCAGCCACAAGGGGACCCCGGCCTGCAGGTGGTCCTCGGGGGGCTCCCTGCCGTGCAGACTGAACCCCGACTTCTAGATCCTTCTGACCATCGCCCGCCGCCCGGCTCCGCTCTGCCTGCTCCCCCAGAGCCCTGTGCTGCCCCCCTGCCCCCCACCCCCGCCCAGGCCTCCCCTCCTCCCCCCCCCCCCCGTCAGCACCCCCAGGTGCTCCCGCTCCCCAAGGCTTCTGCTCGCCCCGTCAGGGAGGGGGAGCCCGGGAGCCTTTCCTGCCTCAGCACAGGGCCCAGCCGGCCGGGGAGGTCCCGGTTCGATTCCCGGCGAGGTCCGGGTTGGATTCCCGGTGAGGGCACAGGCCCGGGGTGCGGGCTCCATCTCCAGTGGGGGGCGTGCAGGAGGCAGCCGGTCCGTGATTCTCTCTCCTCACGGATGTTTCTCTCTCTCTCCCTCTCTCCTTCTCCCTTCCTCTCTGGAATCAATACAAATACACTTAAAAAACGGAAATGAGGCCCTCACCGGCGTGGCTCCGTGGATAGAGCATCGGCCTGCGGACGGAAGGGTCCCGGGTTCGATGCCAGTGTCAAGGGCATGCACCTTGGTGGCGGGCACATCCCCAGTGGGGGGCGTGCAGGAGGCAGCGGATGGATGTTTCTCTCTCATGGATGTTCCTAACTCTCTCTTCCTCTCCTTTCCTCTCTGCAAAAAAAAAAAAAAAAAAAAAAAAATCAATAAAAATCATATTAAAATAAAAAAGGAAATGTGTTTTAAAAATAACGATAAATAAATGCTAAACTTTCCTTTGGGGCGCATTGCTCCACCTGCACCCCCTCCCCCGAGGAGACACGGATCCTCCCTCCTGACCCCGCTGCCCTCCCTCCCTTCCTTCCTCTCTCTCTCTCTCTCTCTCTCTCTCTCTCTTTTTACTTTTAATATATTTTATTGATTTTTTGCAGAGAGGAAGGAAGAGAGCTAGGGAGCTAGAAACGTTGATGAGAGAGAAACACCGACCAGCTGCCTCTTGCACACCCCCTCACTGGGGATGTGCCCGCCACCAAGGTCCATGCCCTTAACCGGGATCGAACCCGGGACCCTTCAGTCCGCAGGCTGACGCTCTATCCACTGAGCCACACTGGTTTCGGCCTTTCCTGTCTTTTTTCTCCTCTCCTGTCGGGGTCATGGGACACGGGACACGAGACACGGGATCTTTCTCGTGGGCAGAGTGGAGGCCTCCAGGAGCCCGGGTCAGCCTGGGCTTCGCTCCTCCCGCCGGCCCCGGGAGGCGCAGGGCTGCGGGGAGAGGGAGAGCCGGGACCTTACCGCCGGCACCAGGGGGTGGAGGGCTGGGGGGCTGAGGGAGCCGGGCCTCACCGGGAGGCGCAGGGCTGTGGGGCTGAGGGAGCCGGGCCTCACCGCAGTCCCCCGTCCGCCCGCTGGCCCCGGGGGTGGAGGGCTGCGGGGCTGAGGGAGCCCGGGCCTCACCACCCGCCCCCCCCCCCCCTCCGCCCCCAGTGGTCTGCAAGAAGAACCTGGACAGCACGACGGTGGCCGTGCACGGAGAGGAGATCTACTGCCGCTCCTGCTACGGCAAGAAGTACGGCCCCAAGGGCTACGGCTACGGCCAGGGCGCAGGCACGCTCAGCACCGACAAGGGCGAGTCGCTGGGCATCCGGCATGAGGAGTGAGTACGGGGCCCCGCCCGCCGCCCGCCCCCCGCCCGCCGCCCGCAGACACCCCCGCCCGCGGGGCGTCCCCAGGGGGCCAGCACGGCATCGGGGGGCCCTGGGCGCCCCCCCAGAGCCCCCGGGGCCCTGGCCCCGGCCCCGCCGGGAGAGCGGCCCCTGCCCGCCCCACGGGACACAGACCCACCTCGCCCCCCGCCTGCAGGGCCCCCGGCCACAGGCCCACCACCAACCCCAACGCCTCCAAGTTCGCCCAGAAGATCGGGGGCTCCGAGCGCTGCCCCCGCTGCGGCCAGGCCGTCTACGCCGCCGAGAAGGTGATCGGTGCCGGCAAGGTGAGGGGGGCCCGGGAGACGGTGTGTGTGTGGGGGAGACGGGGGGCGGGGCCCGGGAGACGGGAGGGGGGGGGAAGACCTGGAGGGGGGCGCCCGGGGCACAGGAGACGGGGTGGGGGTGGGGGGGGGTGAGGCCCTGAGCGGAGGGTGTGGTTTGCATGTGAGTCCTCCCCCTCCAGCAGGGGGAGCCCCGGGCAGGGCTCTGGGCAGGGGCTGGGGTGTGGGCCCCCTCCCGTGTCCCCCCCTCCCGTGTCCCCCTGTCCGGGAGGAGGAGGAGGAGGCAGCGCGCACAGCGTCAGCGGTCCCTGGCGGCCAGGACAGCCCAGCTGGTCAGCCTGTCTCCGCGCCTCCAGCCAGGACGGGGCTGTGCAGAGGGAGGCCCTTTGCCTTAAAAGGCCTGGCTCTGCCGGGCCTGGTGCCGCCTGCCTCTGGCAGGGCCGCCTGCACCCCCCCCTGGAGCCTGCGCCGCCATCGCCCGGGCCAGAGCTGGTTTCTGAGCGGCTCCGTCCCTGCCAGCTGCTCCCCTGGGCCCCGTGTGGGGGCCCTCACCCCCAGCTCCTCTGGGCCTTCCCTGCCGAGCTCAGTGCACCTCACAGCGGGTCCTCCTTCCAGAGTCACACCAGACGCACTGGCTCAGGGACCCTCTGGCCAGGCGGCCGGCCCACCGGGAAAGCTGCCCGGGAGGGGGGAGCGGGAGAGGGACCGGGACCTGGGTCCCCGGGGCAGTGTCCATGGCTGGCCCCTCCACCGCAGCCCTGGCTGAGCCGATTCCTACCTCATTCCGTCAGGGGCTGGGGCTGGGGCTGGGGCACGGGGACGGGGGACAGGGAAGGAGACAGGGATGGGGCACAGGGACAGGGGATCCTGGTCCGCCAGGGCAGCGTTCACAGTGGCTCCCTCCCCGCAGCCCTGGCTGAGTCGATTCCTACCTCATTCCGTCAGGGGCTGGGGCTGGGGCTGGGGCTGGGGAACGGGGACGGGGGACAGGGACGGGGACAGGGACGGGGGACAGGGATGGGGGACAGGGACGGGGGACAGGGGCTGGGTTGGGGACGGGGGACAGGGACGGGGGACAGGGACAGGGGACAGGGACGGGGGGAGAGGAATGGGGATGGGGATGGGGGACCCTGGTCCCAGGGGCAGCGTTGACCGTGGCTCCCGCCCCCCAGTCCTGGCACAAGTCCTGCTTCCGCTGCGCCAAGTGCGGCAAAGGCCTGGAGTCCACCACGCTGGCCGACAAGGACGGCGAGATCTACTGCAAAGGTGGGTGTTGGGGGGACAGGAGCCGGGGGTGGGGGGCAGGGATGCCCCGGTCCGGAGCACACCGCCCCCTGGCTGTGAGGTCAGGCCCTGCAGAGAGGACGGCCCCCAGGGGGGCCTGGCCAGAGCCGCAGGGGGTCGGGGACGGGCAGGGCGGGGCCGGGACCCTCCTCGCGGTGGGGTTTGGGGGTGCACGGGGAGCTCGGGGTGCCTGCCTCCAGGGGCCCTCTCCTCTCCCCCCGCAGGATGCTACGCCAAGAACTTCGGGCCCAAGGGCTTTGGCTTCGGGCAGGGAGCGGGGGCGCTGGTCCACTCCGAGTGAGGCCGCCCGCCCCCCCTGGACCCCCACCACCACCTGCCTCTCCACCGCCCCTCCCGCAGCCTCCGCCACCCCCCCCCCCCGGCGCCGCCCCTCAGCCCTGCCCACGCCCCTCACCGCTGGCCGGCACCTGGTGTCTGGCCCCCTCTGGTTTGGGGTCAGCCTGAGGCCGCCCCTCAGGGGCTCCCCAGATTTCCTCTCCCACACGCACAGGCCTCTGTGCTCGGCTGAGCCTCCACCACCATCGGAGCCCCCGTCTTAGGGCGTAGAGGGGAGGCTGTGGGTTCCCCACCCCAGAGCTTCCTCTCTGAGAAAGGGGGTGTCCCTCAGAACAGGCCCGGGGGTCCCCCCAGCTCAGGAGTCCCCGGAGCGGGGGGAGGGGACAGAGAGGCGGGAGGCAGGGTCCTGGCCCCCAGGAGACACCTGCTCTTCCCTCGGCCGTGACCTTGAGGCCGTGACCTTGGAGGCCGTGACCTTGAGGCCGTGACCTTGGAGGCTGTGACCTTGGAGACGGCGGGTGAATCGGTGTCCTTCCCCGTGGGGTGGGAGAGCACCCCGGTCTGAGAATCCCGGAGTCCGCAGACGGTCTGACCTCCCCAGCTCCTGGTCTGGTGGGGGGTCCCCAGGAGACACCCCAATACCCACCCCTGTTTATCCGAGGCCCAGCTCTGAGGGGAGACGGCTCCGCCCCCCGACCCGGGGCCCCCAGGCCCCCCCCCCGTTCCACACACACACCCAGCCCAGTGCCCACAGCCACTCGCTCAGCGCGCAGACACGGAGGCACACGGCCCGGACACCCCTCCCTCCGCCCCGGAGCCCAGGACCCTCCTGCCCGGCCCGGCCCGGCTGCCCACCCCTCCCTTCCCGGCCCCCGTCAGAGCCCAGGAGCAGGAGCAGGAGCAGGAGAGGGCGGCCCGGTCCTCCCAGGGACAGGAAGGGGCTCGGGGGCGGGGCTGGGCCTGGAGGGCGGGGCCCGGGGCTGCAGGCAGGCTGCCCCTCACTCGGTCAATAAAAGCCATCAGAACGAGCTCCGTGTCCGGTTCCCGTCACGCCGCTGCGGGGGGGGGGGGGGGGTGCGGGGGCGGGGGGAGCTGATGGGAGGCCCCGTGAGCAGGGGGAGCGGGAGGTCTGGGGGTGGAGGGGTTCGTTCTGGGGCTACAGCAGGAAGGGGTCCTCACCGAACCCCACATCTTTTAAAAACATATTTTAAAACAAAAAAATAAAACAAGGTATCTGGGTCCAGCCCAGGCTGTGCCCATGGAGTCTCAGAGGGTTTGGGTGGGAAGGAGGATTGGTGGGTGGGTGGGTGGGTGGGTGGATTGGTGGGTGGATGGCTGGAGGGGTGGGTGGGTGGATGGGTGGGTAGGTGGATGGATGGAGGGATAGATGGATGGGTGGGTGGGTGGGTGGATGGGTGGGTGGGTGGGTGGATGGGTGGATGGGTGGATGGGTGGGTGGATTGATGGGTGGGTGGGTGGATGGATGGGTGGATGGATGGATGGAGGGATAGATGGGTGGATGGATGGATGGGTGGTTGGGTGGAGGGATGGGTGGGTGGGTGGATGGATGGATGGAGGGATAGATGGGTGGATGGATAGATGGGTGGATGGGTGGGTGGATGGGTGGATGGGTGGATGGATGGATGGATGGGTGGAGGGATAGATGGGTGGGTGGATGGATGGATGGGTGGATGGGTGGATGGATGGAGGGATAGATGGGTGAGTGGGTGGATGGGTGGATAGATGACTCCCCACACACACCTGCATCCTCTTCTGCTCTGGGGAGGCCCACAGGGGAGGCGGTTTGGGGCCCAACATTGAGGACACGCTGCCCTCTGCTGGCTGCTTGGGCAGGTCTCTGCACCCGACAGCTGGCCGATCCCCCAGCCTCTCTCGCCTTCCTGAGCAGCCCATTGTGTGTGTGTGTGTGTGTGTGTGTGTGTGTGTGTGTGGCCTGGACGCACCCCCCTGGAGTGATCCCCGGACCCTGGAGCCCCTGAGCTCAGGGTAGTGAGGGGGGAGGAGGGGAGCGGGAGGGCTGGAGAGAAGGGCGGGCACCTGGAGGGGGAGGTGGTACCTTGCAGGGAGCAGGGCCCGCCGCCAGGTGGCGCTGTGGCATCGGAGCAGGAGGCCGGCGCCCAGCATCCCCCCACTCCCCCTCCTCCTGGGGCCTCACCCTCCTCCGGGGGCCTCACCTGGAGCCCCAGGTGCTGGCTGCTCCCTCGGACTGTGTCCCCCCAACGCGGGGACTGACCCCAAGGAGCGGGCAAGGGTCGTGGTGTCCGATCAGGCATGGCTCTCCCAGGCTCTGGCGTCCCTGAGCTGGGTGCCGGGGGTGCAGGGTGGCAGGAGGGTGCCACGGGGCAGAGCGCCCCCTGTCTGCCCCCTCCGGGTGCGAGGCGGCGTTCAGGAGGCCTCCCTCCTCCCCGGGCCCTCACCACCTGTTTGGGGCCCCTGGGGGCGGGGGACAGAGATGGAGGAGTGAGGCCGGGAGGAGGGAGAGTGGGGGGTGAGCCGCTGTGAAGTGTGGGGGTGACGAACCCTGAGGGAGGGGGTGGCCCTGAGCCCAGCAGGGGAAGAACCCCCGGGACAAACTGCGGGACGGGGCCCTGCCTCCCGCCACCCTGGTCCCAACTCCAAACCCTTCCCCGCCCCGCCCCCCAATGGTGAGAATCACTTGTGGAGCCTTTTTGACATTATTGATGTCAGAGAGGAAGGGAGAGGGAGAGAGAAACATCCATGGTGAGAAAGAATCGTTGATTGGCTGCCTCCTACACACCCCTACCTGGGGGTTGAGCCCGCAGGCCTGTGCTCTTTACAGGAATCAAACCTGGGAGCTTTCCGTCTGCAGGCCAACGCTCTATCCACTGAGCCACACCAGCTAGGGCTTTGTGGGGCCTTTTTAATATATTGATTTCAGAGAGGAAGGGAGAGGGAGAGGGAGAGAAACATCAATGATGAGAGAGAAGCATCCACGATGAGAGAATCATGGGCCGGCTGCCTCTTGCACGCCACCTGCTGGGGATCAAGCCTGCAACCCTGGCCGGTGCCCTTGGCCAGAATTGAACCTGAGACCCTTCAGTCTGCACGCCAACGCTCTGTCCCAGTGGTGGGCAAACTCCTTGGTCCACGGAGCCAAATAGCAACAAACAGGACGACGATCGACATTTCTTTGGAGAGCCACATTTTTTAAACGTAAACTCTCTAGGTAGGCACATTGCGATGAACTGAATTAGGGGACTCCTGAGGTGGCCTCTGCTAAACACTCCAGGGGCCAGAGAGCCGCATGTGGCTCTCGAGCCGCAGTTTGCCGACCCCGGCTCTCTCCACCGAACCAAACCTGCTAGGGCCCCAGGCCTCCTTTAAAAGAATCCGTGTGGCCGAAACCGGTGTGGCTCAGTGGATAGAGCATCAGCCTGCAGACTGAAGGGTCCCGGGTTTGAATTCCGGTCAAGGGCATGTACCTTGGTTGCGGGCACATCACAGTAGAGGGTGTGCAGGAGGCAGCTGATGGATGTTTCTCTCTCATCAATGTTTCTCACTCTCTCCCTCTCCCTTCCTCTCTGTAAAAAAAAAAAAAAAATCAATAAAATATATTTTAAAAATAATAATAAAATAAAATAAAGCAACAAGCAGACTGTCAAATCACAGCGGGGAGGGTAGGGAGATCTGGGGGAGATAATAGATCAACTGAAGGACTTGTATGCATGCAGATAAGCATAACCAATGGACACAAAACCTCTGAGGAGGGAGGGTATGTATGGGGGGGGGCAATGGTAAGATATGTACACACATAATAATAAAATAATAATTTAAAAAAAAGCCAAAACCGGTGTGGCTCAGTGGATAGAGCGTCGGCTTGGGGACTGAAAGGTCCCGGGTTCGATTCCGGTCAAGGGCATAGACCTTAGTTGCGGGCATATCCCCAGTAGGGGGTGTGCAAGAGGCAGCTGATCGATGACTCTCTTTCATTAATGTTTCTAACTCTCTATCTCTCTCCCTTCCTCTCTGTACAAAATCAATAAAATATATAAAATAATAAAAAAACAATAATAAAATAAAAGAATCCATGTGCCAGGAGGCGGGAGGAGTCCTGCCAGGACCATAGCAGCAGCCAGCAAGCACCGAGCACATACTGGGGACTGGCTCAGGAGGTCCAGCTGCGGTCTTACTTGCTTCCTGTGTCAGCAGCACCCCGGGGTGCTGGGAGCCCTGCACCCAGAAGAGGGAGGGAGCCGAGCTTTGGCGAAGCTTTCGGCAGCCACGCCAATGTCCCAGGCAAGCCGCGGCACCGACCGGGGAACCAGCTGTGTGACTCTGGGCCGGCCCCCTCCCCCCGGGCCGTGCTTGCAGGAAGGAAGCAGCCAGTCGATGATTCTCTCTCATTCTGGATGTTTCTATCTCTCTCTCCCTCTCCCTCCTTCTCTGAAATCAATAAAAACATATTTTAAAAAGAGAGAGAGAGAGAGAGAGAGAGAGAGAGAGAGAGAGCTGTGTCCCCAGTGGCCAGCCCGGAGCCTGGCTCACAGTAACTCGCCCTCAGTCCAGGTTGGCACTGCTGTCCGGGGCAGGTTGGCTGAGGCCGGGCATTCCCGGGGGGTCAGCCAGTCTGACGTCCCTGCCCCTCGGCCCAGGGTCCCCTCGGCCCAGGCTCACGGCCAGGGAGCGCCCGGAGGCCAGCGTGACCCGGGAAACGGTACAGTCTGCTGCCCGGCCTGCGCCCCGAGCCCACGGCCCAGTCCCCGCCTGCCCACGTGGCCCCGATGCCCGTCAGGCCCAGACTGGGCCCCTCGAGGGGGCAGGGTGCTCACACCAAAGGGATCCGTCCGGTGAGTCAGGGAGTTATGGGCTGGGAGCCGATGAGAGCCGGGTGCGTGGGAGGGGATTTCCAGCGAGAGAGCCGGGCGGGGGCAAGCCCGGGCGG
Organism: Pipistrellus hanaki; assembly: GCF_964339955.1. Taxonomy (NCBI): domain Eukaryota; kingdom Metazoa; phylum Chordata; class Mammalia; order Chiroptera; family Vespertilionidae; genus Pipistrellus; species Pipistrellus hanaki. Next base: position 558,863 of record NC_140522.1, read on the forward strand.
GTTGGCCCCGGGGCACTGCCCTCGCCGGGTCTGTGGCAGGGGAACCCCAAAACTCAGAGCTGCACCCAGAGCCCCGAAACCTCCATCCATGTCTCCTCCGGTCGCCCTCCGAGGACGCCCACAGCTCGCGATGGAGGCCACACAGAGGGTGGGGGTGGGGGTGGGGGGGAAGGTCAGGGGGAAGGGGGGGTACCTGTGCATGGAGGGTGGGTGCAGAGTCAGGGCCGGGAGCACCCCTGAGGGCCTGTCCCGTCCGGATGGGGCGGAGCTCCCTGACCCTGGGACCCCGGGCCCGGCTGAGGAGGAGGAGCAGTGCCCTTTTTTTATTTTTTACTTATTTCTTTTTAAAAAAAAATATTTTTTATTGATTTTTCACAGAGAGGAAAGGAGAGGGAGAGAGAGCTAGAAACATGGATGAGAGAGAAACATCCATCAGCTGCTTCCTGCACGCCCCCCACTGGGGATGTGCCCGCAACCGAGGTACATGCCCTTGACCGGAATCGAACTGGAGACCATTCAGTCTGCAGGCCAGCGCTCTATCCACTGAGCCACACTGGTTAGGGCACCTTTTAAAAAATATTTATATATTTTAAAAATTAATTTCAGAGAGGAAAGGGGCGGGGGGGAGAGAGAGAAGCATCCATAATGAGAGAGAATCACGGATCGGCTGCCTCCTGCACGCCCCCCACTGGGGATCCAGCCCACAGCCCTGGCGTATGCCCCGGCCGGGAATGGAACCCTGCCCTCCTGTGTCCTAGGTGGACGCTCCACCGGGAGCCAGCGGAGCGGACCAGGCCCCCTCCTCCGCGCGCTCCAGCGGCCGTTCCCGGGACGCGGTGTCACTGAGCGCGGTCCAGCTGGACCCGGACGGAGGGCTGACCGGGCTGACCGGGCAGATCGGCTTTCCCGGAGGGGGATGGGGAGGAGGGGATGGGAGGCCACACTGGCTGCGGCCGGGGCACATTCTGTCCCGCAGGCCAGGAGCCGTCAACAAGTCCATACCGGCCCAAACCGGTGCGGCTCAATGGATAGAGCGTCAGCCTGCGGACTGAAAGGTCCCGGGTCCAATTCCGGTCAGGGGCATGTACGTTGGTTGCGGGCACGTCCCCGGTGAGGGGTGTGCAGGAGGCAGCTGGTCGCTGTTTCTCTCTCATCGACGTTTCTAACTCTCTGTCTCTCTCCCTTCCTCTCTGTAAAAAATCAATAAAATATATTTTAAAAATTAAAAAAAAAAAAATAAGTTCATACTGACTGAGTGCCCCAGCCAAGGGCCCCCCCAAAGGGCCACGTTAGGGCTCCCCTCCCAGGGGCAGGGCCAGGGATACCCCAGGCCCTGCATCCTGTTCCTCCTGGCTCCCCAATCTCCTCGATCCTTCTCACGGGGACTCCACCGCCGGCCGAGCGGCTCGGACGGGGAAAGGCCTAAAGTGAGCCACCGGCTCCCAAGCCCGGAGGCAGGTCCGGGAGGGAGGACAGGACTCCCAGGTCCCCAGGGCCTGCACCGGCCGGGGTGGTGGCACCGACCGAGGCCGGGCCCTCTCGGCCACCCCACGTCCCCATCCCGGCTGGCTGTGCCACGGATGAGGCTGTGTGGCCGTGCTGATGCGGCCGGACCTCCCTGAGCCCAGGCTGGCTGGCTTCCCTCCTGGCTCAGAGGCCCCTGGGACCCCGCAGAGCCCTGGAGGCTGGGAACCCACAGGGGCTGGACCAGCCTTTCGAGTCCCTGGCCCCTGGATGGAGGGCAGCCATCTTTGTTGGGTTCATTTGCATACGCACTCCTGATTGGCTGGTGGGCGTCACGAAGGCGTGGTCGATTTGCATCTTTCTCTTTTATTCGTGTAGATGTATACATATAAATTTTTTTAAATATATTTTATTGCCGGCACCAGTTTGGCTCAGTGGATAGAGCGTCGGCCTGCGGACTGAAAGGTCCCGGGTTCGATTCCGGTCAAGGGCATGTACCTTGGTTGCGGGCACATCCCCCGTGGGGGTGTGCAAGAGGCAGCTGGTCGATGATTCTCTCTCATCGACGTTTCTAACTCTCTATCCCTCTCTCTTCCTCTCTGTGAAAAGTCAATAAAATATATTTAAAAAAAAATAAAATAAAAAATAAATAAAATATATTTTATTGATTTTTTTTTTTACAGAGAGGAAGAGAGAGGGATAGAGAGCTAGAAACATCGATGAGAGAAACATCGACCAGCTGCCTCTTGCACACCCCCTACCGGGGATGTGCCCGCAGCCAATGTACATGCCCTTGACCGGAATCCAACCCGGGACCTTTCAGTCCGCAGACTGACGCTCTACCACTGAGCCAAACCGGTTTCGGCAATATATATATAAATGTTATTGATGTCAGAGAGGAAGGGGGAGGGAGGGAGAGAGAGAACCGTCCATGATGAGAGAGTCCATCATGGACCGGCTGCCTCCTGCACGCCCCCCACGCTGGGCATGTGCCCCGCCTGGGAACCGAACCCTGACCTCCTGGTTCCTCGGTCGACCTCAACCCCTGAGCCACACCAGCCGGGTGGCCGGGTCACAGGAAACTTTTTAGGCAGCAAAGAGAGGGAACCGCCCCCCCCCCCCCAAATCTCCCCCAAACTCAGTCCAGGGACAAGGCCTTTCTCTGGGAGGGGAGCCTCAGGCCTGGGCCCAGCCGGCCTCCCGGCCTGTGGGATGGAGAGGACTCCAGGCAGTGAGACCCGGGGTCACCCTGACGTCCCTCCTGGCTCCCCACCCCCCTCCGTCCCAGGGGGACTGCGTGACCCCGGTCTCTCTCCTCCCCGCCAGGCCCCCTCCCCAGGGTCACCCTGGCTCCCTTCTGGATCCCCACCCCCCTCCGTCCCAGGGGGACTGCGTGACCCCGGTCCCTCTCCTCTGTTCGCACTGGCTTCTCCCCGCAGGCTCCCAGCAAGCCTGTCCCTGGTGAGCAGGTGCCCCCCCAAACCCCCCTCTCCCCTCTCCCTCTCCCCTCTCCCTCTCCTCTCTCCCTCTCCCCTCTCCCCACGGAGCAGCGGCGGTTCCAAGAAGCGGCCCGGGGAGGCCAGAGGCCGGTCTGTTGTGTAAGCGGCCCCCCCCCACCGCCCCTGTCCCCGCCCCCGCCCCCCGAGGCCCCGCGGCCCCGCCCCAGGCCCGGCCCCCCAGGCCCGGCCCGGCCGCGCAGGGGAGGGGCCGCGGGCAGGAATGCGGCGCGGGAGGCGGCGGCGGGACGTGTGAGGGCAGGTCCGCGGCGGCTCTGGGCGCAGAGGGGCCGGGAGGAGCCAGCGAGCGCAGCGGGGGCGGCCGAGGCCGCAGCGGGCACCGGGGAGGCCAGCGCGCACCAGCGGTCCGGGGCGCAGAGGGCGCAGGGGGCGCGCAGGGTGAGCGCGCGGGGCCGCCGGCGATCCCGGTTCCCAGCGGCGCTCCCGGCTCCCGGCTCCCGGCTCCCCGGACACCCCGTCCCCCGTGCTCCCCTCCCCGGGCTCCCCTCCCCGGGCTCCCGGCTCCCCGGACACCCCGTCTCCCGGGGTCCCCAGCTCCCGGCCCCTGCCCTCCGGGCCCCCCGGGCTCCCCTCCCGGGGCTCCCCTCCCCGGGCTCCCGGCCCCTGTCCTGCCCTCCGGGCCCCCCGGGCTCCCCTCCCGGGGCTCCCGGCCCCTGTCCTGCCCTCCGGGCCCCCGGGCTCCCCTCCCCGGCATGGCGCTGGCGGCGCCGGCCGTGCTGAAGGAGGGCGTGCTGGAGAAGCGCAGCGGCGGGCTGCTGCAGCGCTGGAAGCGGAAGCGCTGCGTGCTCACCGAGCGGGGCCTGCAGCTGTTCGCGGCGCGCGGCGCGGGCGGCCGCCCCAAGGAGCTGGGCTTCGCGCGCATCCGCGCCGTGGAGTGCGTGCAGCGCACCGGCCGCCACGTCTACTTCACGCTGGTCACCGAGGCCGGCGGCGAGATCGACTTCCGCGGGCCGCCCGAGGACGCGGGCTGGAGCGCGCAGATCTCGCTGGGCCTGGTCAAGTTCAAGAACCGCCAGGCGCTGGAGACGGTGCGCGCGCGCCAGGGCCCGGGCGCGGGGGCCCTGGTGTCCTGAGCCGCCGCCGAGGACCGGGGGGCACATGGGGTAAGGCCTCTGGGGGGGACTGGGCGCCCTTTCTCCCCCGAACCTCCCTGCACCCCTTTCCTTGAGACAGAATTGGGGGCAGGGGGGCACACTCCCGCCAGCATTCCCCTTAAAAGCTGGACTATCCGCCGGCTGGTGTGGCTCAGGGGTTGAGCATCGGCCTGTGAACCCGGAGGTCACGGATGGATTCCCGGTCAGGGCACAGGCCCGGGTTGCAGGCTGGATCTGCGGCCGATATCCATGATTCTCTCTCATCGATGTTTCTCTCCCTCTCCATCTCCCTCTCCCATTCTCTCCGGGAAAGAAAGTTTAAAAAGCTGCACCATCCTAGGGTGAGGAGAGATGGGGAGCTCAGCGGTGTGTGCCTGGGAGGCCTGCCCTCCCCCCCCTGTCCCCCCTCTCCCATGGGGACCTGGCGGGGGGGGGGGGGGGGGGACAGGCCTCAGCACAGGTGGCGGCTGCCATGACTCCATGGAGAGCAGCCGGCCGGCCGGCCTGGGCCCCGGGCTTTCTGGGAATCCTGTGGGATGGCCTGACGCTTGCCCCCTCCGGCCGGGATGCAGGCTCCTCTGAGAAGCAGGGAATCAAGGCAGACAGGGTCCCCGATGGGAGCGGGGTCAACGGGGCTGTGGACAGACCGAGGAGCCCCATTTGCCAGGCGCGGGTCTCAGCGGGGGCGAGGGGCTAGGCTGCCGGGTTACACCACCCGTTGTGTATTTTTAAACATATCTCTATAGATTTCAGAGAGGAAGGCAGAGGGAGGGAGAGAGAGAGAGAGAAACATCCATGACGAGAGAGAACCACCGACCGGCCGCCTCCTGCACGCCCCCCACTGGGGATGGAGTCCACCCCCCGGGCCTGTGCCCTTGACCGGGAACCGAACCATGACCTCCTGGCTCCTAGGTCGACGCTCCACCGCGGAGCCATGCTGGCCGGCGTCCACCACCTTTTGTGGACCGTGGGGGCCTAGGGCTGAGCTGCTGGGGGTCCCGGGGAGTGGGCGGTGGGCAGGGCAGTCCATCGATGCCCTGAGTGCCAGCCAGTGCCCGGCGGGCACAGGGAAGCTGGGCCGGGGGGGTGGAGGGTGGTGGGGGCAGGAGGAGGCCATGGTGTGTCTGTGGAGATTTATTTCTCCATCCTCATGGGCACGAGGGCAGAGGGCGGGGGCGGGTTTGTGTCCGGAGGGCCCCGGGGAGGGACAGGAATAGACCCTGGGCGGCGGCCTGGCCCCCAGCCCGGTGCCCTCTCCCCCAGTTCCACTCCCGCCCCTGGGAACCGGGGCGGCTGGCGACCGATCGGCACCCTTCCGGGATTTTGTGTTGTTGTGTTTTGTTTTGTTTTTTAATATATTTTTTAATTGATTTTTTACAGAGAGGAAGAGAGAGGGATAGAGAGTTAGAAACATCGATGAGAGAATCATCAACCAGCTGTCTCTTGCACACCTCCTACTGGGGATGTGCCCGCAACCAAGGTTCATGCCCTTGACCGGAATCGTACCCGGGACCTTTCAGTCCGCAGGCCGACGCTTTATCCTATCCACTGAGCCAAACCGGTTTCGGCTTTGTTTTGTTTTGTTTTTTATAAATATGTTTTTATTGATTTCAGAGGGGGGGGGGAGAGAGAGAGAGAGAGAAACATCCGTGATGAGAGAGAATCATGGGTCAGCTGCCTCCTGCACACCCCACATTGGCGACCGACCCGGGCGTGTGCCCTGACCCCCTGGCGCGAAGGCGGACACTTGTCCACCCCCTGAGCCACACCGGCCGGCCCGTAGCATTCCGGTGGTCAGGTCCCCCTCACCCCCCTCTCCTCCTCCCCTCCCTGCCCTGCAGCCTCCCCACCTTAACGAGGGAGCCCCCTGAGCACCCCGCTCTGACCTCTGCCGCTCCCCTCCCTCTGTAAACACCTGCCCCCTGAGCACCCGCTCTGACCTCTGCCGCTCCCCTCCCTCCGTAAACACCTGCCCCCTGAGCACCCGCTCTGACCTCTGCCGCCCCCCTCCCTCCGTAAACACCTGCCCCCTGAGCACCCGCTCTGACCTCTGCCGCCCCCCTCCCTCCGTAAACACCTGCCCCCTGAGCACCCGCTCTGACCTCTGCCGCTCCCCTCCCTCCTGTAAACGCCTGCTGGCTGGGAGTGGGGGCGCTCTTTCTCTCCTCCCCTCCCTCCTCCCCAAGGACTGGTCCTCATGACGGACTGGAGCCGGGGGCTCCCCACCGTCCGTCACGGCGGGCGGTCTGTCTGTCCGCCTGCGGAAGAGGCTGGAGCGCTGGTGTGGACTCTCGTTCTCTCTCTCTCTCTCTCTCTCTCTCTCTCTTTCCAGCATCCGGGCCCCTTCAGGACGAGGGACACGCGTCCAAGTCGGCCGCAGGAGGCCTTGCCGCTGAGGGGCCAGGCGGCCGGCCCGGGAGGAGGACAGAGGCCGCGCGGGGCTGAGGATGAAGGTTCAGACCCTGGACACTGCGGGGCCCAGCGCATCACCAGCACGGAGCCCACCCGCCCGCCCGCCACAGGCCTGGCGCGAGGACCACCGGGCAGACCTGGCACCGGAGCTCCTTCCCGCCCTGCAGACTGCCGCCCGCCCCGCTGGGTGCCACCCGGAGGAGGAGGAGGAGGAGGAGGAGGAGGAGGGCAGAGCCTCACAGGCGCCGAGCCTCAGGACACAGAGGCCAGCCTGGCCACCCGGACGGGGTGACCACCTCTGGACTGACCTTGGCGGGGGGTCTCCTGCTGCTTAGTTCCCTCTGGGACCCCCCCACCCCTCCAGGCCCCTCTTTGCACACACACACACCCCCCCCCCCCCGCCGCCTCCTGACCTTCGACCCCGCCCCGCGGTGCTAGGCCTGGAGGGCGTGGGGTGGGGTGGGTGGGGTGGGGTCTGGCCCTGACCATTTCGTGCCAGTCCCCGAATGAAGATGCCCTGCCCGGGCAGTGCCCACGCCGTCTGCCGAGTTGAATTCTCTGCCCCCGTCCTCGCCCCACTTTCCTGACACACAGCCTGCTCCTTATTGTTTATTTTTATTATTAAAAATATATATATATAGCCGGGACCGGTTTGGCTCAGTGGATAGAGCGTCGGCTTGGGGACTGAAGGGTCCCGGGTTCGATTCCGGTCGGGGGCATGTACCTTGGTTGCGGGCACATCCCCAGTAGGGGGTGTGCAAGAGGCAGCTGATGATGACTCTCATCGATGTTTCTGGCTCTCTATCTCTCTCCCTTCCTCTCTGTACAAAATCAATAAAATATATTTAAAAATATATATATATATTTTATTGATCTTGTACAGAGAGGAAGGGAGAGGGAGAGAGAGCCAGAAACTTCGATGAGAGAGATACACCGGTCAGCTGCCCACCTGGGGATGGGCCCGCAACCAAGGTCCCTGCCCTGGGCTGGCATCGAACCCGGGACCCTTTAGTCCCGGGACCCGTCAGTCCGCAGGCCGAGGCTCTATCCACCGAGCCAAGCCGGCCCGGGCCTGTTCTTTGTTTTTCATATGTTTTTATTCGGAGAGGAAGGGAGAGGGAGAGAGAGAGACGTCCATGAAGAAAGAATCATGGATCCGCTGCCTCGCGCACGCCCCACCCTGGGGATGGAGCCCGCACCCCGGGCCTGTGTCTGGACTGGGACTCGAACCCTCACCTCCTGGCTCGTCGGTTGATGCTCAGCCACGGAGCCACGCTGGCCGGGCAGGAGTGTGTCTTTTCAGAGACGGGACCCCCTGGGCAGAGACTATCTCTGCCGGGAAGGGCTGGGCCTGCTTCCGGGCCCGGGGGTCCCCCGATTCCGGAGAGGGCGCCCCGACCCCGGGAACGCCCGGCGGGACCCCAGAGCAGGGTCAGGGCCTCCCCGAGGGCCCAGCGGGCCGGGCCGGGCCGGGCCAGCAGACACGCACGGGATGGAAAGCTTTGCTCAGCTGGACGGCGGCGGGAGAGGCTGTGGCCACTGTCTGGGGGCCCCCGCCCCCTGCCCCCCTCAGCCTGGCCGCCCTGCCTCCCTCCTGCCACCCTCCGGCTGGGTGAGTCACCATGGGGCCAGGAGACGGGCAAGTCCTGGCCCAGCAGCCGGGAGACGCAGAGGCCCAGGCTGGGGGGGGGGGGGCCGCTCCTGGGGCCGGGGGCCGGGGGCCGGGGCTGAGGCCTCCAAGGGGCTCTGAGGCTCAAGCAGCAGAAGGTAGACAAGCCTACCGGGCGCTGTGGTGAGGAACCCCGAAACCTCCCCTCCCCAGAAGTGGGGTGCCCAGCCCCCCAGCCCCTGTGGGGTCGCAGGGACCCTGGCTTGGCCCCCTCGGGGCTCCCTGCCCGAGTCTGCGCACCTCCGCCCACCAGGACGTCTTTCCGGAGGCTGCGGGGGGCGGGGGGGCCGCCGGGGGCCGGGGAGGGGCCCCCCACGGAGGGGAGGCCACCCCGGGAAACGGAACCGGGGAACCGGGGTGCTAGCAGCCGCCTCCTTCCCGCAGTTGTTGTGGGGTTAATTGAGGAAATGTCTGCAGGGAGATAAGAAAGGAGATAGGGACCGTGCGTGTTTGTTGTTACAGCGATAACCTGCAATTAGCAGGGAGGCAGCAGCTTGGCAGGCCGGTCCCTAATGGGGGGGGGGGGGGGGGGGAGAGGAGCCCCGAGCGGAGTGTCTGCCCCTCAGGATGCTCAGAGGCGGGAAGGGGCTGCCCCCGGACTCAGACGCCGAGGCCCACGCTGGCCTCACTCCCGCCGGGGGCCTCTGGGCCCCGAACCTCCCGGTTAGAAGAGAGAGAGGCCCCCCGGTGTGGCTCCGTGGCTCCGTCCCCCCCGTGGCTCCGTGGCTCCGTCCCCGGCGTGGCTCCGTGGCTGAGCGTCAGCTGAGGAGCCAGGAGGCCACGGTTCGATGCCCGGCTGGGGCCCACGCCGGGTCGCGGGCTCCATCCCCCGCGTGGGGCGTGCAGGAGGCAGCAGCCGCTGCTCTCTCATGATTAGGGGCGAGGGCCCCGTGAACCCCTCCCTGCAGGGGTGCCCGGAGGGGAGACACCGAGGCCTGGCACCCCAGCATCACATTCTCACCTGGAAACTCCGTCTGCACCCCCAGACCCACGTCCCCACATGGGCAGAGGCCCCGGACGGACAGGGCCAGCTCGGCCTCATGCCGTCCCTGCTGGCCGCAGCCCCCAGCCCTCTGTCCCAGCTCCCGGGCCACGGCCCCCGGCCCCCTGGCCCCCCGGCCCCCGGCCCCTCTGTCCCGGCCCCCAGCCCCTGGCCCCTTGGTCCCAGCCCCCGGCTCCAGCCCCTCTGTCCCAGCCCCCAGCCCTGGCCCCCAGCCCCCAGCCCCCGGCCCCTCTGTCCCGCCCCCCCCGGCCCCGGCCCCTCTGTCCCAGCCCCCAGCCCTGGCCCCCAGCCCCCAGCCCCCGGCCCCTCTGTCCCGCCCCCCCGGCCCCGGCCCCTCTGTCCTGCCTCCCGGTGGCGCCTGTGTGGGAGGCGCTGGCTGTGTGACAGGGGCATCTGGCGGCCTTTTCTCCCCGTCGCTCAGACTCCAGCTGCCCCGCCCCCGCCCCGGAGTGGGGGCGGCGGTGCGCCCTCACCCCCACGCCCGTCCGCCCGCCAGGGGAAGCAGCTGGGTCCCAGGCACCACCTGTGCCCTTAACCCTCTCCAGCTGGCCCTCCCCTCCCTTCCCTGGCCGGTGCTGCCCACGTGGCCGGTGCCGCCGGCAGGGCCCGGGGTGTGTGTGTGGAGGGTCTTGTGTCCGCCCACAGGCTCCGTGGCCCCCTCCGTGGCACCCCCTCCATGGCCCCCCTCCGTGGCCCCCCTCCGTGGCCGGGAGGGCGGTGGCGGGAAGGGGGTCAGCGGGGGCACACAGGCCTCCAGCCGGGTCCTCTCCAGCTTGCTCAGGGCCGAGCTGCGCCCGGCTCCGGCCTGCACCACGGACCCACGGGGACCCCACGCCGGCCCAGGGGGCGGCTAGCTAGTTCTTAGGGTGCCTGTGGCTCGGGGTCGGGGACCTCGTTCCTCGTCCCTCTTCGGCGGAGAGTGAATTCTGTGTAAGCGACCAGGAGGAAGCTGACACGACCAGCTGTGCCCAGCCCTCCCCCCGCCCCCCTCCCTCTGACACGGGGTGCCCCTGGGGAGTGGTCCCAGGCGGAGGGGGTGCGGACCAGCTGGGAGGGGGCCCCCTCTCCAGCGGGGGGGGGGGGACGCAGGGAGGCCATCCCTGACCCCAAGGAGTAGCAACGGCCTGGGGGCGGGTGTCACAGGCTTCTTAGCGACCATCTTAGTTCTCTCCCCCACCGCCCGGAGGGGAGACCTCCCTCCTCACTTGGTGGGTAAAGAATCAGGCCCGGCCGGCGTGGCTCCGGGGCGGAGCGTCGACCGAGGAGCCAGGAGGTCGGGGTTCGATTCCCGGTCAGAGCCACAGGCCTGGGCTGTGGGCTCCATCCCCAGTAACAGGCGTGCAGGGGGCAGCCTGATAGGTCCTCCCTTCCTCCAGCTGATGGACAGACGTACACCCCACCTGCAGCCGGACATTCCTGAGCACAGAACCACCCATCAGCACCGGCCAGATACCCCAAGCCCCCCGATTCCGAAGCCCCCAGGTCCCTCATCACAGGCCTTACCGGAAAGCACCAATCAGCATGTGCCGAGTGCCCTAAGCCCCGCCCCTCTCTCATGAACCCCGGCCCTCGCTTTCTCCCGCCGCTCGCTCTCTCTCTCTCTCTCTCTCTCTCCCCCCCCCCGCCCCCCGCTCTCTCTTTCTTTCTCTGGGAGCAGCCGGCAGGGATACTCTTCTCTCCAATAAAGCCTGTGTCCTGGCCTGCCGGTCCCCGGCCCGCTCTGTTCCATCTTTCACAGCCGATCCAGGATCCTCTCTCATCACAGATGTTTCTCTCTCTCTCCCTGTCTCCCTGCCTCTCTGACATCAATAACAAAATATATTTTAAAAAAAAATAAAGACATTGTTGCCGAAATCGGTGTGGCTCAGTGGATAGAGCATCGGTCTGCGAACTGGAGGGTCCTGGGTTCGATTCTGGTCGAGGGCATGGACCTTTGTTGCGGGCACATCCCCGTTAGGGAGTATGCAAGAGGCAGCTGGTTGATGTTTCTCTCTCATCGACGTTTCTAGCTCTCTATCCCTCTCCCTTCCTCTCTGTTAAAAATCAATAAAATATATATATATATTTAAAAATCAATAAAATATATTAAAAATAAAGACATTGCTAACCCAGAGACAGTTAGCCATCGGCTCAGGGTCACACAGACGTGAGAACTGGGTCTGTGGCCGGCCGGGCGCCGGGGACACGCAGGCCGTGGCGGGCAGGAGGCCGGGGCCCAGCTGCGGTGGGGTTAGGTCCTGCCCCGGTGACCAGCACTGGCCGCCGGGCGATGGTGGATGTGGCTGACCCCCGGGGCGGGCGGGCACGCCGATGGGCACTGCATGGACGGCGAGGGACCGAGGGGAGGATGGAGGCAGAGGGTGGGAACGGGGGTTTTTGGGGGGGACAGGGACGGGGACAGCTCACAAGCTGGAAGGTGTCCGGCCTGTGGGGGACGGGAGGGAGCCGGTCCAGGCGCTGAGCCCGGCCCCCGCCCAGTCCCGATGGACCCCGATGGCCCCCCCCATCACCACAGAGAAGGACAATGGCGCCCGGAGCCGCCTCCTGGCACAGGACGGGCGGTGCCAGGCTGCCCCGTGGGACAAGGAGCCCTTGTGCCTGGGCCTCAGATCCTGCCCCGCCCTCAGGCCCGGGGGCGGCCGGCCTTGGGGGGGGTGTCGGAAGTTCAGATGCCGGGGTGGGCGGAGGCCGGGGAGCGGGGAGGTCTCGGGGAGCCTGGGGGCCGTGGGGAGACGGGGCTGGGGAGCAGGGGGGGGGGGGTCTGGGGCCTGGAGGAGGCTGGAGGGGGAGAGGGAGGGGAGGGCCTGCTCAGTGGGGCCTCCTGGGAGCAGAGGGACCAGGATGCTGAGTGACCGAAGATTTCTCTCCTTTGATCCCCACCAGCCCTGGGAGGCAGACACAGAGGGGGCGGCGCTCCCATTTTATAGATGGGAAAACCGAGGTTCAAAGCAACTCTGGCCTCACCCGGGGCCACCCAAGGAGGAGGAAGAGGCGGAGGAGGAGGAGGAGGAAGAGGAGGAGGAGGAGGAGGAGGAGGGAGCCGGGGTTCCCAGCAGCTTGGGCAGTGGGGTTAGCAGGTGGGGCTGAGTGGACTGGGGGATCCGGGAGGCCATCTGAGGAGTGGGAGTCCGGGGTCTCCCCTCACCCACTTGGGCCATCGGCTTTTCCTACCCCCCCCCCGGCCCCCAATCCCCGGGCTCTAGGGAGGGGGGTGCAGGGCCCCGGCCCACAGCCCGGCTCTCCTCAGCTTCTCCTTGAAATTCCACGCACCCCGGGCGCTTGGCAGGAGCCCGGGCTTCCTGGGAACAATCTGTCTTTCTTGGTGTGTCTGCATCAATCACCCCATTGTTCCCCCGGGCTGCGAGCGCCCCCTGGTGGCCGGCCCGCGCCGCCCTCGCGTCTCGGCTGCACCAGAGCTGGGCGCCCCCGGCGTCACCAGGCCGCGTCCGCGCCCGGCTGCATCGCCTCTGGCTTGTCCCCAGGGTAGCCCTTCACCCCCTAGTGAGAGCAAGATGCCCCCAGGGCCCCCCTTTACCCCCCTACCCCCCTTTCCCCCCCAAATCCACGCTCTCCATGCCACTGCGTCCCTGTCCGCCTGTCCATCGGGGTCCTGGTGTCTTTCCTCCTCGCTGCCTGGGGAACGGCTATCCTTCCTTAAAAAAACAAACAAACAGCCAAAACCGGTGTGGCTCAATGGTTAGAGCGTCGGCTTGGGGACTGAAGGGTCCCGGGTTCGACTCCGGTCAAGGGCATGGACCTTGGTTGCGGGCATGTCCCCAGTGGGGGGTGTGCAAGAGGCAGCTGATCGATGACTCTCTCTCATCGATGTTTCTAGCTCTCTATCCCTCTCCCTTCCTCTCTGTACAAAATCAATAAAATATATATTTTTAAAAATAAATAAAGCAAAACCAAAACACCCAGCTCAGGGGTGAAGCCCGTTGGGGGGTCCCTTTTGGGCAAATCCATCCGTCAAAGCGCCCCCGTTAGTGCGCGCCTCACGTGCTCCCTCTGGTGGCGGGGAGCAGACCTGCACCCCAGCTCCGGGGCCGGGGGCCGGGGCAGGACTGCACGTGACCAGCGTTTCCGGCTGTTCCTTACGAATTATTTCCCTAACTTGTCCTGTCTGAGGGGCCTTCCATTCCACCCGGAGGCCGCCACCCCCGAGCTCGCCGCAGCGGCCAGTCCGCACTCGGGGACCTGGGACGGGCCCTCGTGGGCGGAATGAAAAGCCAAAAATTTTTTTTCTCTTGATCATTTTTGTTTTTTTTTGGTTTTTCTTCCCTTTATTTTATAGATAAAATAAGGGAATCAGGAGGGTAACAATAATAACGTACTGAACAGACGGAACAGACCTTGGATGGCTGGCCACAGCTAGCAACAGTGACCATAGGAGCCCCGACGGGTGTGGCTCAGTGGATAGAGCGTCGGCCTGTAGACTGAAGGGTCCCGGGTTCGATTCCGGTCAAGGGCATGGACCTTGGTTGCGGGCACATCCCCAGTGGCGGGGGGTGTGCAGGAGGCAGCTGATGGATGTTTCTCTCTCATCGATGTTTCTGACTCTCCATCCCTCTCCCTTCCTCTCTGTAAAAATATCAATAAAACATATTTTTAAAAAAACAGTGACCCCATGAGAGAGTAAATTAAAATGTAAAACCTGCCGGGATGGCTCATCCCCGTGCACCGGAAAGGTTTCGGGTTTGATTCCTGGTCAGGGCACAGGCCTAAGTGGTGGGAAATTTGTTAGAAATGCACATTTTTCTGGGCTCCCTCCAGGACCTGCCGAACCAGATACCCTGGGGTGCCCCCCCCCGCCCCCAGTGAATGTCTTCCGAGCCCTGTGGGGGTTCTGACGCACCCATGGGGCCAGCAGAGGCCTGCCCGGCCCATACCGGGCTGAGTCCTGAGGGGCCCCATCGCCTTCCCCCAGACCGGCTTCCCCCTGCGGGGAGGGGCCCAGAGGCCCAGAACCAGGGGGCGGCGCAGACAGGACGTCCTGGGGCCGGAGAGACACAAAGGCGGAGTCTGGAGGCCTCCCTGGAGGAGGTGGCTCCCAGCAGTGCCCGGGGCGCTGGGTGGGATGGAGGGGGAGGGACCTTCTCTCTGTGGAGACCTGCAAAGTTCAGGGTGCAGACGCGGAGCCCGGGGTGGGCCGGGAGGGGGCAGCCAGGCGGGTGGGTGCCGGGTGGAGGCTTGGCCAAGCTGGGAGCCGGCGGGGGAGACCTGGGTGGGGCCGTGGAGGGCCCGGGGAGGCGGGATGGGGAGAGAACCAGCCGGGTTCCCAGCCCCAGCCTCGCTGGCGGGTCACATGCTGTGCTCCTAGGGTGGGGTCCACCCTGGGCGCTGGCTCCCTCTCACCCTCAGCCCTGCCCGCCCCCACCAGCCCTCCGGGTCCAGCCCCAACCCCCGCCTGCTGATTACAGGGTTTGTGGACCACAGCCTGGGCTGCAGGGACCTGCGGACCCGGCCCCAGGCCCTCGGGAGTGAGGAGGGCTCAGTGGGCAGCCAGGGGACCTGGGAGCCAGGGGGGCCGCCCACCCGCGCCCCCTCCAGCCCGGGATTGGGGGAAGGGCTCCCATGGGCGGGGTGGGGCGAGGGCCCACAGCTCCAGGCTCCGGGAGGCAACAGGTTTGGGCAGCGCAGAGGGTGTGGGAGGAAGGCAGAGGGTGCGGTGGGGTGGGGTGGGGTGGCTCTGAAGGCGGGGGTGTGAGAAACGCACCAGCTGAAGGCCAGGCCGCCCCAGCCCTGAGCCTGTCTGCCCACCCCTGGCCTCTCCTTCCCCAGCTGGCCCCGCGAGCTGCCACTCACCCAGCCCTGGCCCCGCGCACCCCTCCCCTGGCCCCGCCCATGCCTCATGGCCCTGCCCATGGCTCATCCTGGCCCCGCCCATGCCTCCTGCTGGCCACGCCCCACCCTCCTTCTGGCCCCGCCCAGGCTCCTCCAGGCCCCACCCAGACCCCCTCCTGGCCCCGCCCAGGCCCCCTCCTGGCCCTGCCCAGACCTCCTCCTGGCCCCGCCCAGGCCTCCTCCTGGCCCCGCCCAGACCCCCTCCAGGCCCCTCCCAGGCCTCCTGGCCCCGCCCAGACCCCCTTCAGGCCCCGCCCAGGCCTCTCGGCCCCGCCCAGGCCTCCTCCTTAAGGTGCTAGTACCAGGTGTACCAGTTAAAAATGCGGATACCGGTTAGTAATTCGGATTGACCATTTACCGGTTAATAATGCGAATTTTGTCATCAAAGAAAACACGACAAATTCAAGAGAAACATCAAACATGCTTTGTTCAAAGTAACGTCCATCGCTAGCTACGCATTTCCCCCATCTTTCAGGGGATTTGTGGGTACCGTCCCAATGGAACTTTTCTTGTTTTGAGACAGACCAATCTGAGACCCCATTTCCCACTCCTTCGTACGTGCTGAGGGGCTGCTCAGAAGGTGCGTGTGCCGTCGATCCGAGCAAGGGGCCGTCGGAAAGAGCAGGGGCTGGTGAACAGGGCGGGTGGGCTCACCCTTCCCAGGCGAGATCTTTTCCCGCCTCTTTAGCTGGTCTGGAAGTGTGTGATGGTGCGTCATCATGAAGCAACATTACTTTGCTGTGTCTGCTGGCCCATTCTGGTGATCTTACGATCAAAACGTGGCTCAAATGGATTATTTGCTGGTAGCGATCAGTATTAACGGTTTCACCCGGTCTGAGAAGCTCATAATACGCCACACCTTCCCGATCCCGCCAGACGCAGAGCAGTGTCTTCTTTCTGAAGCGATCTGGCCTGGCGGTCGATGTTGATGGTTGACCTGGATCAACCCGTGATTCTGTGCGTTTGGGATTCTCAGAATAAATCCACTTTCATCGCCAGTCACAATTCGGTGCAAAAAAGACTTTCTTTGGTGCCGTTGAAGCACCATTTTCATGATGACTTTTTGGTTTTCCATGTGTCTTTCGTTCAGTTGACCGTGGCACCCATTTTCCTTCCTTTAAAATCCTTCCCGTTGCTTGTAAACGATCGGAAACTGTTTGCTGAGCAACGTTGAATCTCTCTGCAAGTTGTTTTTGAGTTTGACATGCATCTTCATCCAGTAATGCTTGTCATGGTTGGTCTTCAAGCTTTTGTGGTTGACCTGGGTGCTCTTTGCATTGAAACATCCCTTTTAAAGCATTTAAACCAGCGCTCACACGTATCTTGAGATGGAGCGTGTTTACTATAAGCTTCCCGAAGTATAACTTTTTCTCCAAAATAAAGGAATGAACTAAAACTTCCTGAAAATGCTCTTTTTTTTTGGCACAAAATTCGACATTTAAGTGTAAAACTATCTATGATGTTAACCCCCTCCAGCAAATTTGACGTTTTGAAGCTTGTTGTCAATACAACAAAACAGCATACACATCAGATCACATATCTATCAACATACGATTGGAAAAAAAAATCTGCAGTATTCACCGGCATACCTGGGACCGCCTGTTTATGAAGCCAAACCACTTAGAACTAAGCTGTACAGAGAGTCAGCAATGCAGAGCATCGCTTACCATTTAATATATATATATATATATATATATATATATATATATATATATATATATATTATTGATTTCAGAGAGGAAGGGAGAGGGGGAGAGAGATAGAGGGAGAAATCCATGATGAGAGAGAATCATACATCAGCTGCCTCCTGCACGCCCCACACTGGGGATCGAGCCCGCAACCCGGACCTGCGCCCTGACCGGGGATCGAACCCTGACCTCCTGGTCCCTAGGTTGAGGCTCAACCACGGAGCCACGCCGGCCGGGCCTCAGCTCAGCTGAGCTCACAGCAGCTGCTCAGCACGGACCTGCACCTGGGTTCCTGGAGGAGAGAAATGGAAACAGGCTGGGGAAGATCGCGGATCCGGGGCTCCTGGTGGGTGGGGAGCCCCCGTGTCTCTGGGCCACAGGCGTTTGGGGTCTGCGTTCCCTCTGCTCTGCCTGGCCGGGCTCAGCCATCAGCCCAGGAATCCTGGCCCCGGGGAGGGTGGGGCTGCAGTGGGGGTGACGGAGCAGGTGGGGGCTGTGGCTGGCTGTCATGGAGGCAGGCTGAGCAGCGGGGGCTGGCGGGTGGTGGGAGGGGCCCCGGAAGGCCTGGTCACTGGCTAATTCGGGCTCCTGGCTCCCCAGACGTTCCTGGCAGCTGGGCGGACAGGTGCGGGGGGTTGGGGGGGAGACGAGAGCCTCTGTCCACACCCAGGGCCTCACGGGGCCTAGCTCTCCCGGCCAGACACTCCCTTCCTGCCCCGTGGCCCCCCACGTCCCTGGAGGGGACCCCAGCCCCACGCAGCCCCTGCAGAGGCCGGGGGGGGGATCACCCCGAGACCCTCAGAGGCTGGGACTCCCTGAGACGCCCCCTGCAGACGGGCCTGCTGGGCGCACACATCCGCCCTGTGGTTTGGGGGCTTTGACCCCCTATTGTCCTGTATCGGTCAGCCTGCTCTCTCCATCCTCCCTTTTCTTTCTTTTTTTTTTTTTAAAAAAAATATTTTATTGATTTTTTTACAGAGAGGAAGGGAGAGGGATAGAGAGCTAGAAAATCGATGAGAGAGAATCATCCATCAGCGGCCTCCTGCACACCCCCCCACCCCCACTGGGGATGTGCCCGCCACCAAGGTCCATGCCCTTGACCGGAACCGAACCCCGGGACCCTTCCGTCCGCAGGCCGACGCTCTATCCACTGAGCCACACCGGTTTTGGCTCCATCGTTCCTTCTCAAAGAGCCCGGTGGGCGTGGCTCAGTGGTTCAGCATCGACCTGCGAGCCAGGAGGTCAGGGTTCGAGTCCCGGTCGGGGCCCAGGCCCGGGTGGCGGGCTCCATCCCCAGGGCGGGACGTGCAGGAGGCAGCCCCTGCCCCCGCCCCCCATCCCTTCTCTGACCCCAGCTGCTCCCTGGCTGTGCCTTCATGTTCCATCCCTGTGCCCAGCGGCCCCCCCCGCCCCCTCTGCCCCCCGTCACGTCTGGCCCCTGTCCCCCCCCCTGGCTGCCTCCCAGAACCACAAGGTCACCTCCGCTGGCCCCAGGGGGACGGTCCAGAGTGCCGACGGGACTTCACCCCCGGGGGGCAAGAGGGGTGCCCCTTCTTAGGACACCTGTCCTGAGCTCTCCGCCCCCCCCAACAGGGGGCCCCGCCGAGAGCCCCTGCCTCCTGCTGCCTGCCAGGCCTCTCCCTACCTCTGAGGGGGTCAGCGCCCGCTGCTAGGCCCTGCCCGGCCCGGCCCGGCCGACAATAATAGCCTGGGATTAACATAGCCGGCATTGTCTTCCTCTGACCGCGGGCTGGGGACCGGACACCCTAAAAATACCCCCGGACAGGTGCAGACCTGTGGGCGCGGGCCGGGGACACAGGGGCGCGGGAGGGGGCGGGGAGACCGGCTCCCCGAGGGGGGCCAGGCCCTGGGCGGGGGAGCCTCCATTCCCGGAGGCCCCCCTGGAGGAGGCGCCGGGGGCTGCAGACCCTCAGGCTCCCCTGGGCTGCCCCGGCCACGCCCGCTCCGCCCGGACACTGGCCGGGGTCGGCCTGCACGCCTCCCGCGCCACGGGGCCCCCAAAAGATGTGGGCTCGGGGCCTGACGCCCACGTTTCCTGTTCCCTGTGAGAGGTGGAGGTGCGCCCGACCGGCCACGGTGGCCCAGTGGTTCAGCGTGGACCCACGGACCAGGGGGTCAGGGTGCGATGGCCGGGGTGGGGCGTGCAGGAGGCGGCCTGTCCCCGGTTCACTCTCATCACGGATGCTTCTCTCTCTCCCCCTCTCCCTTCCTCTCTGACATCCATGAAAGGAAAAGACATGCCGAAACTGGTGTGGCTGGGTGGACAGAGCGTGGGCTTACGGACTGGGGGTCCCGGGTTCGATTCCGGTCAGGGGCATGCGCCTTGGTGGGGGGCACGTCCCCAGTGGGGGGCATGCAGGAGGCAGCTGACGGATGTTCCTCTCTCACCGATGTTTCTAACGCTCTCTCCCTCTCCCTTCCTCTTGTGAAAAATCAATAAAATATATTTTTTAAAAAAGAAAAGAGAAAAGACAGTCCTGGCTCCAGCCCTGTGCCCCCACGGGGTCCCATCCCTGCTCCCCCCTCCGCGGCCTGTCCATTCTCTCTCCTCTGACTCCGGCTCCCTGGGTGGTTCTGGGGTTCCTGGGTTGGGGGGGGGGACCTCTGTGTGCACAGAGTGTGAGTGCCCTCTGAACCCCCAACCCCCCCCCCCCACACACACACATACACACACATCTGCAAGCCCAGGGCCTGCTGTGTGCAGCATGCATGTGTGTGCACAGCGTGTGTGTGTGTGTGTGTGTGTGTGTGTGTCCGTGTGTGTTTCCCCCTGGAGGTGTTGGGGGGAGGGGGCGGCGGGAGGGGAGGGGCCGGGCCCGTTCTATTTTTACCGGCCAGTTGCTGAGGGCCGGCCACTTCATAGCCTCCCTCCCTGCCGCCCCCTCAGTCTGCCTCCGACTCCGGGACAGACAGACTGACGGACGCTGACCCAGGTGAGCGTCGGCCCTGTTCTGGCCAGATCCAGGCCAAGCCCAGACCCAGAACCTAAGGGGGGGCGCGGGGCGGCCGGGGGACAGAGGCTGGGAGAGGGAAGAAGGGGTTCCTCCTGGGGCAGCTGTTGGGGAGCAGCCGGGGTCCCCCCACACCCCTGCTGCCCATGGAGGCTTTCTACAGGCGAACCCCCGAACCCCGGGCGCAGCCAGCGGCTCTGCCTGCTCAGGGGCCCCCAGCAGTGCCCGGGGGCGGGGGGCCTTGGGGAGGGGGGCCTTGGGGAGCAGGGGCAGGAGGGGGGTGCGGGCTGCAGGGGGAGGTGGGGGGAGCTGGGTGGGCAGTGGACAGAGAAGGAGGGGGGTGAGCGGGACTCGGGGAGCCTGGGAGCCTGGACCCCGAGCCCCTGGCCTCCTTGTCTCTGTCTCGGGGTCAGGCTTCGGCCCCCGTGCCCGTCGGAGGCAGGAGCAGAGCGGGCAAGGGCGGAGTGCCAGGCCCGGCACCGCTCCTGCCCCTGAGGAGGGGGGCGGTGGTGCCCGTACTGAGGGCTGAAGCCTGGAGTCTGGGCTCGGGGCTCCGTCTCTGGGGTCCCCGTTGGGGGCGGGGGGCGGCTCTGTCTGCCTCGGGGGCTCCAGGCAGCACCTCCCGCCAGGGTTTGGAGACAGTTTTTTAAAAATATATATATTTTTATCGGTCTCAGAGAGGGAGGGAGAGATAGAAACATCCATGAGGAGAGAGAATCAGGGGCCGGCTGCCTCCCGCACGCCCCACACTGGGGATGGAGCCCGCCACCCGGGCCTGGGCCCCGACCGGGACTCGAACCCTGACCTCCTGGTTCCTAGGTGGACGCTCAGCCCCTGAGCCACGCCGGCCGGGCACATTCTGAGACGGGGCTCCCCGGTCAGAGTTGGGGGCTGGCCCCTCGGCCACGGGGTGCAGTGCCAGCTCAGGGCCCTGCAGGGAGGACCAGGCGGGGAGGACCCGACGCCCTTGAACCGGGGCCAAGGTCAGGGGTGGGAACGGGAGGAAGATCAGGGACCTGACGAGAGATGTGTGTTCCTGGTCCTCGCCCTGCACACCCACTCACACGCACACGCACACTCACACACACTCACACTCACATTCACACTCACACACACTCACACTCACACTCACACTCATTCACACACACACTCACACACACTCACACCCACTCACACACTCACACTCACACCCACTCACACTCACACTCATTCACACACACACTCACACACACACCCACTCACACACTCACACTCACACCCACTCACACTCACGCACACTCACACGCACACCCACGCACACGCACACTCACGCACACGCACACTCACTCACACTCACACTCACACTCACATTCACACTCATTCACACACACACTCACACACACTCACACCCACTCACACCCACACCCACTCACACTCACGCACACTCACACGCACACCCACTCACACGCACACTCACGCACACGCACACTCACTCACACTCACACTCACACTCACTCACACTCACACTCACACTTTCAGTCCCACATTCTCCTCCCTCCCCCTCCCCCCTCCCTGCGGGTCGCTGGCCGGGTGGGAGGGGGCCGGGAGGGGGACACAGGAATGCCGCCCGCCCCTTTCCATCCTCCGCTATCTGCCTCGGCCTCCTTATCGCCGGCCTGTCAGGGGTCCGTCTGCTGGGAACAGCAGCCCAGGCCTGGCGTTCGTCAGCGGGCGGGCCCCTCGCGCTGACAGGGGCTCGGGAGGGAGGCCGGCCGAGCGCAGCCACACGCCCCCCTGGGGTGGGGAGACGGAGGAGGAGCTGGGCCGGGCCGGGGGCCGGGCCTGGGCATTGGGAGGGGGGGGGTATGCTGGGCCCATGGACGGGTGCGCCCGCCCCAGCTGGCGTTTCCTTCTGGACTCTCTCGTCTCTGGGGGGACACGGGGGGAGGCGGGCAGGCGGGGCAGAGGGAACCCGGAGAACAGACAGCTGGTGGCAGCATCTGGTGTCAGCCAAGCATCCCGGGAACGCAGGCCCGATGCGCCCCCCCTGGGCCAGGGTGACAGCTGTGACTCCGGGGTCACCGCCCCCCCCCCCGCTCCCCCAGGCTGCACCCCCCATCCCCCCGCAGAGCAGAGGCAGGGCTGGGGCCAGAGGGGTCCCATGGGAGACTCGGGGGAGGTGGCCCCGCCCCAGGCACCGTGCCGGGTTCGAGCCGACCCCTCCGCCCCAGCACGCGCCCTGACGGGACCCCGGGGACCTTGTGACTCACAGGCGGTCGATGCTCAGCCTCTGAGCCGCGCCCGCCGGGCCGTCCCACCTGGACCCAGCGGGACCCACGCTGCCTGGTCTCTCCTTCCCGCCGTCTGCCCCCCCCACCCCCCCCCCCCGCGCCTCCCCATGGGCGGGGGACGGAGCTGGGACCGCCCTCACTCAGGCTCTCTGCCCCCAGGTGCTGCCCGCCACCTCCGCCCGCAGCCATGCCGGAAGTGTGAGTACCCCCGCCCCCGGCCCTGTGTGTGCGTGCGGGTGTGTGTGCGTGCGGGTGTGTGTGTGCAGGTGTGCGTGTGTGCGTGTGTGTAGGTGTCTGTGTATGTGTGTGTGTGCGCGTGCGGGTATGTGTGTGCGTGTGTGTGTGTGTGTGTGCGTGTGTGTGCAGGTGTGTGCGTGTGTGTGCAGGTGTGTGTGCACGTGCGGGTGTGTGTGCGTGTGTGTGCAGGTGTGTGTGCGTGTGTGTGCAGGTGTGTGCGTGTGTGTGCAGGTGTGTGTGTGCGTGCGGGTGTGTGTGTGCAGGTGTGCGTGTGTGCGTGTGTGTAGGTGTCTGTGTATGTGTGTGTGTGCGCGTGCGGGTATGTGTGTGCGTGTGTGTGTGTGTGTGCGTGTGTGTGCAGGTGTGTGCGTGTGTGTGCAGGTGTGTGTGCGCGTGCGGGTGTGTGTGTGCGTGTGTGTGCGTGTGTGTGCGTGTGTGTGCAGGTGTGTGTGTATGTGTGTGTGCGCGTGCGGGTGTGTGTGCGTGTGTGTGCAGGTGTGTGTGTATGTGTGTGCGCGCGTGTGCGTGCATGTGTGTGCGCGCGTGTGTGTATATGTGTGTGCGTGTGTGTGCGTGTGTGTGTGTGTGTGTGTGCGGGGGGGGCAGGTCCCTCTGGGCAGAACCAGCCCTAGAGTGGGGTTCCACCGGTCCCCCCCAACCCCCCCAGCAGCTCCTCGGAGGCTGGATCCTCAAACAGGAACGGCCCTGAGTGTCGGGGTCCCCTGTGGCCCCAGACCTCCTGGGTCTGAGCAGAGCCCACAGCCCCCGGGTTGGCCCGTTCTGGAGTCGGGGTGTCTGCCAGGCCCTGGCTGAATGCCTCTCAGGGCAGGACCCCACATCCCGGCGTCCCTGACTCCCCCCTTCTCCCCCACAACCGGGGTACCGCCCCCCAGGAGCCTCCCGGAGACCAGAGGGCCGTGGGATCTGTCTGTCCCTTCACCGGCCCCTGGTCACCACCCCTCCCCGCCCACACCTGCCCCCCACCCCCCGGTGCTGTGGCCGCGAGAATAACCACTTGTCCCCGCTCTCCCTCCTCCTCCTCCTCCTCCGTCCTCCGCCTTCTCCCTCCTCCTCCTCCTCCTCCTCCCTCCTCCGCCTTCTCCTCGTCCGCACCGTGACGGATGCCCACAGCGAGGTGAGTGAGGTTGGGGGTGAGGAAGGGAGAAGGAGAGAGAGAGAAACATCCATGATGAGAGAGAACCACGGACCGGCTGCCTCCTGCACGCCCCCCACTGGGGATGGAGCCCGCACCCCGGTCCTGGGCCCTGACCGGGAATCGAACCCTGACCTCCTGGCTCACAGGTTGACGCTCAAACACTGAGCCAGGCCGGCCGGGCCACCATCCTGATTTGTCTGTAATCACCCTGGACTGGGGTGGGGGTGGGGGTGTCTCAGCATCCCCGACCTGCAGGGGAGGGGGCGGGGCCCCCAGTGCCTCCAGGAAGTGAGGGCTCCCTGCCGCCCTCCCTGGATCTGAGAATTCTGGCAAACCCCGCGGGGAGCTTAGGAGGGGCCCCTGGCCAGGCCTCGATCCTCGATTCTGCAACCTCCGCCTCACTCGTCTCTCCCCTTCCCACCCCGTCCCTCCCCTCCTCCCCCCGTCCCTCCCCTCCTCACCCCTTCCCTCCCCTCCCCCCCATCCCTCCCCTCCCCCCCTGTCCCTCCCCTCCTCCCCCCAGAGGAAATCCAAGATCACTGCCTCCCGCAAGCTCATGCTGAAGGTGAGCCAGGGCCGGGGCGGGGGGGGCGGGGACACACACACACACACACACACACACACACACACACCCTGACCTCCTGGTTCCTAGGTCGACGCTCAGCCACGGAGCCAGGCCGGGTGGGCGGGTCGTGGCTCGTTTTGATACAAGCCTCCCTCTCTCTGGAGCTTCGGGGGCAAACAGGGAGGGAGTGGAAGGGGCCTGGGTGTGAGGTCACCCTCCCGCGGAGGGACGGCCAGCGCCCGCCCGCCCACACGCCTGCCCACCCACATGCCCGCCCACCCACATGCCCACCCACATGCCCGCCTGCCCGCCCACACGCCCGCCCACACGCCCGCCCACACGCCCACTCACACTGTCCAGGGCGTGAGGACACGGAGCCCCCGGGGCCCTCGGAGGCCAGAACCGGCCGGCCTGGGGTACCCCTCCCTCTGGCCCGATGCTGGTGGGAGCTGGAGGGCCCGGCCCGCCCGTGTCCCCCCGTGTCCCCCCGTGTCCCCCGTGTCCCCCCGTGTCCCCCGTGTCCCCCCGTGTCCCCCCGTGTCCCCCCCGTGTCCCCCCTTGTCCCCCCGTGGCCCCCCGTGTTCCCCCGTGGCCCCCGTGTCTCCCCGTGTCCCCCGTGGCCCCCGTGTCCCCCGTGTCCCCCATGTCCCCCCGTGTCCCCCGTGTCCCCCCGTGTCCCCCGTGTCCCCCGTGCCCCCCCGTGTCCCCCCGTGTCCCCCATGTCCCCCCGTGGCCCCCGTGTCTCCCCGTGTCCCCCCCATGTCCCCCATGTCCCCCGTGTCCCCCGTGGCCCCCGTGGCCCCCGCTCACCGGGCCCGTCCCGCCAGAGCCTGATGCTGGCCAAGGCCAAGGAGTGCTGGGACCAGGAGCTGGAGGAGCGGGAGGCCGAGAAGTCCCGCTACCTGGCCGAGCGCATCCCCACACTGCAGACGCGCGGCCTGTCCCTCAGCGCCCTGCAGGTGAGCCCCGGGGGCCGGGGCGGGGACCCGGGGAGGGGGACGGGGGACGCCAGGGACGGGGGGCCCGGGGCCGGCCTGACGGCTCCTCATCCACCGTCAGAGCCCGGGGGTGCTGTGAGGCCCAGGGCCCAGCGAAGGGGCTGGGGGGGGGGGCCCGGGGCTGGGGGGCAGGGGGGGCCCCCTCCCACCCGCCCCCTCCCCCGCCCCCAGGACCTGTGCCGGGACCTGCATGCCAAGGCGGAGGTGGTGGACGAGGAGAGATACGACATCGAGGCCAAATGCCTCCACAACACCAGGGAGGTGAGCGGAGAAAGGGCCGGGCTCGGGGCTGGGGGGGGTGAGCGGAGGGAGGGCCGGGCTCGGGTCTGGGGGGGGTGAGCGGAGGGAGGGCCGGGCTCGGGGCTGGGGGGGGTGAGCGGAGGGAGGGCCGGGCTCGGGTCTGGGGGGGGTGAGCGGAGGGAGGGCCGGGCTCGGGGCTGGGGGGGTGAGCGGAGGGAGGGCCGGGCTCGGGGCTGGGGGGGTGAGCGGAGGGAGGGCCGGGCTCGGGTCTGGGGGGGGTGAGCGGAGGGAGGGCCGGGCTCGGGGCTGGGGGGTGAGCGGAGGGAGGGCCGGGCTCGGGGCTGGGGGTGGTGAGCGGAGGGAGGGCCGGGCTCGGGGCTGGGGGGGTGAGCGGAGGGAGGGCCGGGCTCGGGGCTGGGGGGGGTGAGCGGAGGGAGGGCCGGGCTCGGGGCTGGGGGGGTGAGCGGAGGGAGGGCCGGGCTCGGGGCTGGGGGGGGTGAGCGGAGGGAGGGCCGGGCTCGGGGCTGGGGGGGGTGAGCGGAGGGAGGGCCGGGCTCGGGGCTGGGGGGGTGAGCGGAGGGAGGGCCGGGCTCGGGGCTGGGGGGGGTGAGCGGAGGGAGGGCCGGGCTCGGGGCTGGGGGGGTGAGCGGAGGGAGGGCCGGGCTCGGGTCTGGGGGGGGTGAGCGGAGGGAGGGCCGGGCTCGGGGCTGGGGGGGTGAGCGGAGGGAGGGCCGGGCTCGGGGCTGGGGGGGTGAGCGGAGGGAGGGCCGGGCTCGGGGCTGGGGGGGGTGAGCGGAGGGAGGGCCGGGCTCGGGGCTGGGGGGGGGGCAGGGGCTGGAGGTGGCCACTCCCGGGGACCCTCTGGGCCCCCCTCC
This sequence comes from Pipistrellus hanaki, assembly GCF_964339955.1. Classification (NCBI taxonomy): domain Eukaryota; kingdom Metazoa; phylum Chordata; class Mammalia; order Chiroptera; family Vespertilionidae; genus Pipistrellus; species Pipistrellus hanaki. The sequence continues at coordinate 584,867 of NC_140522.1, forward strand.
CCGCTCTGGCCCGCAGGCTGGCGCGGGCGGACACCACAGACATAGAGGGCACACGGGGCCGCCCTCTGACGCCGCACACAGACTCCCTGCCTTTGAGAGCGGCTTCCAGGGGCCTGGGATCCTCCCCCAGCCCCTCTCCCAGCCCTTCCCCATCTGGGGGTGAAGTCAGGGCTGCTGCCTGCGCCGCACGGAGGAAGACTCTGAGCCCACCCCCCGCCCCCCGCAGATCAAGGACCTGAGGCTGAAGGTGCTGGACCTCCGCGGCAAGTTCAAGCGGCCGCCGCTCAGGCGTGTGCGGGTCTCTGCCGACGCCATGCTGCGGGCCCTGCTCGGCTCCAAGCACAAGGTGTCCATGGACCTGCGGGCCAACCTCAAGTCCGTGAAGAAGGAGGACACGGAGAAGGTGAGCCCGCCCGCCCCCGGCCGGCCCCGCGCTCCGGGGGGCGCTCCGGAGCCGCCAGGGACCGCGGCCCGCAAACTCACCCGTCCACAGGGCCAGACACCAGCAGCACAGCCGCGGCCATGTCTCTGGAGAGCCACATTTTAATTTCTATTTACTTTTTATTTTATAAATATTATATATATTATGTATATTATATATATATATTATTGAATTTTTACAGAGAGAAAGGGAGAGGGATAGAGAGTCAGAAACATCGACGAGCCGAGACCGGTTTGGCTCAATGGATAGAGCGTCGGCTTGGGGACTGAAGGGTCCCGGGTTCGATTCCGGTCAAGGGCATGTACCTTGGTTGCGGGCATATCCCCAGTAGGGGGTGTGCATGAGGCAGCTGATCGATGACTCTCTCTCATCGATGTTTCTAACTCTCTATCTCTCTCCCTTCCTCTCTGTACAAAATCAATAAAATATATTAAAAAAAAAAAAAAAGAAAGAAACATCGACGAGAGAGAAACATCGACCAGCTGCCTCCTGCACACCCCCTACTGGGGATGTGCCCGCAACCAAGGCACATGCCCTTGACGGGAATCGAACCCGGGACCCTTCAGTCCGCAGGCCGACGCTCTATCCACTGAGCCACACCGGTTTCAGCTGGGGAGCCCAATTTTTAAACACAAACGTCTCCTAACGCCGCGTCTTCCACACAGACGGGCCCGGGCCGTGGTGTTTTGTGGAAGAGCCGCCCTCCAGGGGCCCGAGAGCCGCCTGTGGCTCGAGAGCCGCGGTTTGCCGACCGCGGTCCTGGGAGGCCAGGGCGGAGTCTTACGCTGTTTCCGGAGAGAGATGTGGTCCCCGGCCCCCGGGCGGGGCGTGCGGGAGGCCGCCGATCGATGAGGTTTCTCTCTCGTCGACCTTTCTCTCTCTCCCTCCCTCTCCCTTCCTCTCTCTTCACAAAATCATCAAAAACATATTAAAAAAAAAAAAAAAAAAAAAAAAGGAAGGAAACAGCAGAGGGCGCGGAGGTCAGGTGCCAGGGGCCGCTGCCCGCTGTCTCGGAGGCAGAGGCGGCCGGTCACAGAGCGCAGGGTTCGGGTGGGTCAGGCCTCTGCCTCAGCCCTGCACCCAACGCCGGCCGAGGTCACGGCGCCCGCCCGTGGCCGGAGCTGAGCGGGTCGGTAAGAAACGTGGAGGAGAGCCTGGCCCGTGGCCGTGGCCGTGGCCCGTGGCCGTGGCCGTGGCCCCCGAGGGTCACGGGGAGCCAGGTGGAGCAGGCGGAAGGCTTCCTGGTGGAGGTGGCCTCTGGGTGCTGAGCGGGATGGGAGGGCGGCTCTGGGCCCGTGACCCCCCAGTCCCCGGTGGAGGCAGCTCGGCGTGGCGGGCGTGGCGGGCGTGGCTGACGGATGGGGTGGCCCCCACAGGAGCGGCCGGTGGAGGTGGGCGACTGGCGGAAGAACGTGGAGGCCATGTCGGGGATGGAGGGCCGGAAGAAGATGTTTGACGCGGCCAAGTCGCCGACCTCCCAGTAGAGGTACTGGGGCCCCTCCCCTCCTCCGGGGGCCCTCCCCTCCCCTCCCCTCCCCCGGGGCCCCTCCCTCCCCCTTCCCTCCCCCCTCCCCTCCCCCGGGGCCCCTCCCTCCCCCTTCCCTCCCCCCTCCCCTCCCCCGGGGCCCCTCCCCCCCTTCCCTCCCCCGGGCCCTTCCCTCCCCCGGGGGCCCCTTCCCTCCCCTGGGGGCAATGATGCGGCCCAGGGGGCGCCGGGGGGAGAGGTCCCATCCCAGGAGTCGGGGTGACCCGCACAGAGGTCACTGGATGGACGGCGGCCCCCTCTCTGTCCCCACAGGCCGCTCGCTGCGCTGGCTCCGGACGCCTGGACCCCCCTGTCTGTCCCTGCACCCCCCTCCCCTCCCCCCTCCTCCCCTCCACCCCGAGTGCCGTCCACGGAACTGGAATCAGCAGACACAGAGGAGAACGTCAGTCTGAAGACACCCCCCCCAGCCTGGGGGGCCCCTCCACTCGCCCCCCCATTCCCTCCCGGCGGCTCTGACCTGCCGTGGCCCCCTCCCCCCATTAAAATCAGTGTCGCCAGCATCTGGGGGGCTCTGTGAACGGGGGTCTGGGGGGCTCCTGTCTTCAGCTCCATCAGGACGAGGGCGAAGGAAGCTGAGATCCACTCCCCCTCCCCCGGGGCCCCTCTGCCCAGGCCCAGTGACCTCACACAGCACCCCCACACCTCCCAACCACAGCCCCCCCCAGCCCCCCGACTCAGCCATCAGAGGCGCCTCTGCCTTCCGAACCCCTCGGCCTGGTCCACAGCCCCTTCCTCTGCACACACACACACACACACACACACACACACACCCCTGCAGCCGGGGTTCCCCCTGTTCTGGGCTTGGGGGCCTTGGGGGTGGCAGTTCCGCACCTGGCCACCAGGTGGCGCTTCCACACCTCCCTCCTGAGCTCCCTCACTTCTCCCACGGGGCCGGCTCCATGGGCATCCACCTTCTCCCGGTTACCCCCAAAGCCCTCCCCACCCAGGGGTGCAGCAGTGGCCTGTCCTCCGGGTCAGGACCCCCCCCGCCCCCATCTGGACCCAAACCCCGGGAGGATACCAGCCTGCAGGGCTGGACGGGGGCCTGGGCAGCTCCCCGGCCCCGGCTCTCAGCACCTGCGCCCAGCTGGCTGAGGGGAGCCGCAAGGAGGTGTCTGGTCCCCATTACGGGGGGGGGGGCTGACCCAGCAGAGGAGGGGCCCCCTTCGGCCCCCCTGCCCGCCCGTCCCTGTCCTGCCCTCTGCCCCCGGCGAATTGTCTGCCATAAACGCCAGCAGCAGGGGCAAAGGGCAGCGCCAGCTCTTCCCGGGGCAGGGTCTGGTGCCCGGGGCCGCCAGCCGCCCTCAGAGGGGCCGGCCGTGGATGGGGAGGGGGGAGATAGGGGGGGAGGGGCGTGGCAGGCCCCAGTTCCTGCTACCACAGCTCAGTGGGCCCTGGCCGGTGTGGCTCAGTGGGTGGAGTGTGGCGGGCCTGCGGACGGAAGGGTCCTGGGTTCGATTCCAGTCAAGGGCACGCACCTTGGTCGCAGGCTCGACCCCCCCAGCCCCAGTCGGGGGACGCAGGGGAGGCAACCCACCCCCAGTTTCTCTCCCATCGAGGTTGCCCTCTCTCTCGTGTCTCCCCTGCTCTCTCCGCCCTCTCTCTAAACGCCAGTGGAAAACTACCCCCAGCTGAGGACACGCCAGACACACAAACAGCTCAGCGGGCACCAATGCAGGCGCCATTCCTACCTTACCTGTCCCGCCTGCCCCGTGCCACCCGCCCGCCCACCCACCCACCCACCCCCTGGGCGTTCCCTCCAAGCCACGGAGGAGCCGGGCGGGGCTCCGTGCCCAGGCAGCCCCAGAGCCCCCTCTCCCCTGCTCCCCGGCTCTCCCCGCCGGCCAGGGTCCTCCCCAGCCCCGTCTCCTGCTTTCTGGGCACCAAGCCCCAGAGCCAAATCTCAGCGCTGCCCCCCTCCCCCCGTCACCCGGGGATGGGGGGGCCCCCGCCACCGATTGGGGCGCCCGCCCTGCCCTACAAAATGGAAGGCCGCCCGGCCTGACTCAGAACAAACACCGGGTGCAGAGCCCGTGGGCGGAGGGGGTGTGGCCGGCGGCCCACGCCCAGGGCCCGGGCCCGTTTCGGGAATGCCACCGTGCCTCCTGCTTCCACGGGGGCCAGCCCAGCCGCCTCCCGTGGCCCCTGCGTGGACCACGGGGCGGCCACGGCAAAGCCACGCACAGGGCGGCCGCGAGCACCCCCAGCAGCCGGCGTCGGGCCCGGTGCCCCCGCCACGCCCCTGCCTGCGGGCGGCAGCCCCTCCTCACACTGCCCCATCCTCAGCCGGGGCAGCGAGGTGTGAGCACCGTCCGTCTGGCCTGGTCTCCCAGGGTCCGCCCCCGTCCTGCCCCCCGCCCAGGGCGGCCGGGGCTAAAGTGCCCAGACGCGGAGGGAGCCGGTTAAACATTAGCCCCAGTGGCCCCCCGCGCAGCCTGTCGGACTCCCCGCAGACTCCGGCTGGACAGCCCGGGGGGGTGCGGGCAGCTTTGCTCCGGGTGGGTGAGCAGCCGCGGAGCCCAGCCGGGCGGCCGGGACCCGGTGGACAGACGGACGGCCGGGACCCGGTGGACAGACGGACGGCAGCCTCCTGTCCGGGTCCAGCCCGGCTCTCCCGCTGGCCCCGGCCCCGCAGCCGGCTGACAGACGTGAGGGCGAGGCCCGGGCCCCCACCTCGCCCTCCTGAGCCGGCCTGGGGTCCCCTGAGCCTGGGCCGAGCGGCGGGTCCAGCACTGCGGGCAAGGTCGGCCGGCCCAGAGAGGGACAGTGGGTCCTGGAGGTCACAGACCCAGCCCGGCCCGGCTGCTGCGGCTCCGGGGTGGAGCGCCGACCTAGGAACCAGGAGGTCAGGGTTCGATTCCCCGTCAGGGCACAGGCCCGGGGTGCGGGCTTCATCCCCAGGGTGGGGTGTGCAGGAGGCAGCCGGTCCGTGATTTTCTCTCATCATGGATGTTCCTCTCACCCTCCCTCCCCCTTCCTCTCTGATATCAGTTTCATATATATATAACCCCCACACAATCGCAGCCAAAACCGGTGTGGCTCAGTGGATAGAGCGCCGGCCTGCGGACTAAAGGGTCCCAGGTTCGGTTCCGGTCAAGGGCATGGACCTTGGTTGCGGGCACATCCCCAGCAGGAGGTGTGCAGGAGGCAGCTGATGGATGTTTCTCTCTCATCGATGTTTCTCTCTCTCTCCCTTCCTCTCTGTAAAACATCAATAAAATATATTTAAGAAAAAAACAAAACAAAAAAACACACCAAAAACCAAAAAACAAACCAGGATGAAGACGCAGGCCCCTGAGGCACTGGGTGTGGGCGGAGCTTGGTCCCAGCTGGAGGCCCAGGCCCCGGGGCCGAAGGAGGCCCTGGGGCCGGAGCAGGTCCTGGCCCAGCCCTGACCCCCCCCGCCCCCAGCTCTGTGCTCCGGGTTCGGGGGAGAAGTTGGGCCTCACCTGGGGGCCTGGGCAGGTGTTCCCAGCTGGGAGCCCTCAGAGGAGTGTGTGTGTGTGTGAGTGTGTGTGTGTGTGTGAGTGTGTGTGTGAGAGTGTGTGATGTCTGTGTGAGTGTGTGTGCCTCTGTGTGTGCATGTGTCTCTGTGTCTGTGTGTGTCTGTGTGAATGTCTGTGTGTGTGTGCCTCTGTGTGTGTGTGGATGTCTGTGTGAAGGTGTGTGTGTGTGTGAATGTGTGTCTGTGTGTGTGTCTGTGTGAATGTGTGTCTGTGTGAATGTGTGTGCCCGTGCCTCTGTGTGTGTGTGTGTGTGTGAATGTGTGTGTCTGTGTGGATGTCTGTGTGAATGTGTCTCTGTGTGAATGTGTGTGTGTATGTGTGTGTGTGTATGTGTGTGTGAAGTGTATGTCTGTGTGAGTGTGTGTGCATGGGTCTGTCTGTGTGTGTGTGCCTCTGTGTGTGTGTGGATGTCTGTGTGAAGGTGTGTGTCTGTGTGTGTGTCTGTGTGAATGTGTGTCTGTGTGAATGCGTGTGCCTGTGCCTCTGTGTGTGTGTGTGTGTGAATGTGTGTGTCTGTGTGGGTGTCTGTGTGAATGTGTGTCTGTGTGAATGTTGTCTGTGTGAATGTGTGGTCTGTGTGAATGTTGTCTGTGTGAATGTGTGTGTGTATGTGTGTGTATGGATGTGTGTGTGTGAAGTGTGTGTCTGTGTGAAGTGTGTGTCTGTGTGAGTGTGTGTGTGCATGGGTCTGTCTGTGTGTGTGTGTGTATCTGTGTGAATGTGTGTGTGTGAATGTGTGTGTGTGAATGTGTGTGTGTCTGTGTGAGTGTGTGTGTGCATGGGTCTGTCTGTGTGTGTGTGTGTGTATCTGTGTGAATGTGTGTGTGTGTATGTGTGATGTCTGAGTGAATGTGTGTGCGTGTGCCTCTGTGTGTGTGTGTCTGTGTGAATGTGTGTGTATGTGTGAGTGTGTGTGTGCATGGGTCTGTCTGTCTGTGTGTGTGTGTGGGGGGGGCTCCTGGCTGTCCCTTGTGACTCCCACCCCAGCTGGTTGGGGCCGGGGATCCTGCACCCCCAGCGGCCGCCTCGGGGAAGGAGCAGCGGCCCAGAGGGCGGGGAGGCCCAGAGCCTGCGGTCCGTCCTGGGGCGGGAGGTGACCCCTGCGGGCTGCGGCTGGGAAGTCCGGGGACTTCCTGTGACCGCGTCTCCGCGGGCTCCCCCAGGAAGTGAGCATGTATGGTCAACACGGGGAGCGCGTCACCGGGAAGGTCCCCGTTAGGAGGCCCCAGGGGCCCCTCTCCCCACCACGGCCCTGACCTCCAATCCCACCTCCACCTCCTGGTTCAGAGGTCGGCGCTCAGCCCCTGGCGTGAGAAGGAGTTTACGTTTAAAAACTGGCTCTCCAAAGAAATGCCAGCCGCTGTGCTGCTGGTATTGGGCTCTGCTGACTCATGAGCTTGCCCACCACGGCCCTAACCACCTGCTGGGTACGGGCTGTCCCCGGCCTCAGGGAGGGTCCCTGGGCGGGCGGGGCCCAAGGCCAGGAGGTGTGCTCTTCCCTCTCCTTCCTCTCCTCCCCTGGAGGCAGCAGATGCTCAGGCCTCTCCTGGCCCCTGCTCATGGGGGGCCTCTCATGGGGGGGGACCCCAGGGCTGTGCCTGGCTCCTCGCTGGCCAGGCGGCCGGCCTTGCGGTCCTGGTCCCCAGGGAGGGCGCTGTTCCCCCTGAGAGGCCGGTGTGCGCAGGAGCAGCTGCACCCCGGGCCCAGCGGGCAGGCGGGGGCCGGTGGAGCCGGGGTGTGAGTGGCCTCAGGTGGCCCCAGATCCAGGCCCAGCTCCCGGTGCGCGCCCTCCTCCGGGGGAAGCCGGGCCTCCCACACCCGCGCCTCCGCCAAAGTGCAGCCCCGGCCCCGGGACAGAGCCCCCACCTCCGGTCCGCGCCCCGGGCACCCCAGAGCCCCGCGACCCCGAGGGTTCCTCCCCGGCCCCCGAGACCCCGGGGGTTCCTCCCCAGCCCCCCGCGACCCCGGGGGTTCCTCCCCGCACCCCCCCAGACCCCGGGGTTCCCCCCCCCGCACCCCGAGACCCCGGGGGTTCCCCCCCGGCCCCCGAGACCCCGGGGGGTTCCTCCCCAGCTCCCGGGACCCCGGGAGGGTGTTCCCCAGCCCCCCGGCCCCGCCCAGGGGTCCCCTCGGCGGAGTCTGACCCGGCCCCGCGGGCCCGCCCCGCCCGGCGCCCCGGCCGCCCCGGCACCTGCGCGGAGCCGCCCCGCCCCAGCTGGTCCGACTGGTTCCGGGCAGGAAGCGGCCCCCGCCGCCCGCACGGCCCCGCGCCGCCTCCTCCTCCGGCGGCGGGTCCAGCGGAGCCGGGGCGGGACCGGGCGGGACCCGGCGGGGAGCCACCCCCCGGGGCGCTCCCGGCGGCGAATCAGGGACCGGGGACCAGGGCCCGGACCGGCCGGCGGGGAGCGCGCAGGTGAGCGGCCGGGAGCCGGCGGCAGCGGCGGCGGGATGTCGGGCAGGAAGGACTGGTCGGCGCTGTCCAGGTGAGCGGCCGGGGCCGGGGCGCGGGGCGGGTTTGGGGCCGGGGCGCGGGGCCGGGGCCGGGGCCGGGGCCGGGGCCGGGGCGCGGGGCGGGGGGCGCGGGGCGGGAGGCGCGGGGCAAGGGGTGCGGGGCCGGGGCCGAGGCGGGCGGCGCGGGGCGCGGGGCGCGGGGTGCGGGCGCTGGGTGCGGGCGCGGGCCCCCCCAAGGTCGGCCTGGCCCCCCGAGGCTCCTCCCGGGGCAGAACTGGGGCCACACGGCTGGGGAGCCCTCGGGACAGGGTGGGGTTCCGCTCTCCCTCGGCCTCCTGCGCTCCCCTTGGGGGCTGAGGCCACACTGGGGGTTGTGGGGGCTGGTCCCTGGCCGGGGGGACCCCCCTCCACCGCACCTCCCAGCTCTGGGGGCCTGGAGTGGCTCAGCCTGGGGCCCGGAGCGGAGTCGGCCTCACCCTCACCGCTGGGTTTGGGCGGATGGTGGACTGTCCCGGGCAGGGGGAGGGGGCAGGAGGGACGGGGACGTGGGAGCCATCCCCGGGGCTGAGGAGTTCCCTGCCTGAGCACGGCATTCTGGGAGCTTCGGGGCTGGGCCGCCTCGGGGCAGACTCAGTCCCTCTCTGTTCTCAGCTTCCTTTGGGAGGGGAGCCCTCAGAGGCGCAGAGAAGGGGGGCTGGCTGGGGGGACCCCTCTCGGAGCTGCCCTGCCCACCTTCCGCCCCCAACCCCACCCACCAGAGCCCCCGGGGCCCCTTCCCCTCCTTCCCCCAGCAGAGTGCCTCAGACCCAGGCCCCCCCTCCGGACCCGGCTCTAACCGGCAGGAGGGCCGGGTGCGAACAGCTGTGCTCCCAGGCCTTTCCCATTGAGCCGCCCGGCTCCCCATCCCCTCCCCCTCCTCTTGGGGCGGGGCTATGGAGATCTCGGGGTCTCAGGCTCTGCCTCCCTCAGCCCCTCACTGGGCGGAGAGGGGGGACACGCCTGCGGCAGGCAGCCCGTGGGCAGCGAGGCCGGGAAGGCAGGAGCCGGTCTGGGGGAGCGGCTGGCTGTCAGAGGCGGCCACACCCCAGGGGAGGTATGCGGGCGGGGCGGCCGCATGGCCTTGGACTCTGCCTGTGGGTCACCCTGCCTGGGCCGCACGCGGGTGTGTCCCGCCCTCCCCGTGGGCAGACCTGTGCCCTGCAGGGGCGCCCACACACGTGTGCAGGCCTGTCTGTGGCGTGTGAAGAGGGCACATCCGTGCCTCTGCATGGGTGCCCACACACGTGTGCAGGCGTGTCTGGCCTGTGGAGTGGGGATACTCGTGCCTCCGCATGGGTGCTCACACACGTGTGCAGGCGTGTTGGTGGCCCGTGGAGTGGGTGTGTCTGTGCCTCCAGGTGCATGCTCTCACACAGTGCAGGCATGCTTATGGCATGTGGAGCAGGCCTATCTGTGCCTGCAGAGGCGTGCTCACATGTGTGTGCAGGCGTGTCTGTAGCCTGTGGAGTGAGCAGGTGTCTGTGTTGGTGCTGACCGTGCTTTGCCGGGTTAGAAGGCCAAACCAGACCCGCCTCCCAGGCACCTGCCACCTCCCCACTGGGCACTGGGTCGGTCGGCTGAGCTTGTCCCCCTCAGAGGGAGCGGTCCGGCTGGCACAGGGGCGGGCCCATCCCCACGGGGCCCAGGGCGGCTGCGGAGGCATCCTGGACGGGCCCTCTGCCCCCCCTGCCAGCCCCGGCCCTCAGAGCACCGTGGGCAGCTGCCGCGGCTCCCGCCCGGCTCCCGGAACAAGCCTCTGCAGCTGGTGGGGGGCAGGGGTGGGGGGCGGAGTGGGCCCTGTGGCACTCAGCTGGGAGCTGGGAGGAGCCGGGAGGAGGTGTGTGGCCCCTGTGGGGAGCGGGGAGCAGGGAGCTGGGGCCCTCCTGCCGCTCCCCGGCACAGGGTGGAACTCGGACGCTCCGGCCCGGTGCCGGGGCTGTGGCCAGCCGCTGGCGGGGTGCCTGGTCAGCAGCCTCGGCCTCTCCTCCTGGCCGCCCGTCGTGGGCGAGGCTGGGCCGGGCCGGCTGCGGGGGGTGAAGGTGGATCGGAGAACTCCGGCCCAGCAGTGCCTGGTTAATCATTGTCCTGCCCGCCCCCTCAGCCCTCCCCCCCTGCACCTTTCCCACCCCCAGGGGCCGCCCCCGGGCTCCCTGGCCAGGAGGGGCCTTAGGGACCCCCATGGGGGACCCTCATGGTGTGCAACCCTCAGGGGCTGAGGACTGGCCCAAGGTCACACAGCCAGCGGCTGTCTGTCCTCTCCTCACACCTGTTCCTCCTTTAAAAAATGCTTTTATTCATTCTGAGAGGGAGAGGGAGATGGAAACATCCATGGTGAGAGAGCATCATGGACCGGCTGCCTCCCGCACGCCCCCCACTGGGGATGGAGCCCGCAACCCGGGCCTGGGCCCCTGACCGGGAATCGAACCCCGACCTCCTGGGTCATAGGTCGAGGCTCAACCCCTGAACCACGCCCGGCCCCTCCTTTACCCAGAGCAGCTGGGATCACATCCCTGCAAGGCAGCCAAGAGGGGTGCGTGGCCCCGAATGAAGGGGGGGGGCGAGGAAGGGGTGTCAGGGGAGGGAGTGGTCGGCGCCGGTGAGCGTGGCTGGGCCCCCTGATGCTGGGAACCCGGGCCCCTCCCTGGGCCGGGCCTGGAGCTCGGAGGTCAGTGGGCTGGCCACTGGGGTTCCCCAAACCGGCTCTCCCGGCTGCTGCCCGCGGCCCCGCCTGTCCTGGGCGGGGAGCCCCAGGCTCTCCGGGCGCCCCCACCCGCCACTGTGGGCTCCGGGGAGGGGGCGTCCCCCTCTGGGGGTGGGCCGGCCCGCCCAGCACCCTTTCCTGGCGTTTGCCTTGGAGATTCTGTCCTGGGACGGAGCCTCTGTTTCTTTTGATCAGCTGTGCTCTTTTTATATAGTAAATTTCATTTTAAGTGCATTTTAATTGATTTCCGTGAGGAAGAGAGAGAGAGAGAGAGAAACATCCAGGATGAGAGAGCATCCTGGACCGGCCGCCTCCTGCCACGCCCTCCCCCCCACCCCCACCCCGGGGATGGAGCCCACAACCCGGGCGTGCGCCCCTGACCAGGAATTGAACCCTGATCTCCTGGGTCCATAGGCTGACGCTCACCACTGAGCAACACTGGCCGTTTCCCACACTCAGTGTGTTATCTGCACAGACTGCACGTGGGCTCAGCGCCCGTGGCCGCCGCAGAGGGCGCCCCGCGGAGGCCGCGGTCTCTCCCGGCCTCGCTGACCGCCCCCTCTCCCCGCCCCCCGCCCCGCCCGCAGCCTGGCCCAGCAGCGGAGCCTGGAGGACGAGGAGGAGCTGCGGCGGGAGCGCCGGCGCCGCCACCGGAACCTCAGCTCCACGTCCGAGGACGACGGGGCGGCCCGGTCCACGCCGTCCGCCCCGCCCACCCCGTCCACCCCCCACGGCGGGCGGCCGGCCTCCGACAGGTGCGCGGGGGCGGGTGCGCGGAGGCGGCGGGCGGGGCCCTGGGCGCGTCCTCCGCGGGGAGAGGTCTCAGGGGACGGTCGGGGCGTGAAGAGGAAGGTCTGGTCCCCACCGGACAGGACCCCCTCCGTCCTACACTCTCCCCCCGACCGGCACCGGGCACCCATTCCCAGGGGGACGGACACCCATGGACGCAGAGCGTCCACCGGGGAGGGCGACCCCCCGGAGGGGCAGGGCCGGGGCTTCCGTCCACGCTGCCAGGCTCTGTGCCTGTGCGGCCCCCACTGACCCAGCCTGCGCCCCCAGCCTCGGACTCTCCAATCCCCTTCTTTTTTTAAAATATATATCTTATTGATTTTTTTTTACAGAGAGGAAGGGAAAAGGATAGAGAGCTAGAAACGTCGATGAGAGAGAAACATCGACCAGCTGCCTCTTGCACACACCCCCCACTGGGGATGTGCCCGCAACCAAGGTCCATGCCCTTGACCGGAATCGAACCTGGGACCTTTCAGTCCGCAGGCCGATGCTCTATCCACTGAGCCACACCGGTCTTGGCTCCAATCCCCTTCTAAGGGGAGGCTGGTCTGGCCACCCAGTTTTTGGGGTGTGAGGGCCAGGAAGAGTGGGGCCCAGGGTGTCCCCAATGTCCCCCTATTTTAAAATTTTTTTATTGATTTCAGAGAGGGAGAGAGAGAGAAACATCCATGAGGAGAGAGAATCATGGATCAGCTGCCTCCTGCACGCCCCCTAGTGGGGATGGAGCCCCCAACACTGGCCTGTGCCCTGAAGGGAACCGAACCCTGACCTCCTGGTGCCAAGGCTGACCCTCACCACTGAACCACACCGGCCAACAGGGTGCCTTGTAGGAAGGCCACGCCGGACGCCCCAGATGTGACCCTCATCTGAGTGACGGTGGGGTGTGGGGTGTCCACGCCCTCTGACCCTCCCTCCCCCCATCTTCTGGCCCAGGCTGCCCAGCGTGGAGGAGGCCGAGGTGCCCGCACCACCGCCTGCGGCTCCTCAGGATGAGGGCGAGGAGGTGCAGGCCATCCTCAGGACGCGGCGAGAGCGGAGGCAGCGGCGGCAGGGGGCGGAGGCCACCCAGGCCCCCCTCGGCGAGCGGCTGGAGGCCCAGGAGGGCGCAGGGGACAGCTCGGGCCCCGGGCAGGCCGCCCGGCCGTCCCTCACCCCCGCGACCCGCAGACTGAGCCGGGAGCAGCAGGCACCGCGGGCCCCGGAGGCGGAAGCGGGCGTGGCCCCCCGAGAGCCCGGGGCCAGGCGGAGGGGCGTCCCGGAGAAGCCCCCGGCCGCAGAGAAGCAGCCCCCCGGCCCGGAGAAGCCCCCGGCCGCAGAGAAGCAGCCCCCCGGCCCGGAGAAGCCCTCGGCCTCAGAGAAGCAGCCCCCTGGCCCGGAGAAGCCCCTGGAGCTGAGGCCGGGCCCCGAGGAGACCCCCGTCCCCGAGCGGAGGTCGGTGCTGGCGAAGACGGACGCCTGGGAGAGAGGGCCGAGGCCGGCCAGCGGGGGGGCCCCCGAGAAGCAGCAGGCCCCCCCAGTCAAGGCGGCGGCCGCGGAGAGGGGACGGGTGTCGGAAAAAGCACAGATCTTCGAGAGGGCGAGGGTCTCCGAGACAACGAGGGTCCCCAGGAGGACCATGGAGCAGCCCCAGGCCCTGGAGAAGCCTCAGGCCCGGGAGCAGCCTCAGGCCCGGGAGCAGCCCCAGGCCCGGGAGAAGCCTCCGCCCAAGAAGAAGGAGGAGCAGCCTCAGCCTGGGGAGCAGCCTCGGCCCAAGGAGAAGCCTCACCCCAAGGAGCAGCTGCAGCCCAAGGAGAAGCCTCAGCATCAGGATCGGCCTCGTCCCAAGGAGAAGCCTCAGGCGGAGGATGAGCTGAAGCCCGAGGAGAAGCCTCAGCCCGAGGATCGGCTTCGGCCCAAGGAGAAGCCTCAGGCCGGGGATGAGCCTCGGCCGGAGGAGCAGCCTCAGCCCAAGGAGAAGGCCCGGGCCCAGGAGCAGCCTCTGGCCCGGGAGCAGCCAGTGGCCGGGCAAAGCCAGAGAGCCAGGGTCCTCGGCCGCCTGCCCTCCGCAGAGCCGGGGTCGTGCACCCCTCCGACCGTGGCCTCCCGCCTCCCGCCCATCACCCTCCAGGTGGGCAGAAGCCCCGCCCCCAGTCCTACCCCGGTGCCCGTGGCTCCCTGGCCATCTCCCGTCCCCCAGCTTCAGGCTGGCTGGGGCCGTGTCCTTCCTCTCTCTCTCTCTCTCTCTCTCTCTCTCTCTCTCTCTCTCTCTCTCCCCCCCCCCTCCCCGCTCCTCGTCACCATCAGAACAGGGGGACCCCAGGGCAGGGGCATCCGCTGGGTCACGGGAGCGAATCCTCCCTCACCCAGGCCCTGGATTTCGGGGCCCCCCCGGAAGTTCCCCCAGCAGCTGTGCCCGGCGGCCGGGCTCCAGGGAGCCGTGTCTCCCATCCCCACAGCAGAGGCAGACCAGGACTTCCCCCCAGACCCCCCTCCTCCTCCCACAGCTCCCTGGACGGGCTGGGCCACCGGGGTCCCGTGGCAGCCTGGGCTCCGGGCTGCCCCCCATTGGGGCGGCCGGGGCTCGGGCCCGTGGTGGCCAGGGAGGGCAGTTGGGAGGCACCAGGCCTGCAGGGGAGGGCAGTTGGGAGGCACCAGGCCTGCAGGGGAGGGCAATGGGGGTGGTCAGCCCTGCAGGGGAGGGCAGTTGGGGGAGATCAGGCCTGCAGGGGAGGGCAGTTGGGGGGCGATCAGGCCTGCAGGGGAGGGCAGTTGGGGGCGGTCAGGCCTGCAGGGGAGGGCAATGGGGGTGGTCAGGCCTGCAGGGGAGGGCAGTTGGGGGGCGATCAGGCCTGCAGGGGAGGGCAGTTGGGGGCAGTCAGCCCTGCAGGGGAGGGCAGTTGGGGGCGATCAGGCCTGCAGGGGAGGGCAGTTGGGGGCGGTCAGGCCTGCAGGGGAGGGCAGTTGGGGGCTGTCAGCCCTGCAGGGGAGGGCAGTTGGGGGCGATCAGCCCTGCAGGGGAGGGCAGTTGGGGGCGATCAGGCCTGCAGGGGAGGACAGTTGGGGGCGGTCAGGTCTGCAGGGGAGGGCAGTTGGGGGCAGTCAGCCCTGCAGGGGAGGGCAGTTGGGGGTGATCAGGCCTGCAGGGGAGGGCAGCTGGGGGCGATCAGGCCTGCAGGGGAGGGCAGTTGGGGGCGATCAGGCCTGCAGGGGAGGGCAGTTGGGGGCAGTCAGCCCTGCAGGGGAGGGCAGTTGGGGGTGATCAGGCCTGCAGGGGAGGACAGTTGGGGGTGGTCAGGCCTGCAGGGGAGGACAGTTGGGGGCGATCAGGCCTGCAGGGGAGGGCAGCTGGGGGCGATCAGGCCTGCAGGGGAGGGCAGCGGGGGCGATCAGGCCTGCAGGGGAGGGCAGTTGGGGACGGTCAGGCCTGCAGGGGAGGGCAGTTGGGGGCGGTCAGGCCTGCAGGGGAGGGCAGTTGGGGGCGGTCAGGCCTGCAGGGGAGGGCAGTTGGGGGGCGACCAGGCCTGCAGGGGAGGGCAGTTGGGGGGCGACCAGGTCTGCAGGGGAGGGCAGTTGGGGGGCAATCAGCCCTGCAGGGGAGGGCAGTTGGGGGTGATCAGGCCTGCAGGGGAGGGCAGTTGGGGGTGATCAGGCCTGCAGGGGAGGGCAGTTGGGGGCGGTCAGGCCTGCAGGGGAGGGCAGTTGGGGGTGGTCAGGCCTGCAGGGGAGGGCAGTTGGGGGCGGTCAGGCCTGCAGGGGAGGGCAGTTGGGGGCGGTCAGGCCTGCAGGGGAGGGCAGTTGGGGGCGGCCAGGCCTGCAGGGGAGGGCAGTTGGGGGTGGTCAGGCCTGCAGGGGAGGGCAGTTGGGGGTGATCAGGCCTGCAGGGGAGGGCAGTTGGGGGTGGTCAGGCCTGCAGGGGAGGGCAATGGGGCAATTAACCCTGCAGGGGAGGGCAGTTGGGGGCGATCAGGCCTGCAGGGGAGGGCAGTTGGGGGCGATCAGGCCTGCAGGGGAGGGCAGTTGGGGGCGGTCAGGCCTGCAGGGGAGGGCAGTTGGGGGCGGTCAGCCCTGCAGGGGAGGGCAGCCAGGGGTGACCGGCCTGTGATGCTCCCCCTCCTGCAGGTGAAGATTCCCAGCGAGGAGGAGGAGGAGGGGAAGGAGGAGGACGACGCCTTCTCACCGGCCGGGACCACCTACAGCAGCTCCCTCCGCAGGTCCAGCCCCCGGACCATCTCCTTCCGGGTGAGCCTCGGGCGGGCACCCGCCGGCCGGTCCGTGTGGCCCGGCCGGGGCACCAGCCTCTGTCACCGGCCAAGGTCCTGGGTCCGACACCAGGAGGACAGAGCGGGCCCTGGGGTTCCCCTGGTGAGGAGGCGGAGTTACAGGAGGGCAGGTTGGGGCCGCGGTCGGCAAACCTCGGCTCTTTGGCCCCTGGAGGGCGGCTCTTCCACAAAAGACCACGGCCTGGGCGAGTCTGTGTGGAAGAAGCGGCGTCAGAAGGAGTTTAAGTTTTAAAAAAACGTGGCTCTCCAGAGAGATGTCCATCGTTGTGCTGTTGGTGTTTGGCTCTGTGGACGGAGGAGTTTGCCCGCCGCTGGGTTGGGGCATTGGAAGGTGGATGTATATGGACACACCATAGCAGCCCCATCTTGTGGTGAAATTGGGAACTGCAGGAAGAAAGCTGGGGCTCATGAGCAATGGGGGTGGGGGTGGGGAGGCAGACAGGACAGCAGTGGGTGGCAGGTACCCCCCAAACACCTACAGGGGCCCAAGGAGAGGCTTCCCCAGACTGGCCAGCCGGGGGCAGGTGTCTGCTGGACACGGGGGGACCGTCACAGAGGCTTGGTGGAGAGCCGGGCCGTGGAGGGTGGGAGGAGGGAGGAGGGAGGAGGAGGTGTCTGCGAGTGGGGCCCCGCCCTGGAGGGGACACCCCCTGCCACCACGCTCATCGGTGTCTCTCTCTCCTTCCAGATGAGCCCCCGGATCAACAATGCTGAGTCCACCCTCACCCGCAGGTGAGGGGCGGAGGGCCTGGCTCTCCTTGGGGGTCACGGTCAGCCTGTTTGCCGAGCCACAGGGCGCATGGTGGGGGCACACAGGGGGCCATGCTCTCACCCAGGACCCCAGCGTGGCCGGGAGGCTGGGTGGATACACAGGAAGGGGGCTGGGGGCTGTGTCTGGGGCAGCAGCTGCCTCCGAGTGGACCTCTGGATCTCCAGACAGGAAGTGGGGGTGCCTCTTGCCTGGGGGGCGGGGAGGTGAAGCCCGCGGAAGGCTGAGTGTGACGAGCCCACCACGTCTAGCTCGGGGAACACGTGACCAAGGGGGTTTCGGGGGTCACTGGTCCGGGTGGAGGAGGGGGGCAGGGGGCGGGAGGGTCGGGGGAGGGGAGGTGTGCACCCCGGTCTGCGGGGGGCAGGGATCAGGGCCTCGCCTGGTCGCTCATCCCGTCCTTCTGCCGGCAGTGCCAGCGTGCGGCTCCCGGTGAAGTTAGGCGAGAAGCTGGAGCGATACCACACGGCCATCCAGGTCGGGGGACGGGGCAGGACGGGCAGGGCGGAGGGGGGGCCTGAGGGGGAGGGGGAGGGGGAGTGGGACGGTGAGGGGGAGGGGGAGGGGGAGGGGGAGGGGGAGGGGGAGGGGGAGAGGGAGGGGGAGGGGGAGGGGGAGGGGGAGGGGAAGGCGAGGGGGAGGGAGAGGGGGAGGGGGAGGGGGAGGGGGAGGGGGAGGGGGAAGGAGAGGGGGAGGGGGAGGGGGAGGGGAGGGGGGCGGGGAGGGGGAGGGGGAGGGGGAGGGGGAAGGCGAGGGGGAGGGGGAGGGGGAGGGGGAGGGGGAGGGGGAAGGCGGGCGGGGAGGGGGAGGGGGAGGGGGAGGGGGAGAGGGAGGGAGAGGGGGAGGGGGAGGGGGAGGGGGAGGGGGGCGGTGAGGGGGAGGGGGAGGGGAAGGCGAGGGGGAGGGGAGGGGGAGGGGGAGGGGGAGGGGAGGGGGAGGGGGAGGGGGACGGTGAGGGGGAGGGGGAGGGGAAGGGGGAGGGGGAGGGAGGGGGGGGAAGGCGAGAGGGAGGGGGAGGGGGAGGGGGACGGTGAGGGGGAGGGGGGCGGTGAAGGGGACGGGGAGGGGGACGGTGAGAATGAGGGTGATGGGGAGGGTGTGGGCTGCCCGGCCTCCTGGCGCCGCCTGGTCAGCCGTGCTCTCTCTCCCCCCAGCGCTCCGTGTCCGTGAAGGCCCCCGGCTCCGCCCGCACGGAGGTCTTCGTGGCGCCCGTGGGCGTGGCCAGCCGGCGGCACCTGTTCGAGAAGGAGCTGGGGGGCCCGGGGGGCCGGGACCCGGGCCGGGCAGAGCCCGCCGCCAGCCGCAGGGTGAGGGCCCCACACGGAGATGTTTCTGTGGGTCTCAGGGAGGGAGGGAGAGGGAGAGGGAGAGAGACATCCGGAGGAGAGGGCATCACGGACCGGCTGCCTCCTGCACGCC
Organism: Pipistrellus hanaki; assembly: GCF_964339955.1. Taxonomy (NCBI): domain Eukaryota; kingdom Metazoa; phylum Chordata; class Mammalia; order Chiroptera; family Vespertilionidae; genus Pipistrellus; species Pipistrellus hanaki. Next base: position 602,788 of record NC_140522.1, read on the forward strand.
CCCCACCCCGGAGACCAAGCCCGCACCCCGGGCCTATGCCCTGATGGGAATCGAACCCTGACCTCCTGGGTCAAAGGTCGACGCTCCGCCACGGAGCCAACCGGCCAGCCGGGGTGCGTGTGTCCAGTTTGGCCGAAGCTGCTGTTGACCTGAGTCACCGTTTGGGTGCTGAGCCCCGGTCCCTGCAGCTCCCGGGGGGAGGGGGTGGTGCTGTAGGGGGGGGGGGTCAGTGACCCTCAGGTCTATGGGTGCTGCTGGGGGGTTTGGGGGCTCTGTCCTGCCCCCCCCCCCGCCCTGACGGAGCCCCTCTTCCAGGACAACCTGAAGCTCTCCGGGGTGGTGACCTCTCGGCTCAACCTGTGGATCAGCCGGACTCAGGAGTCGGGGGAGCCGGACCCCCCGGTACGGCCCCGGCCCGGCCCCTGACCGCGGGGTGGGGGTGGCGGGATGAGGGGTAGGGGGGGGGGCCCAGGCGTGAAGGGGGTTTCCAGGGGTGGGTGGCGGGGCTGGGCAGAGGCCTGTGGGTGGGGTGGGGGGACGCAGAGAGAGGGGGCCGGCTGGACGGGGAAGGGCGGGGGCCCCGAGCCCCCCGGCAGGCCCCTCAGGCCCTCTCTCCTCGCCGATGCCCCAAGCAGGAGGCGAAGAAGGAGGCGGCAGCCGCCAGTCGGACCCCGTGGGTGAAGAGAGGGGGCTCCACCCTGGATGCTGAGGTGAGGGCGGGGGGGGGGGGGGGGCGCCCCACACCCCTCGCCCACCCCCGGCCCGCCCCCGGCCCGCCCCCGGCCCGCCCCCGGCCCGCCCCGGGCCGCACACTCTAACTGGCCTGCAGTCGCCCAGTCTGAGTACCCAGAATGCCTTGGTCCTGCTGTCAGGCTGGGGTGCCCCAACCACAAGCCTTGGCAGAGGCCCGGCTGGCTGCACCCCCTTATCCCTGAGAGCTCTGCTCCCTCCAGCCCCACAGACGGGGGGCCGGGCCTGGGTGGGTGTGGGTGTGGGGGTGTGGGGGTGTGAGTGGGGGTGTGGGTGTGGGTGAGGGTGTGCCTTCCTGTGCACCCTCCCGCGCTGACAGGTCTGTCCCGCAGGTGTGATGTGAGCGGCAGCTGAAGTCCCGCCTCCCTTGCGCCAGGCCTGCCTCCGTCCGTCTGTCCGTCCGTCCACAGCTGCGCCCTCACCTCCCGCTGCCCCGACCCTTTCTGCCTCTGGGCCTGGGTTCTGGCGGCTCCTTCTCTCTCAGGCCGCCCCGGGCGCAGGTGCCAGGCTCCGTCTCCTCCCACCGCAGGCACAGCCGCGCCCGGCCCGTCCACCCCTGGCCTGTGGGTCCTGTCCCCGCGGAGTCTCCGGCTCCCGCTGCTACCGGGCCAGGCCCCCGCTCCCCCGAATCCATCCGCCCCAGCACCGCCCTCCCTGGCCCCGGGCCCCTCGCTGAGTCCCTGTGCCGTCCCCGCACTCTGCCGCCTCGCCCGCCCTCACCCCTGCAGGAGCCCCGCCTCGGCCCCTCTGAGCTCAGGAACGACCAATAAACTCACTGTGGTGTCTGTGACCGAGCCCGCCGCCGCCGCCCCAACCAACCCCGCCCTGAGGCCGCCTTCTACGGGGCGTCTGCACGGGTGTGTGTGTGTGTGGTGTGTGGTGTGTGGGGTGTGTATGGTGTGTGGTGTGTATGGTGTGTGGTGTGTATGGTGTGTGGTGTGTATGGTGTGTGGTGTGTATGGTGTGTGGTGTGTGTGTGTGTATGTGTATGGTGTGTGGTGTGTATGGTGTGTGGTGTGTGGATGGTGTGTGGTGTGTGTGTGTATGTGTATGGTGTGTGGTGTGTATGGTGTGTGGTGTGTGTATGGTATGTGGTGTGTATGGTGTGTGGTGTGTATGGTGTGTGGTGTGTATGGTGTGTGGTGTGTATGGTGTGTGGTGTGTGGATGGTGTGTGGTGTGTGTATGTGTGTGTATGTGTGAGTGTGTGGTGTGTGTATGTGTGTGTATGTGTATGGTGTGTGGTGTGTGTGTGGTGTGTATGGTGTGTGGTGTGTGTATGGTGTGTGGTGGTGTGTATGGTGTGTGGTGTGTGGTGTGTATGGTGTGTGGTGTGTGTATGGTGTGTGGTGTGTATGGTGAGTGGTGTGTGTATGGTGTGTATGTGTATGTGTGTGTATGGTGTGTGGTGTGTGGTATGGGGGAAGGGGTGCGTTTGGGTTATTTTGGCTGGGGGGGGGTGCCCATCATCGTTTTCCTCACACGAAGGTGGGTTACATACTATCGTGATTCTGGGGGCAGACCTGCCAGCCCCCCTCACACACTCTCCCCATTCCGTCCCCAGCACCGCGGCCCCTGAGCGCCTGGAGGTCCTGGGCCACACCAGCCTCCTGGACATTCAATAAAAATGTGTTAAAAAGCAGCTGGGGGCCACGGGGCCAGGGCTGGGGGCAGGGCCCCGTCCCTCCTGACCGGCGGCCGGCAGACAGCAGGATCCCGGCCCGGCCCGGCCCGAGGGTCTCAGGGCCCAGCAGGCTCAGCAGATCACAGCTTCATTTAATTGTTATTATTTACAAACAGATGCTACTGATTCCTGGGGGGGAGGGAGAGGGAGAGACAGACACATCCATGACGAGAGCATCACAGACCGGCTGCCTCCTGCGCGCCCCACCCCGGGGATGGAGCCCGCACCCCGGCCTGTGCCCTGACCGGGACTGGAACCCTGACCTCCTGAGTCACACAGGCCGGGGAGCTTTATTTTAACCCCCAGAGGGGAGCAGCGGTCCCCACAGGCCGGCCGCCTGTCCCGGGGCCATCGCTCACGCCTGCCAGTTCGCTCTCCCGCCTGACCTCCCGTGGGGCCGTTCCGGGGGGATGGGGACCGGGGAGGGGCCTGGGGTCACAGATAAATACCCTCATGGGCCGCAGCCCGGGTGCCTCACAGGCCGCTGGGCCGGGAGGGGCAGCTGGGAGCGGCTTGGAGAACGCCGTGGCCCTCGGACCCTCGGGAGAGCTGTGGGGCGGCCTCTGCCCCCCAGTCCCAGCCCCCGTCCCAGGCCGGCTCTGGCACCGGCCCTATCGGCCTGTCAGCAGGGCAGCTGGCTTCTGTCGCCGGCAGACCTGTCGGGTTTTAAATAGACCGGCCGCAGCGGACCACCACATGGGCTTATATGGTCCGAGCACCGGCTGTCTGCCCATCCCTGGCACCTGCTGACCGAGCCCCCAACGCCCCCCTCCCGTCCTGTCCCACCCTGCACATTCCTCTGCTCCCCCAACACCCCGCCCCCCCACATTCCTTCGCTCAGGAGGCCCAGCCCCCCCTCCCCCAGTTTATAGCCCTGCCCGCCCTGCCCTCTCCCAGTCCCTGCCCGGCGGAGGAGGCACCTCGTTCGGTGCTGCCCGCAGCTCCTGTGCGGAGGTAAGATGGTGGTGGTGGTGGTGGGGCATTGAGGCAGAGAAGCGTGGAGGGCACAGGCCGGGCACGGCCTGGCGTCCCGGCCCCTCCGTCTGTCCGTCCATCCGTCCGTCCGGCTCTGCCTCGTCCGTGGGAGTGCGCGGAGGTCCGAGTTCCCTCCACCAGGGGCCAGGCCTCCAGGGGAGGTGGTCCAGGGAGCCGGGCGGGGAGGGGGGTCAGGTCACGGAGTGTGAGCCCAGCTGGTGGGCTAGAGGGTCCACCCTGAGTCCAGCTCCCCTCGCCCCCTCCCCAACACGCCCGCAGAGAAAGATCCCCTTCATTTTCCAGCTTCTCCTGTGCCCGCGGAGAAAGTATAGAAAATATTCGGGTGGGGAGGGGGGAGGGGATTGCCCGGAAGGTCAGGAATTTCACCCGCATTCCTGACGCTTCCTCTGGGGCAGAGGGGGCATTTGTGAGGATCAAGTTGCCCCTGCCCCCCCTTCGGCCCCAGCTCCCCCCGCCCCCGCCCATGCCCTGCCCCCTGGCTCCCCGGAGGCTGACAGCTGCAGGGAGGGCCGTCCCAGCTGTGTCTGTCGGGGACCAGGGCTGCATTCCTCAGAAGCTCAGCTGTTCCGAAGGATTAGACCTCGAGGCGCGTCCATTTTACAGATCCGTTGACCGAGGCTGAGCTAAGGTCACCCAGCAAAAACTGGGTTTTCAAAACCCACCTTTGGGCCTCACGGCCAGTATTCTTCTGGCTTCCGGCCCCAAGGACGCGGACCCTGAGCTCTGGGCTGTGGGGCAGGAGGGGCGGGGGGGGGGAGGGGGGGAGAAGAGGTTTGGGGACATTATCACACCGGCTCGGGGCGGGGTTCTGATTCCCTCCCCGGCCGGAGCCCCGGCTCAGCCTGCCCCAGCCTCCTCTTCAGTCCGGCTGCTCCCCGGGGTCCCGGGCAGAGTGGGGGTCACAGACTCCTCACCCGGCCTGGGGACGCCTGAGGGACCAGCATTTGTCAGAAACGAGGCTGCTCCAGGGTGTGTGCTCTGCAACATTGTTGCAGGAATGCCCTAAGTGCCGCTCGCAACATTGTTGCAGAAACGGTAATATTTCTGCAACAATGTTGCAAAGTCACACTTGGGATATGGATACTGTTGCAGCCACCGTCTTCCTCCCCCTGCCGGTCCCAGGAAGCGGGTCCCCTGGGCCCACACTGACATCTCTCTTTTCTTGGAGGGAGGGAAAGAGAGAGACCATGTCTGACGCGGAAGAGGTGGAGGAGTACGAGGGGTGAGTGTCAGAATACCCTGCCCCCCCTCCACCTGCCCCTCCCACCTGTCCTTGGGGCCGCCCTGGGGGCAGGTGGATGGGTGTGTGTGGGTGTGTGTGTGTGTGTGAGTGTGTGTGCACACGCACATCTTTGACCGCATCCCCTCCGCGCTGCAGGGAGCAGGAAGGTAAGCGCACGCCTGTACCCTCATTGCCATGGACGGATGGAGGGCCGCCCGGTTTGAAACTGACCCGCCTCTTGTCTCCTTTCTCGTGGCCGTGACCTGGTCCGAGCAGAAGAAGCTGTGGGAGGTACGGGCTTGGGCTAAGGGAGGGGTCAGGGCGGGAGGGGGGGGGACCCCGGGAGCCGAGATTTCCCTGTCTCCTCCCCCTCAGCGGAGCGAAGCCCTTCCCCCAGCCCTGGCTCCTGCACAGGATCCACCTGACCTTGGCCACCCTGACCTTGGCTGCCCTGACCCTGGCCGCCTGACCTTGGCCGCCTGACCTTGGCCGCCTGACCTTGGCCGCCTGACCTTGGCCGCCCTCTGCCAGGCGCCCCGGCGGGAGGGACAATTGTGGGTTGTGGCCACTCCCCTGGCTGCAGCCGGTCGGGGCCTGAGTGAGCGGCTGCGCTGTTTAAGGAAACACGGGTCCGAGCTTGGGGCTCCGGGTCTGTGGCCCCCACACCCGCCCCCCTGGCCCCGGGGCTGCAGGCGCAGGCGGGCCCGGCACCCACTGTGCCCCCGCCCGCCCGTCCTTCAGAGCAGGAGGAGGCCGCCGAGGAGGAGGCCACGGAGGAGGCCGCGGAGGAGGCCGCGGCGGGGGAGGAGGCCGAGGGCGAGGCCGAGGGCGAGGCGCAGGCCCAGACCAGCGCGGAAGGTGGGGCCCTGGTGCCCGGGGGGAGGGTTAAACAAGGGGGACCCTGAGCTTAGGGTCAGGACGTGGTTAACGTTTCTCGTTCTGTTCAGACGACAGACAAGAGGAGGAGGTGAAAGAGGCTGAAGGTGAGGACGGAGGGCTGGGGTGCGGCAGGGACCCTGCCCCAAGGGAGGCGGCTCCCGGGGACCGGGGAGGGGGGAGGGCTCACGGGACTGGACAGACGTGGTGACGATGCGGGTTTGGGGCGCTGGGCTCCAGGTCTCTGCCCCTCAATCCGGGGACACTGCCCCTGAGGGAGGGACAGCCACGCCCCTGAGGAGGGAGGCCACGCCCCTGGGAAGGGACAGCCACGCCCCTGGGGAGGGAAGCCACGCCCCGGGGAGGGAAGCCACGCCCCTGGGGCGCTCCTGGAACTGGGAGTCCTGACTGGAGGAGACGGAGGCCCTCGGACCCCAGCCCCTCGGGACAGAGCTGGGCCAGGTCCAGGGCCCCTGACCCCCGGCTGTGTGTGTCTCTGCAGATGGCCCCGTCGGGGAGTCCAAGCCCAAGCCCAGGTGAGGAGGGCACGTGTGTGGGGCCCGGGGGGCAGAGGGCCAGCAGGGAGGGGGGCTAAACCGCAGGTCTCCTGGCTCCCGGGCGGGTTCTGAGATCCCGGGGGCTCCCCCTGGGGGGGCTCCACCTGGGGTTCGCTGGGCAGTGAGGACGGAGAGGGATGACCCGTGAGGGCCCTGGGCTCTCCGGGTCCGAGTGAGTGCCCAGAGGGGGCCACGCTCTGCGGGGGGCGGGGGGCGGCCTGCCCCATACCCAGCTCCATCCTCCTCCTCGCCCCAGGCCCTTCATGCCCAACCTGGTGCCGCCCAAGATCCCCGACGGAGAGAGGGTGGACTTTGACGTGAGTGGGGCGGCGGGGCGGGCAGGCCTGGGCGGGGTGGTGGGCAGCGCCCCCCTGAGGGAGGGAGACACCCCTCTGGGCTGCGGGAAGATGGCACAGGGGGGGGGGGTCCAGCCCGGGCCAGGCTGGCACTGTCCTGGGTGCAGGCCCCAGGCCCCAGGCCCTGCCCCGGCCTCGGGCGGGCGGGGGGCGGGGTGCCTGCCCGGCCTCCCTGGAGCCCTGCCCCCCAGGACATCCACCGGAAGCGCATCGAGAAGGACCTGAACGAGCTGCAGACGCTGATCGAGGCCCACTTCGAGAACCGGAAGAAGGAGGAGGAGGAGCTCATCTCACTCAAGGACAGGATCGTAGGTGCCCCCCCTGCAGCCCCTCCCTGTCCGCACCCCTCCGGCCAGGCCCCTCCCCATCCCCACCCTTCCGGGGGGGCCCCTCCCCGTCCACACCCCTCCGGCCAGGCCTCTCCTCCCACCCGGGCCCCCAGGCCCCTCCCCGGCCCCACCCCTCCAGCCAGGCCTCTCCCCTCCTCTCCCCTCCTCTCCCCGCAGGAGAAGCGGAGGGCGGAGCGCGCCGAGCAGCAGCGCATCCGGAGCGAGCGGGAGAAGGAGAGGCAGAACCGCCTGGCGGTGAGCGCCCGCCCCGGGGCCCCCTCCTCCCGAGGCACCGCCCCCCCCCAACCCCAGCTCCTGGCCCCGGGGCGACCGGCCTCCGCTCCGGAGTCAGCCTCATTCACTCATTGATTCATTCACTCATCCATCCATCCATCCACCCACCCATCCATCCACCCATCCATCCACCCATCCATTCACTCATCCATCCATCCATCCACCCATCCATCCATCCATCCACCCACCCACCCACCCATCCATCCATCCACCCACCCACCCACCCATCCATCCATCCATCCACCCACCCATCCATCCATCCACCCACCCACCCACCCATCCATCCATCCATCCATCCACCCACCCACCCACCCATCCATCCACCTGAGGGCGGGCCAGGCCCCGGCGGGGACCCTCCAGCCCCGCGGAGAAAGCCCGGAACCGGGGTCCAGGGCCCCCCGCCCCTCACTGCCGCCTCCCCGCCCCCCACCGCCGGCAGGAGGAGCGGGCCCGGCGGGAGGAGGAGGAGAACCGCCGGCGCGCGGAGGACGACGCCCGCAAGAAGAAGGCGCTGTCCAACATGATGCACTTCGGCGGCTACATCCAGAAGGTGGGCGGGGCCCCCGGGAGGGGCGGGACTTCACATTCAAAGGGGCGGGGCCTCCTGGAGATGGCGGGGCATCACATCCGGGAGGGCGGGGCCACAGCCAGAAGGTGGGCGGGCACCCAGGAAGTGGGCGGGGCAGCACGAGGCGGGTGGGGCAGCGGGAGTCCTGGGGGCAGAGGGATCCCCGGAGACCAGGGTCCAGGGGGAACTTGCCAGCTGCTGAGGGGGACACTGCAGCCTCCTCCCAGCCCTGCAGCCCCGCAGGCGGGGGGTTCCCTGGAGGGGCCTGTGGGATCGGGGCTGTGGGCGAGCTTTGCCCCCCCCTCTGCCCCCTTCATCCACCCCAGGAGCCCCCCTCCTTCTCCCACCCCCACCTACCACCCCCCCACCCTCACCCCCGGCCACGCAGGCTGCACACCGCGGGCAGAGCCGTGCCCAGGCTCAGAGCTCCGGCTGGAGACTCTGGTTGGAGACCGCTGTGTGGGGCCTCAGTCTCCTCATCTGTAAAATGGGATTAACATGGTCTGCGGCCAAGGGGGCCCACCCTGGGGAGGCGGCTTATTCCTGGAAGCTCAGCCCCATCCCTGACTCCCACGCCCCACGCCCGTCCCCATGGGAGGAGGGGACTGTCCAGCGGGACTGTCTCAGGCCCCAGCTCAGAACCCGGCCCACCTCCCTGCTCTGCCCGGCAGGGACCACACGGCCAGACTCTGGCCCTGGCTGCCCTGTCCCCTCAGCCCCCGACCCCGTCCCGGTCACCTCTGGCCGGGGACCGCGTCTGAGTCACCGTCTCCCTGTCCCCCTCTCTCTCCGCCGGGCCCTCCGCCCTCCGCCTCCTGCCTGCCCTCTCTCTGTCTCTGTCCCACCTCCTCCGCCTCTCTCTCTGGCTCTGTCTGTCACGGTTCCCTGGTTTAGCAGGCGCAGGTGGGTACGAATCCTCCTCTCTGATTTGGGGGGCTCCCTGGAGGGGGGGCGATGGGACGGGGTGGCCCCAATGACCCTTTCCGTCCGGGCCTCGGTTTCCCCGGGGAATCCGGGCAGGGCTGGGCCGGGTGCTGTGGGGTGAGCAATGGGTCCCTACTGGGTTTTTTTTATTTTTATTTTTTTGGGGGGGATGGGGGGGTGGGGAACGAGAGAGGGGAGGGGCTGTCCTCTGGCGAGCGCCCCGTCCCCTCCAGACGGAGAAGCGGAGCGGGAAGAGGCAGACGGAGCGGGAGAAGAAGAAGAAGATTCTGGCCGAGAGGAGGAAGGTGCTGGCCATCGACCACCTGAACGAGGACCAGCTGAGGTGCGGCCCGGGAGGCTGGGCGCGCCGCCGCCACCAGGGGGCGCTGCCGCCCCGCGCATCCGCCCCGGGCCTGGCGCCCGCAGGTCCAGCAGCTCCTGCAGCTCACCTGTCCGGCTCCCCTCGCCCTCTGCACGCAGGTGGTGGGGAGGGGGCCGAGCCAGATGCTCCCCAAGGACAGGGCCCCCCCTTCTCCCCCGTGTCCTGGGTACCTGCTCTCGGGGCCCCCGGCTGAGCCAGGTGGGCAGGTGGGCAGGTGGGCAGGCAGTCTGAGGCCCTGGGGGGCCCTGGGGTCAGGATGAGGGTGAAGGCAGATGAGGGGCCCGTCCGTAGTGTCCTCAGCCCCCCAACCTCCACTCTGGCTCCCCCCACACACACACACACAACCCCCCTGCAGGGAGAAGGCCAAGGAGCTGTGGCAATGCATCTACAACCTGGAGGCTGAGAAGTTCGACCTGCAGGAGAAGTTCAAGCAGCAGAAGTACGAGGTGAGCCCGCCCCCCGCCCCCGCGCCCCTCCCCAGCCCGGCCGGCGCCCCCTGGTGGGAGCCGGTCCACCTGCTGCTGGGCTGGGACCCCCCTCCCCCCTCCCCACCTCCCCCCTTTCCACCAGCCACCTGGGACGTGAGCCACAGAGGCTCCCAGGTGACTCCGCCTCTCCCCCCCCCCCCCCCAACCCCCGTGTCCTGCAGATCAACGTGCTCCGGAACAGAATCAATGACAACCAGAAAGTGTGAGTCTCCCAGCCTCGCCTCCTCCCTCCGGCCTGTCTGTCTCCGGCGGGGCCTCCGCCTCCAGCGCCCTGGCCTCCAGGGCCTCCCTGTCCCCTCGCCCCAGGCCGCTGCCCACCCAGGCCGCCCCTGCCACCCTCACACCCTCAGCACCCACCCCGGGGAGACCTCCCGCCCCGCCCGCGGCCCCTCCGATGGGTCCTGTTCTCCCACAGCTCCAAGACCCGAGGGAAGGCCAAGGTCACCGGACGCTGGAAGTGAAGGCCCGACCTGCTCCCGGCCGTGTCCTGCCGCCTGCAGGCCCCCAGCGCCGGGCCCTCCTGGCACGGGGGCGGGGCGGGAGCAGGTCCTGGCTGGGTACAGGGGCAGGGGCCCCCACTGGCCACCGCCACACACGGCTGCACCCACATGTCCACACCACCACGCCAGGAATAAAGGCAACGAGCACCCAATGGCACTGCTGTCCGTTCTTATTTTATATTTATTTTATATTTTATTTTTATATTTTATTTCATTTCATTTCATTTATTTTACTTTATTTTTATATTTTGTTTTGTTTTATTTTGTTTTATATTTTATTTTATTCTATTTTATTTTATTTTATTTTATTTTATTTTATATTTTATTCATGTGTTTTTTGTTTGTCCTCACCTGAGGATATTTTCCCATTGATTTTTTATTTTATTTAAAAAAAAATTTTTTTTTAAATCTAAAACTTTCTTATCACAAATACACCTTTTTGTAAAATTGATTTTTTTACAGAGAGGAAGGGAGAGGGACAGTTAGAAACATCGATGAGTGAGAGTCATCGATCAGCTGCCTCCTGCACGTCCCCCACTGGGGATGTGCCCCCAACCAAGGTCCATGCCCTTGACCGGAATCGAACCCGGGACCCTTAAGTCCGCAGGCCAATGCTCTATCCACACCGGTCAGGGCTCCCATTGTTTCTTTAGAGAGAGAGTGGGAGGGAGAGGAGAGACACACAGAGAGAAACACCGATGTGAGAAAAA
>NC_140522.1:613522-723306 GCF_964339955.1 Pipistrellus hanaki
CCAGGTGATGATGATCCCTGGACGCATAATCATCCGGCCGCTCCGTGTACGTCCCATAGAGTAAAAGGCCAATATGCAAATGGTCCCCTGGACCAGGCGTGCGACCAGCAGGCAGGCCGGCCACCCGCCCATGTCCCCTCCCCCTGGCCAGGCTGGCCGGACCCCACCCATGCACGCATTCATGCCCTGGGCCTCTGATATATAATATATAGAGAGAGACGGAGTGGCCAGGTCAGTGTGCGCTCAGAGGTCATCATCATCCGGCCGCTCCGTGTCCACAAACACCTGGGTCTCTGGGCTCAGCTGTTGGGGGCCAGGCTCCCCGCCCAGGGCCCGAGGGACACCCACCTCCAGCATCCGCTGCAGCATGGCCATGCTGGGGCCCAGGCCCTCCATCACCAGGGCCTGCAGCATGTCGTCCAACGCCTGGACCGTCTGACACAGGACGCAGGGGGGACAGACAGCCATGGTGACCCCGTCGGCTCCTGGGCAGCCCCCCCAGACCCTCCTCAGGGGCCAAGAAAGTGGGGGCCGGTCCAGCCTCCCTGAGAGCCGGCCTTCCCGGCCCCTCCCCCTCCGCAGGCTGGACGGGGGGGCGGGGGAGGGCGGGGGCCCTCCCTTAGGATGGAGGGTTCTCCTTCGGGACCAGCTCCAGCTCTTAGGACTGTGTCTGCTGGAACCGCTCCCCGCCCCCTGGGGGCTGTCTGGGAAGTCGGGGGGGGGGCTGTCTGGGAAGTCGGGGGGGGGGCTGTCCGAGACGTCGGGGGGCTGTCCGGAGTCGGGGGGCATCCCAGGATGTTGGGGGGCTGTCCAGGACGTTGGGGGGCTGCCTGGAGTCAGGGGGATGCCCGGAGTCGAGGGGCTGCCCAGAGTCGGGGGGCTGCCCGGAGTCGGGGGGCGGCCCAGGACGTCGGGGGGGCAGCCCGGGAAGTCGGGGGGCTGCCCGGAGTCGGGGCTCGCCTGCAGGTAGAGGCTGGCGCTCTCCCTGCGGTCCTGGCTGGGCAGGATGAGCGGCAGCGAGAACACGCAGGCCACGGCCGCCGTCACCAGGTCCAGCTTCTGCTCCAGGGGGAAGGGGGGGTCCACCTGGCTGGGGGCGGGAAGGACGGGGGGCTGAGGGGGCTGAAGCGGGGATGGCGGTAAGGACGGGGGGCTGAGGGGGGGCAGGAAGGACGGGGCTGAGAGGGCTGGGGGCTGAGGGGGCTGAGGGGGCTGAGGGGGCTGGGGGCGGTAAGGACGGGGGCTGAGGGGCGGCAGGAAGGACAGGGGCTGAGGGGGGGCCCCGTTCAGGGCCTGGGACCCTGCAGAGGAATTTCCCAGCTGCTATCTCGGGGACACAGGGGACAAAGGGGACCTGAACCCCAAACCCCTTCTCATGGGCGTCCCCCCTCCCCGTCAGAGCCCTCCCCACCCCCACATCCTCCGAGGCTCCCAGGAGTGACACCGGGGGCCCCCCCACCCCGGGTGCTGGTAGACGAGGGGGCACCCCGAACCCTTCCTCCGGACCCCGGGCTCTGGCAGGGGCCCCGCGGCCGGAGGGGGGGCCGGGAACCTCAGGGCCACGATGGAGAGCATGGCCTGCTGGCGCACACTGCTGGTCAGCTCGCCGCCGCCCTCCTCCAGCATCAGGGCCTGCGGGGGGGGGGGACCCCGTCAGGGAGACGCCCCGGAACTGCACCCTCCACCCTCCCGCCTCCCCGGCCCACCCCCCCGCACCTCGATCGTCCTGGCCCCCCCTCCCCGGCCCGCCGCCGCCCGCACCTCGATCGTCCTGGCCGCCCCCTCCCCGGCCAGCCGCCGCCCGCACCTCGATCGTCCTGGCCGCCCCCTCCCCGGCCCGCCGCCGCCCGCACCTCGATCGTCCTGGCCGCCCCCTCCCCGGCCCGCCGCCGCCCGCACCTCGATCGTCCTGGCCGCCCCCTCCCCGGCCCGCCGCCGCCCGCACCTCGATCGTCCTGGCCGCCCCCTCCCCGGCCAGCCGCCGCCCGCACCTCGATCGTCCTGGCCGCCCCCTCCCCGGCCCGCCGCCGCCCGCACCTCGATCGTCCTGGCCGCCCCCTCCCCGGCCCGCCGCCGCCCGCACCTCGATCGTCCTGGCCGCCCCCTCCCCGGCCAGCCGCCGCCCGCACCTCGATCGTCCTGGCCCCCCCTCCCCGGCCCGCCGCCGCCCGCACCTCGATCGTCCTGGCCCCCCCTCCCCGGCCAGCCGCCGCCCGCACCTCGATCGTCCTGGCCGCCCCTCCCCGGCCCGCCGCCGCCCGCACCTCGATCGTCCTGGCCGCCCCCTCCCCGGCCCGCCGCCGCCCGCACCTCGATCGTCCTGGCCGCCCCCTCCCCGGCCAGCCGCCGCCCGCACCTCGATCGTCCTGGCCAGCAGCGTCTTGCAGACGTAGTCGCTCATGGAGACGTTGTCCTGGCCGCGGACGGCGCCGGCCAGCGTGTCCACCGCCCGAAGGAAGAGCATCTTGTCCACCTCGGACTGGGGCAGAGCACACGGCCGTCTGCCCTCCCACCCCGCCCCGGGCCTGCTCCCCCCCCCACACCCCTCCGCCTGCTCCCCGCCCCACACCCCTCCGCCTGCTCCCCTTCCCCCCACACCCCTCCGCCTGCTCCCCGCCCCACACCCCTCCGCCTGCTCCCCGTCCCCCCACACCCCTCCGCTCCCCATCCCCCCACACCCCTCCACTCCCCGTCCCCCCACACCCCTCCGCCTGCTCCCCCCCCCCACACCCCTCCGCCTGCTCCCCTTCCCCCCACACCCCTCCGCCTGCTCCCTGCCCCCTCCCTACCCTGCCCCTGACCTGCTTTCTGCCCTCTTCCTACCCCGCCCCCGACCTGCTCCCTGCCCCCTCACCCCCCCCCCCCACCCACCTGCTCCCTGTCCCCCCACACCCCTCCGCATGCTTGCAAACTTGATCCCCCTACCCCGGCCAGGGGGCAGGCAGGAGGCAACGGATGGATGTGTCTCTCACGTCGATGTTTCTCTCTTTCTCTCCCTCCCCGCACCCCGCACTCTCTTAAAAAATAATCCATAGAAAAACTATCCTCAGGCCCAGCTGGTGTGGCTCCGTGGCTGAGCATCGACCTGCGAACCAGGAGGTCGTGGTTCCATTCCCGGTGAGGGCACAGGCCTGGGTTCTGGGCTCCATCCCCAGTGTGGGGCGTGCAGGAGGCAGACGGTCCCTGATTCTCTCTCATCAGGGATGTTTCCATCTCTCTCTCCCGCCCTCCCTTTTCCTCTGACATCAATAAACATATATTATATATAATGTATTATATATAACATATGTAATATATAATATATAATCCCCTCAGGTAAGGATTTTTTTAAATGAAAACACACACACACACACAAACACACACACACAAAACAAACAAAAAAACAAAAAAAAACACAAGAGAGCCCTGACCGGTGTGGCTCAGTGGATAGAGCGTCAGCCTGCGGACTGAAGGGTCCCGGGTTCGATTCCGGTCAAGGGCATGCACCTTGGCTGCGGGCACATCCCCAGTAGGAGGTGTGCAGGAGGCAGCTGATGAGTGTTTCTCTCTCATCGATGTTTCTAGCTCTCTATCCCTCTCCCTTCCTCTCTGTAAAAAAAATCAATAAAATATATATTTTTTAAAAACAAGCGAGCGGGCGGCAGCCTGTTTTCTGCTCCCGGCTCAGCTCTCACCATCTCTCCGCCTCTGAGGAATCCCAGGATGCGCTGGTAGGCTTCTCTCTCCGACTGGCGCAGGGCTGCAGGGGTGTCATCGGAGGGCAGCTCGGCTGCCCCCTGAGGCGGCCCTGAGGCCGAGCCTCCCCCACCCCGCCCTCCGCCCAGGAGGCCCCGGAACCCCCACCCCGCCCTCCGCCCAGGAGGCCCAAGAGGCCCCGGAACCCCCACCCAGCCCTCCGCCCAGGAGGCCCCGGAACCCCCACCCCGCCCTCCGCCCAGGAGGCCCAGGGACCCCCACCCCGCCCTCCACCCAGGAGGCCCAGGGACCCCCACCCCGCCCTCCGCCCAGGAGGCCCAGGAACCCGGGGGGCCCGGGGGCCGGGGCGGGGGCACCCATCTTTGGAAGGAGCTCCTCCAGGCCCACGGCCCCGTCTGGACACAGAAGCTCCATGGAAAGACAGGACGGGGGCCCGGGTTCGGGGGTTTGGGCGCCGGGCACGGCCGGGACGGAGGAGCGGGAAGAGGGCGACCTCAGTCCCCGGGGGCCACAGTGCGGGTCCCACATGGGCACCGACATTCCCAAGTGTGAACGGGCTTCACTCCCCAACTCAGCCGGCCGGTGTGGCTCCGGGGCTGAGCGTCCGCCTAGGAACCAGGAGGTCAGGGTTCGATTCCCGGTCGGGGCCCAGGCCCGGGATGAGGGCTCCATCTCCAGTGGGGGGCGTGCAGGAGGCAGCCGGTCCACGATTCTCTCTCATTATTGACCTCTCTCTCTCTCTCTCTCTCTCTCTCTCTCTCTCTCTCTCTCTCTCCAGAAATCAGTGGGGGAAATAGCCTCAGGTGAGGATGGAAAAACAACAGAGTTTGGGCAAAAACCGGTTTGGCTCAGTGGATAGAGCGTCGGCTTGGGGACGGAAAGGTCCCGGGTTCGATTCTGGTCAAGGGCATGTGCCTTGGTTGCGGGCACATCCCCCAGTAGGGGGTGTGCAAGAGGCAGCTGGTCGATGACTCTCTCATCGATGTTTCTAGCTCTCTATCTCTCTCCCTTCCTCTCTGTACAAAATCAATAAAATATATATATATATTTTTAAAAAGATACCTATCAACTAGCCAATCTTTAAAAACAAAAAAACAACAGAGTTTGGAATTTAGCCGCTGACTCGGAAGTCCTGGGCACAGGGGGGAACCTGAGGTGCAACTGTGTCCCCCAAAAGATGGGCCGCTGGGCGGGGTCTCCCCCTGAGCCCAGGCAGTGTCCTGGGCCCCCCTCCCACCCCCCCCCCCCCCAGCTCCTGAGTCTCAAGCAGCCAGGTCTGAGAAGGGCCAGGCCTGCGGAGGCCGGAGCCGGGAGGGCGGGCCGGCCGGGGTCCTCTCTCTGGAGGGCGGGCGGTGGCTGTGGCCGTGGCCGTGGCCGTGGCCGTGGCTGTGGTCGTGGCGCCCTGCCCTGGGCCGGGCCAGGCGGGCCGTGCTCACCAGCCAGGTTGGGCAGGCAGGGCGCACACCTCCGGGGCTTGGAGAAGTACACCCTGCTGGCCCTCTGTCCGCCAGGGTTCCGCTTCATCGCGGGCGGCGGCCCGCAGCTCCCGAGGACGGACGCCGGGGGCCGGGCGGGCGGACGGACAGACGGACGCTCCTTCCAGGAGGCGAGGACGCCGGAGGCAGGTGCTGGGCCGGCGAGGAGAGGAAGTCACGGACCCTCCAAAGGCCCCAGTTCACCCCAGCTCCCCCCGGGGCCCTCAGACCGGCGGGCGGCCCAGTGGTCAGAGCGTCAGCCTGCAGACCCAAGGGTCTCGGGTTCGATTCCTGGTCAAGAGCACGGACCTTCATTACGAACTTGATCCCCTCCCCCAGGTCAGGGGGCGGGCGGGAGGCAACTAACGGATGTGTCTCTCTCACATCGAGTTTTTTGTGTGTGTTTTTAATACGTTTTATTGATTTTCTCACAGAGAGGAAGGGGGAGGGAGAGAGAGAGCTAGAAACATCGGTGAGAGAGAAACATCCATCAGCTGCCTCCTGCACCCCCCTCCCCACTGGTCCCGGGTTCGATTCCGGTCACGGGCATGGACCTTGGTGGCGGGCACATCCCCAGTGGGGGGCGTGCGGGAGGCAGCTGGTCAATGTTTCTCTCTCATCGATGTTTCTAGCTCTCTATCCCTCTCTCTTCCTCTCTGAAAAATCAATAAAATATATATTTTTTAAATAATAATAATAATAAAAAGCGTGAGCCTGCTGGGCAGGGCCAGACGTTTAACGAGCAGACCCCTTACCGGGCCGGACGCCCCCACCCCCTTAGGAGCCCCTCGGGTGGGGGTCCCCCAGCCCCCCTGCACCCCCCCGGAGCCGGTCGCGGCCAGGCCGGCGGCTGGGCAGCTGCCGGTCACATTTGTCTCCAGTCCTTGAACCCGCGCCTCATTACCCACAATGCAGCTGGACTGAGGGGCCTGGGCCTCGGAACCGGAGGCCCCCACCCCCCCCAGAGACCCCGGAGTTGGGCCCCCCCAGGCCTCAGCCCGCCAGGTCCCCCCAAAGCCACGGGGAAAGCGCGGGGTGGGGTGAGCCTGGCACCACTCCCGACCCCCATCTGCCCACCCCTTCTGCCCCGTGAGGCCCAGGCGGGGCCCCTCCGCCCGGGGACCGGGCCCTCCGGCTACCTGACACGCTGGCTCCTCAGCCGCTCGCTCCCGGACAGGCCTGCCGGCCGCAGGGGGCGCCGTGCGGGGTGCTGGGGCGGCCCCTGCAGGCCGGGAGGAGCCGGACGCAGCCACACCCACAGGGACCTCGGCCCCGGCCCGCCCGCCTGGGCCCCCTCCCCCCCAGGCTGCCACCTCGGGCCCTGGTCCCCCATCTTACCCCTCCCCGCTCCCCCCATCCTCAGGGAGACCCCTGACCTCCCCGAGGGGAAGCCGATGCCCGATGGGCCCCTCCCGCCCCGTCCAGCTCCCCGGGGCCGGGCCAGACCGGCCGCCCGGCCACCCAAGGGTCCGCGGCACCGAGCACCCTGCAGGGCCCGGCCGACGTGGATCAGTGGTTAGCGTCCACCTGTGAACCAGGCGGCCACGGTTCAATTCCCAGGGGTCAGGGCACAGGCCTGGGCTGTGGGCTCGGTCCCATGTGGGGTCAGGGTTCGATTCCCAGGGGTCAGGGCACAGGCCTGGGCTGTGGGCTCAATCCCATGTGGGGTCAGGGTTCGATTCCCGGAGGTCAGGGCACAGGCCTGGGCTGTGGGCTCGGTCCCATGTGGGGTCAGGGTTCGATTCCCGGAGGTCAGGGCACAGGCCTGGGCTGTGGGCTCGGTCCCATGTGGGGTCAGGGTTCGATCCCCAGGGGTCAGGGCACAGGCCCGGGGGGCGGGCTGGATCCCGCGGGGGGGGGGGGAGCGTGCAGAGGCAGCCGGTCCGCGGTGCCCTCTCACCACGGATGTCTCTCTCTCTCTCTCACCCTCCCTCTCTGGGATAAATAAAGACGTATTTCTGAATGAAAGCACCCGTCAGGCGGCCAGCTCGGCGGAGCACGGAGAAAACCAGACTTTATTGGCGTATTTGGCACTGAATTCCACACGGAGCGGCCGGCAGCTCACGGGACCAATAAGTTAACAGCGGGGACACGCGGGGGGGCGGGGGGCGGGAGGGGCGCAGGCGGCTCCTGGCTCTGCAGCCCCAGGACACGGAGAGGGAGAGGGAGAGGGAGAGGGAGGGGGAGAGGGAGGGGGAGGGGGAGGGGGAGAGGGAGGGGGAGGGGGAGAGGGAGAGGGAGAGGGAGGGGGAGGGGGAGAGGGAGAGGGAGAGGGAGGGGGAGAGGGAGGGGCTCAGAGACCAACGGACAAGAACAGCATCCAAACTGGGACATCGGACATGCAGGTGCCGCCCCGCCCCCGGCCCCCCGACGGCCCCCCGGGCTCTCTGTCCAGCGGGGAGACCGGGGCTTCTTGGGGGGTCAGGCACCCCCTTTCCTTGGAGCCTCTGATGTGTCGGCAGCCGCCGTTGACCGAGCACGGGGGATGCGGAGGGGGCGGGGCTGTGTGGGGGGCAGAATCAGAACCAGGGCCCCCTCCCCCCACCCGGGTGTCACCCCCTGCGGCCCCCCCCTCCGAGGGGCTCAGCCCAGCAGCCCCCCGGCCTGCCCACGCTGGGCGGCTGGGACCCTCCGTCCCTTCAGAGGGTGACGCCCCGCCCGTGACCATGGGGACGTCCGTTCTCGGGGCGCTGGGGGGCGCGGGAGGAGGGGGGACCCCACGCCCGCCGGAGGCCGCGCCACAGACAGGAGGCCTCGCGACACGTGTGTGCAGGTTTGGGGTCGAGGGCGACGAGGCCTGGAGAAGGCGGTCCCAGGCCAAGCCTCACTCCAGTGCGCGTGGAGCCTCGAACCCGGGGCTCCGTCAGAGGTAGGAGGTGCAGGAGCCCACGGGCCCCGAGGGCGGACAGTGACAGGCCGGAGGGGGGGCGCGTGAGGCTGGGGGGGGGGCAGGGAAGACAGTCCTCGGCCCTCCCCGGGTGCGTGCATCACAGAGCACAGTGTGGGGGCGCTCCCCAGCCCGGCACCCCACGGCACCCCACGGCACCCCAGAGCTGGGGAACGGGGGAGGGGAGGTGTCCACCAGCCACGGGGGCCGGGGGGCCCCGCCGTTCTCCGGGGGGCCATCCTCGGGGTCAGAGGGCGAGCATCGGGGACCCCAGGGGCCCCCCTGCCCGGCTGCCTCCGTCCCGCCTCTCGTGGGGCTCAGAGGGGGGCCCACGCCCAGCCGGCCGGTCTGAGGCCCCCCGACAGGGAGCGCGGGGGCCGGCGGCCGCAGAAGCCCGCGGGGCGTCTGAACAAAAACCGGGGGAAACGAAGTCTCAGCTCCGGGCATCGGCCTGCGACGGGGCGGGAGCTGCAGAAGGCACAGGGCGGGCGGGGCCCGGGCGGCGATGGCGGCGGCAGCGGGGGAGGCAGGGGCGCCCCCGGCGCTACACCTGGCTGATGATCTCCCCGTTCTCCGGCACGAACACTTGCACCGGGGCCCCCTCCGGCGACCGGCGCAGCACACACACCGTGGGCACCTGCCGGGCGGAAGCAGAGGGGAGGCGGTGAGCCCACGGGCGGCCGGGTCCTGGCACCTGGCAGGGGGCCCAGGGCACCCCCCCTGTCTTTAGGGTCCTCCTGGCGGCCCCGGCCGGGGTGGCTCAGTGGCTAGAGCACGTGTCAAACACAAGGCCCGCGGGCCAAATCCAGCCCCCCAGGCCTTGCAATGTGGCCCGCACCGCGCTGTCATCACTGCACTCCGCTGTCAGTTTATGACATTGTCGGTTTATGACTGTTCAGTAAACCATTCGGCCCGCGATTTAGGCTGGATTTTAGATTTTGGCCCCTTCTCTGATTGAGTTCGACACCCCTAGGCTAGAGCATCAGCCGGCGGACCGAAGGGCCTCCCGGGCTCGGTTCCGGTCCAGGGCCTGGACCTCGGCGCAGAGCCCTCCCCGGTCCGGGCGCGCGCAGGAGGCAACCCATCGACGTGTCTCTCTCACATCGATGTTTCTCTCTCTCTCTCTCTCCCTCTCTCTGAAAATCAATGGGATCCCTGGCCGGTGTGGCTCTGTGGATAGAGCGTCGGCCTGCAGACTGAAGGGTCCCGGGTTCCATTCCGGTCAAGGGCATGGACCTTGGTGGCGGGCACATCCCCAGTGGGGGGTGTGCAGGAGGCAGCTGATAGATGTTTCTCTCTCATCGGTGTGTCTAACTCTCTCTCCCTCTCCCCTCCTCTCTGTAAAAAATCAATCAATAAATAAATAAAAATGAATAAAATATATTTTAAAAATAAAATAAAACTCAGCGGGGAAATACTCTCGGGGGAGGATTTGAAAAAAGACCCCGTGCTCCGCAGCCCCGGCCCGCCCAGGAGGCCGCCTCTCCCCGGGGACCGTCCTTCACCCACGTTCGCCGTCTGTGGGGCGTGCCCGGCACCCTGACCTCCTGCCCGCCCTCCTGGGCTCAGGCCTCGCCCCTCCCGGTCTGACAGGTTGGGGTGGGCGGGCCGGGCCCAGGGCAGGTCCCAGCTCGCAGGAGGGAGAACAGAGGGTGCGGCCGGACCTGGGCGGCGGCAGGCAGAGGGGGGCGGGGCCTGTGGGAATGGGGTGCTGGTGCACCCCACTCTGCTCTGGGACCTGCTGGCCTGGGCGCCTTCTCTAGCTGGAGGCCTGGCGACCCTCCCCAGAGCCCCTCCCTCACCCATGGTCCCCCCTCACCGGGTCCCCCCTCCCCCGGGTCCCCCTCCCCCTGTCCCCTTCCCCATGTCCCCCTCCCCCCTCACCCAGGCACCCTCACCCAGGCACCCTCACCTGATTCCCCCCCTCCCCCGGGTCCCCCCTCCCCCATGTCCCCTTCCCCATGTCCCCCTCCCCCCTCACCCAGGCCCCCTCACCTGAGTCCCCCCTCCCCCGGGTCCCCCTCCCCCATGTCCCCTTCCCCATGTCCCCCTCCCCCATGTTCTCCTCCCCCCTCACCCAGGCCCCCCTCAACTGAGTCCCCCCCTCCCCCGGGTCCCCCTTCTCTCGGGTCCCCCCCTCCCCCATGTCCCCCTCCACCCTCCCCTGGGTCCCCCCTCCCCCATGTCCCCCTCACCTGAGTCCCCCTCCCTCGGGTCCCCCTCCCCCCTCACCTGGGCCCCCCACACCTGTGCCCGGGCCCCCCTCCCCCGAGTCCACCCCTCACCCGAGCCCCCTCACCTGCGCCCGGGGCCCCAGGCCGCGCCCGGGGGGCAGGCTGCGCACCCGGAAGGCGCCCTGGCGGTCCAGCGACTGGGGGCGGGCACCCCGCAGGCGGACGCGCTCCTGCCAGCACTGCAGCTCCTGGGTGACGGCCGCGCGGCACAGGGCCCGGCCGGCCGGGCTGTCCTTGAGCGAGGGCGCCCGGGCCAGGCGGCCCCGCGGGCGCAGGTGCTGCTGCAGCTGCTGCAGCTGCTGGAGGCGCAGGGCCAGCCCCCCCTCCTCCTCCTCGGGGGCCCCCAGGTCCGGCTCCCCGCCGGGCGGCGGCAGGCGGCCCTCGGCCACCAGCACGTAGCGGCCGGCCGGGAAGGGGGGCGCGGCCGGGAAGGGGGGCCCGGGGGGCGGCGGCAGCAGCAGATTCGGGCGGGGGGCGGCCGGGGCCCAGCCCCCGCGGCGGCCCGGGGTCCCGGGCGGGGACAGCGGCCTCAGGGCGTACAGGTCGGGGCTGCTGCTGCCAGGGGAGGTGGCGTGGGACACGCTGGAGGAGCCCTCGGAGCCGCTGTCCTCGGAGCAGGAGTGGGGGGCGGGGGGCGGCCGCGGGGGGCCGCTCGGGGGCCAGCAGGAGCTGGGCACGGTCACCGTGTAGTGCGTGGGGCGGCGGCGGGGGCCTGCCCGGAAGGAGTCCATCCTGGGGGGGGAGACAGACACCTGACTGAGCAGGGAGGGCACAGGCCAGGTCCTGGCGCAGATCTCCCCAAAGAGACGCCATTCAAACCCGGCCGGCCTGTGTGGCTCAGTGGTGGAGCATCGACCAATGAACCAAGAAGTCATGGTTCGGTTTCCGGTCAAGGGCACAGGCCCGGGTTGTGGGCTCTATCCCCAGTGAGGGGCGTGCAGGAGGCAGCCGGTCCATGATGCTCTCTCATCAGGGATGTTTCCCTCTCTCTCTCTCTCTCTCTCTCCTCTCCCTCTCTGAAATCAATAAAAAAAGTAATTAAAAATAAAATAAAGCCAAAACCGGTGTGGCCCAGTGGATAGAGCGTCGGCCTGCGGACTGAAGGGTCCAGGGTTCGATTCCTGGCCAAGGACATGGACCTTGGTGGCGGGCACATCCCCAGCAGGAGGCAGGCAGATGGCAGCTGATGGATGTCTCTCGCTCTCCTTGGTGTTTTTAACTCTCTCTTCCCTCTCCCTTCCTCCCTGTAAAAATCAATGAAATATATATTTTTAAAAAATAAATAAGTGAGAGGCCTCGCGGACGCCTGGCCTGTGGCTGCCAGGCCGCGGCTCAGCGTCTATGAGGTCCCTGGCCACATGCACCCCCCCACCCCGGCCCCTCCTGTCCAGGACCCGCCGCCCGACCGCGCGAGCTCCCGCCGGGGGTCCCCCTTCACCTCAGCGCCGGCGCCTGGCCTCGCCGGCCCTGCGCGGTGGGGGTGGTGGGGGTGGCGGGGGCGCTGGCCCGGCCCTGCCTGGGCCCCGGGACGCCGCGGACGGGGCCCCCGGGGACGGAGGGGGGCTCGGGCAGCCACAGGCCGGGGGTGCTGGGCCCGTCCTGGGGCGTGGAGGCCGTGCTGCTGCGGAGAGAGCGGAGACGGGGGTCAGGGCGGGGATCTCGGGGTTCGGGGGGGGGGCCCAAATCCCACCGGCCGCAGCCCGGGACCGGGGCTCTCCACCAGCCCTGCCCCACCCGCCCGCCTCACCTGGACTCGCTGCTGGGGTCCGAGGACTTGGCCGGCTTCTCGTAGGGCTGGTCCAGGCTGGTCTCCTTCCAGGGGCCGTTCTGGATGGGCGCGGGGTCCAGGGCCCCGGGCTCAGGGCCGGCGGGCGGCGGCCCCTCGGGGTTCGGGGCCTCGGACGCCTCTGGGGCCGGCTTGGGTGCCTGGGCTTCCTCTGCAGGAGAGAGGACACCGGTAACACAGCCGCCAGGGAGCCGGCCCGGCCAGGCCGTGGCTCAGACCCTGGCCAGTGCGGCTCGGCGGACAGAGCACCGGCCTGCGGACTGAAGGGTCCCGGGTTCGATTCCGGTCAAGGGCAAGGACCTTGGTTGTGGGCACATCCCCGGTGGGGGGCGTGCAGGAGGCGGCTGATCGGTGTTTCTCTCTCATCGTGGATGTTCCTAACTCTTACATCCCTCTCCCTTCCTCTCTGTAAAAATCAATCTTTTTATTTATTTATTTATTTTAATGACTTCTGGCCCTGGCTGGTGTGGTTCAGTGGATGGAGCGTCAGCCTGCGGACCGAAGGATCCAGGGTTTCATTCCGGCCAAGGGCACATGACCAGGTGGCAGGTTCGATCCCCCCTAGGAGGTGTGTGTGTGCAGGAGGCAGCCGATCCATGATTCTCTCTTATCCTTTCTCTCTTCCTCTTCCTCTCCCTTCCTCTCTGAAATCAATAAAAATGTTTTTTTTTTTAAATAAAAGGACTTATTCTCGCGCCCGTTGGTTCGGCTCCACAGACCGAGCACTGGCCCATGGACAGAAGGGTCCTGGGTTCGATTGCCAGGGCACCTGTCTAATTTACAGGCTCGACCCCCAGTGTGGGGCGACCAGGAGGCAGCCGATCCATGATCCCCTCTCCTCACGGATATGTTTCTCTCTCTCCCTCTCCCTTCCTCTCTGACATCAATTAAAAAAAAAAAAAAATTTTTTTTAATGATTTCTCCTTTGGGACGGAAAACCCCCCCCCCCCCCCCCCGCAGCCCCGTTTTACTCCTGCCTCCTTCCCACCCCCTCCCCTGCCCCACCCCGACGGCCTCTCCAGGGCTCCCAGCTCCACGTCTAACCTTTGCTCCTGCCGCTGCGTCTGAGCGCCCGCCCGCCCGCCCGCCCCTGTGCCTGCTCTTCTTGCCCCCGCCGAGCCCGCGTGCCGGTTCCTTATTGACTCGGGCACTCCCTGGGCGGGCCTGCACACCTCCCTCACCTTGAACCCCCACATCCCTGGGCTCGTAGCCAGGGCTCCTAATCTAGGACTCCCACTTCCGGCGCCCTGCGCCCCGCACCCCGCGGGCAGGGACTGCCAGAGGGCTCTTCGGCTCAGACAGGTGCGCCTTGAAATAAAGGCCCCGGCCCCGGCCCATGAGGCTCAGTGGTTGGGCCTCGGCCTAGGAACCAGGAGGTCAGGGTTCAATTCCCAGTCAGGGCACAGGCCCGGGTTGCGGGCTCCGTCCCCAGGGTGTGGCCTGTGCAGGAGGCAGCTGGTCCGTGAGTCTCTGTCATCGTGAATGTTTCTCTCCTTCTCCCTCTCCCTTCCTCCCTGAAATCCACAAAAAAAATATATATTTAAAAGGAAAAAAAAAAAAGCCCTGAATGGTTCGGCTCCGTGGATAGAGCGTCGGCCTGTGGACGGAAGGGTCCAGGGTTCGATTCCGGTCAAGGGCATGGGCCTTGGTTGCGGGCACATCCCCAGTGGGGGGCGTGCAGGAGGCAGCTGATGGATGTTTCTCTCTCATCGATGTTTCTAACTCTCTCTCCCTCTCCCTTCCTCTCTTAAAAAAAAAAATCAATAAAATGCATATTAAAAACAAAGAAAAGGGGTGCAGGACAGAGGCGGGAGGCCTGGGGCCGGGCACGAGCTGACCCCGTTTCCTGTCCAAAGGACCCGGCGTCCAGAGAAAGCGAGGGCCATCTCCCTGAGCGGGGCCGGGCAGAGCCACCAGCGTCGGTCAGAGGGGCAGCCGCCTCCCCAGCTGCTCCCCGCCGCCCCCCCTGCAGGCCTCGTCGTCGGCTGGGCCGCCCCCCCTGCAGGCCTCGTCATCAGCTGGGCCGCCCCCCCTGCAGGCCTCGTCGTCGGCTGGGCCGCCCCCCCCGCAGGCCTCGTCGTCGGCTGGGCCGGAGTCTGCCCCGCACCCCCCAGCCTCACCCCCGGCCCCTCACCTTCCTCCAGGAGCAGCCCATCGGAGAGCGAGCTGTCGTCCGAGATGCTGAGTTCTGGGAGGACAGAGGCGGGAGAAGAGATGGGGGTGAGGAACCCCATCAACACCCACCCACATCCACAGCCACATCCACAGCCACATGGGGGCAGCCGGCCTGCCCTGCCCCGCCCCCGCCCCGCCCCGCCCCCGCCCCTGCCCCTGCCCCCTTCCTGGCGGGTCCCCGGGCCGGGCCGGCGGGCCCCGCGGCTGCGTGTGAAACGGGCCCTAGGTGGGGATCTGGGACTTGGCGGTCAGAAAGGAAACCAGGTGGGAGCTAGGACCCAGGACCGACTTCCGTTCTGGTTGGGCCTGGTGGGCTCGGGGTGGTCGGGCACCCGCGGGTGAGGCTCCTGAATTCGCTCCGGGTCCGCCCGGGGGATGGGAGGGGGGCGGACTGAGACAGAAGAAGAAGGAAGGCCGAGACCGGTGTGGCTCAGTGGATAGAGCGTCGGCTTGGGGACTGAAGGGTCCCGGGTTCGATTCCAGTCAAGGGCAGGGACCTTGGTTGCGGGCACATCCCCAGTAGGGGGCGTGCAGGAGGCAGCTGATGGATGACTCTCTCTCATCGGTGTTTCTAAGTCTCTATCCCTCTCTCTTCCTCTCTGTAAAATATCAATAAAATATGTTTAAAAAAAAAAGAAGGAAGGAAGGAAGGGGACACTGAGGAGCTGGGACAGGTCTCGCTGGGCGTGGGGGAGGCAGCGGTCAGCGGGGTGCGTGCGCCCCCCCCCCCCAGCAGCCCCCGGGCCGGCGGCCGGACGCACCTCGGCCCAGCGGCAGGCCGGCGGGCGGCAGGGAGCCGCGGTGGCGCCGCTGCTCGCCCAGGCAGCGCTCCAGCGCCCGCAGCTTCTCCTCCTCCCGCAGCACCGCGTGCTTGCGCTGCCGCCGGGCCTGCCGGCTCAGCTTCTCCTCCCGGCTCAGGCGCCGCGAGGCCTCGGCGATCTGCAGCTGCAGGGCCAGCTCCTGCTCCAGGCTGCTCAGCGGGTCCTGGGGGGGTGGAGGGGAGAGGGAGAGGGGGAAGGTGAGCTGGGACACAGGAGGCCTGCAGTCACAGAGGACAGTCCTCCTCCTCCAGGCAGGCCTCCGAGATCTGCAGCTGCAGGGCCAGCTCCTGCTCCAGGCTGCTCAGGGGGTCCTGGGGGGCAGGAGGGGAGAGGGAGAGAGGGATGGTGAGCTGGGACACAGGAGGCCTGGGGAGGGGGCCCTGCAGTCACAGAGGACAGTCCTCCTCCTCCAGGCAGGCCTCCGAGATCTGCAGCTGTAGGGCCAGCTCCTGCTCCAGGCTGCTCAGGGGGTCCTGGGGGGCAGGAGGGGAGAGGGAGAGAGGGATGGTGAGCTGGGACACAGGAGGCCTGGGGAGGGGGCCCTGGAGTCACAGAGGACAGTCCTCCTCCTCCAGGCAGGCCTCCGAGATCTGCAGCTGCAGGGCCAGCTCCTGCTCCAGGCTGCTCAGCGGGTCCTGGGGTGGGGTGGGGGGGGGGACGGTGAGCTGGGAACAGGAGACCTAAGGTCCCTGGAGTCACTGAGGACAGTCCTCCTCCTCCAGGCAGGCCTCCAGGTGCTCCCCCAGGGCGCTCTGCTTGTGCAGTGTAGTCAGGACCCTGGATCCCGGCCCTGGCCCGCCGTGTGGGGCAGAGGGTGGAGGGCCGGGAGGTGCCAGGAGCTAAGCCGTCGGCCAGAAAGGCTGGCCTGGGACCCACCCATGGCAGGCGGAGCCGGGCGGGGTTCACAGCCGAGTGGGGCACTCTCCCTCCTGACCCCGAAGGGCTGGGCAGGTGAGCCTGCAGGGGGGCGGGGAGGGGGAGGGCGGAGCCACCACTCGCACCCCAGGGACGGCTGCCGGGACCTGCCTGAACAGGCGGCCTCTCCCTGGGCCAGCGGTTCCCTCTGCGCCCAGCCCCTGCCCACGGAGGCCGAACCCGGCCTCCCGGAGCGCCCGCTGTCCTGCTTCCGGGCCCTCCCACGCCGCCCGCCACACCCCTGGTGGCTCGTCCAGGGAGCCAGCACCCATGGGCGTGGCGGGCGGCGACCGCCGGCTCCGGGGAGGGCCCGGGCCCGCCTCCTCCCCTCCAGGTGGGCGAGGGCCAGCGGGAACCGGACTGCTCACCTCCCCGTGCAGGGCCTGCGCGTCCAGCTGGTACGCCGCCCCGATCCTGCGCCGCACCTTCGGGGCCGTCTCCCCGGGTTTGAGGGGGTACTCGGCCGGCAGGACGCCCGTCAGCTCCTGGGGGGAAGCGGGGTCAAGCCAGGCCCCCTCCAATGCCCAGTCCGGCCCAGCCTAACCCTAACCCTAACCCCTATCCTCTAACCCTAACCCTAACCCCTAATCGAACCACTAATCCTAACCCCTAACCCCTAACCCTAACCCCTAATCCTAACCTAACCATAACCCTGACCCCTAACCCCTAACTCTAACCCCTTACCCCTAACCCCCAACCCTGACCCTAACCCCTAACCCCTAACCTCTAACCCTGACCCTAACCCCTAACCTCTAACTCTAACCGTAACCGTAACCCTGACCCCTAACCCCTAACCTCTAACCCTAACCCTGACCCTAACCCCTAAACCCTAACCCCTAACCTCTAACCCTAACCACTAACCACTAACCCTAACCCTAACCCTAACCCTAACCTCTAACCCTAACCACTAACCCTAACCCCTAAACCCTAACCCCTAACCTCTAACCCTAACCCTAACCCTAACCCTAACCCTGTCCCCCCGGCTCTGCCCCCAGTTCCCCCCAAACCCCCAAGCCCTTCTCCAGGGTCTCACTGCCCCTGCCCTCTGACCCCCTTCAAGCCTCGCTCGCCCCTCTGAGCTGCCCCCTCTGTCTGCTGGGTCCCCCCCCCCTCACAGTCCTGCCCTCGCCACCCTGTCCCCCCACCCCCACCCCGTCTGACTGCCAACACCCCCTTCCCTCCGCCCAGGCTCCCAGGGCGGCTGCGGAGGAGCCAGGCGGGGCCTCACCGCCTCCCGCCGGCACAGCCGCCTCAGCTCCTCCAGGCAGGCCTCCAGCCGCTGCTCCAGGGCCCGCTGCTGCCGGCGCACCGCGTGGGTCAGCTCCTTCAGCGGGGACACCGGGCTGTCCGGGCCTGCGGGCGAGGGGCGCCCAGGGGGCCGTCAGAGCGGCCGGACCCCCCGGGGGACTGGTGCACGCACACACGTGTACAGGCATGCACGCGCGGGTGTGCACGATGGGCTGGCATGTGTGCGGGTGTGTGCACCTGTGCGTGTGTGTGCATGTGTGTGCGCACATGCACACGCGTGTGACCTCTTCTCTCTCGCCCGCTGCCTGCCTCAGCCCACAGGACACAGGGCGGAGCTTTCACCCCGGCCTCACTGGCACCGATGCTGAAGGCGCACCAGGATCCAGACCAAGCGCCTCCCTCTGGCCAGAAAAACTGCCAGCCCGGCCGGCGTGGCTCCGTGGCTGAACATCGACCTGTGAACCAGGAGGTCAGGGTTCGATTCCCAGTCAGGGCACAGGCCCGGGTTGCAGGCTCCATCCCCAGTGGGGGGCGTGCAGGAGGCAGCCGGTCCGTGATCCTCTCTCCTCATGGATGTTTCTCTCCCTCTCTCTCTCTCCTCTCCCTTTCCCTCTCTCTCTCTCTCTCTCTCTCCTCTCCCTTCCTCTCTCTCTCTCCCTCTCTCTCTCTCTCTCTCTCTCTCTCTCTCTCTCTCTCTCCCTCTCTCTCTCT
The DNA here is from genome assembly GCF_964339955.1 of Pipistrellus hanaki. NCBI lineage: Eukaryota > Metazoa > Chordata > Mammalia > Chiroptera > Vespertilionidae > Pipistrellus > Pipistrellus hanaki. The sequence goes on from NC_140522.1 coordinate 631,471, forward strand.
CCTCTCCCTTCCTCTATGAAACCAGTAAAAATATGTTTTTAAAAGGAGAAAAGAAGCACTGTCCAGTGCTGCCGACACGTCCCCTCCAGTGGAGGCACCCCCCTCCCCGGACCCCCCGCCCCTCCACCCCCAGCCCGGAGCACCCCCACCCGGCCTCGCCCGGGGCTCGGACCTCCGGCCGCTCACCTGACTGCAGGATGACGCCGCTGTCGGTGTCGCTGACCTCGTCCTTGCTCTCCATGGCGGCCTCCCGGGACGGGCGCGGGGCAGGGCCGCCCGGGCCGGGGCCTGCGGGCGGCCTGGCGGGTCCCAGCTGTCAGGAGAGTCACAGACACGCTGGGGTGACCCCCTGGTCCCAACGGGAGCTCAGGACGTCACCTCGAAGGCGGGGCGCGGGGGAGGAGCAGATGCGGGACAGACGGGGGTCTCTCAGCATGGGGGGAGGGGAGGGGAGGGGAGGGTCACCCCAGCACACCCGCCCCTGCCGCCTCCTCCCGGGTCCCCTCGCCAAGGGCGTGGGCAGCCGCGGTGGCCACAGAACCGCCGACCCGGTCAGTGCGGAGAACAGCAAAAGGCACCGACGAGAACAAGATGGATGCCTGGCCGGCGGGGCTCCGCGGCTGAGCGGCGGCCTAGGACCCAGGAGGTCAGGATTCGATTCCCGGTCAGGGCACGGGCCCGGGGGGCGGGCTCCATCCCCAGTGGGGGGCGTGCAGGAGGCAGCCGGTCCGTGACTCTCTCCTGATGGATGTTTCTCTCTCTTTCTCTCCCTTCCTCTCTGACACCAATAAACATGTTTTTAAAAAGTAAAAAAGGAGTGGCCGAAGCCAGTGTGGCTCCGTGGATAGAGCGTCGGCCTGCGGACTGAAGGGTCCCGGGTTCGATTCCGGCCAAGGGCATGTACCTTGGTTGCGGGCACATCCCCGGTGCGGGGGTGTGCAAGAGGCAGCTGATCGATGATTCTCTCTCATCGATGTTTCTAGCTCTCTATCCCTCTCCCTTCCTCTCTGTAAAAAATCAATAAAATATATATTTTTTTTAAAAAGTAAAAAGGAGTGGAGTCACACAGAGGGGTGGTGTCTCGTGGGGCTCACGGCCCTTGGGGGGCCCCCTGTGCTCTGCCACGGGACGCCCAGGGGCACGAGGCCCACCCCGCCGCCCCCACGCCCAGCTGCCCGCCTTCCGGCCAGGCGTCCGGCCAGGCGGGTGCCCGAGCGCGCCCGACGCCCGGACCAGCTCCCTGCCGCCTACCGAGCCTAGGAGGCCCCTGCAGGGGGGCCGGGGAGCCCCGGGTGCGTGGCAGAGCGGCGTGGCGTGGCGTGGCAGCCGCCGGGGACAGCGAGATCGCCCGCCTCTGCCTCCCTGGGGCTGTGAGCACAGGGTGGCCCAGTGGGTGCTGTCCCCGCTGGGTGTCAGCCGGCCCGGCTGGCTCCAGTCGGCAAAGCAACACCTGTCACCGCCCCCTCCTCGAACCCACAGCCTGGTCGGGGTGCAGCTGGGCTGCGGGGCGGGGCGGGGCGGGGCGGCGGCCGAGGGAACCAGCCACCTCCACACTGAGTCAGCGTGAAGCAACAACAGCTCCGCCAGGTCCCGCAGTTTCTGTCTGGAGCTTATCCTGCTCCCCAGCCGGGACACGGGGGCGGGGGGGGGGGGGCAGGGCAGGGGCGCGGGGGGGTCGGGGGGATGCAGGGCAGGGGGGCCTGGGGGCTGCCTTCCACCGGCCCCCAGGGGAGAAAGCGAGAACCGAGCCAGGCAGAGCGAGGGGCGGGGACTGTGCTCAGGGCCCCGCTCAGCCTGTGGAGGCGGAGGAGTGGAGAGAGAGCTTTGGGGGGCCCTCACACACACCGGGGCTCACCCCAGTGCACGGGGAGCTGCCGTCCGAACCCTGCGCCCCGCGCCCGGCGCTCGGCTGTCCCGGGCACATGAGGTCTTTGCAAACCGGCCCCAAGTCAGACGGTGCCCACGTCCTGGGGGTGGGGGGTGGGGGGGGCCTGCACCCCGTGCATCCTCCCTGAGAGCACGACGGGGGACGGGGGGCACAGGGGGGCAGGGGAGCACCCCCTCCCCCCGCCAGGGCCCAGGCAGGACCGGGTGCGAGGAGCGTTCACTCGTCACACCTGCTCATCAATGATTAACCAGGAAGGAGCTGCCGGGAGCTGTGCCGCCCGGGGTGGCCCGTCCCAGGATGGGGGGTTCCAGGAGGGGTGAGGCAGGCCTCTCGCCAGTCGCGGGGTCAAGGGGGAGGCACTGGCCTTGGGGGGTCCCAGCCGGACGCTGAGCCCACTGAGGGCTCCGGGTTCGAGCCTGCGCCCCCCTGGAGAGCCGCCCCGCCCCGGGGGCCTCCTTTCCCTCCGGGGCAGGGAGCAGAGGAGACGGGGTCTGACCCCTGACCCCGGCCCCTCCGACAGAGCCCTGGAGCCCCCTCCCCCTGCAGGGCCGGTGCCTGGGGCCTCGGGCTCTGTGCCTCCTCCCCACACAGGAATGTCCTGCCCGCGGACCCTCAGCCTGTCCGGGGCCCAAGCAGCAGTCCGTCCGCCTGCCCGCCCGCCTGCCTGCCCGCCCGGCCGGCCGGCCGAACAAGGTCCCCGGAGAAAGGCAGAGCCCCGAGGGGGGCGGGCGGGGACCCTGCACCCCTCAGGCCCAGCCCCGGGGGCCTCCCTCTCCCTGTGCCCGGAAGCAGGTCCCGGGGGGGGGGGGGGGGGCCTCCCGCCGACGTGCCCCTCCTCCTGTGAGACTGAGGGCTCCCACTACAGGGACAGCTCCCCATGGGCCCCCCGCGTCCCCCAGCCCGGTCGGCTGCAGGCCGCAGGCCTCGGGGGGAGAGGACGGGGTCCTGGCCCCTGCCCGGCCCCGCTCCGCCCTCACCTGCTCCGGCGGTGCGTCCGAGTCCGGGAGCCGAGACGCAGCCCCCATCCCCGGTCAGGGGGCCCCTCGGCCGTGCATGTCACACCTGGGGTCTCCCAGCCACAGGGCAGCCTCCTGCACGGCCTCGGACCTGCTCTGGCTCCCGGTCCCCACGCCCGGCCCAGCCCGGCCGCCCGGCCCCTCCCCCCGGCGGCCGCCCTGAGCCAGGAGCCTGTTGGGACTTGAGTCGGAGGGAGGAGCAGGGAGCCGTCCCTCCCGGAACAGTCCCGCCCGGGCCGCCTGCTCGGCAAGGAGAGGGGACCGCCTGCACCCCCCTGCCCCCCGAATTCCCCAGGGAGGGCTCCTCTACCCACAGGGGGCAGCCGGGACCCCCCTGCTGAGCCGAGAGGGGCCCCTCGCCCTCCTGCCCTGACCCGGACTCCTCCCTGGGGGGGTCACTGTCCTCCCGTACCCCCGTTTCCCTCTCTGAGGCACACACGCCCCCCCCGAAGCGGGGTGCAGGGCCCCTGTCCACAGGGTGCAGCAGCAGCAAGAAGCTCACATAAGTAAGCGGCGAGCCCTCCCTGCGTGCTGGCTAAACCCAAAACCTCAGGAAGGCCCCAGCCGGTGTGGCTCAGTGGATAGAGCGTCAGCCCGCAGATTGGGAAGGGTCCCGGGTTCGATTCCGGCCAAGGGCACAGGCCCGGGGTGGGGGCTCGATCCCCAGTGGGGGGCGTGCAGGAGGCAGCCGATCCATGGTTCTCATCATGGATGTTTCTGTCTCTCTCTCTCCCTGCCCCTTCCTCTCTGAAATCAATAAAATATATTTTAAAATAAAAAATAAAAATAAAAAACCCTCAGGAAGGCTCTGGGGGCCCAAGAAGGACAGACTGTCCCCACTTTTTAATTGTTTTTTTAAGCCCTCACCTGAGGATGTGTTCTTACTGATTTTTAGAGAGAGAAACATTGATCGGTGGCCTCCCAGGGGACCAGGGATCAAGCCCAACACCAGGGCACCTGCTCCAACCGGGACCCGAACCTGCGACCCTTCGGTGCCCGGGACGCTCCAACCACAGAGGCCCGGCCAGGGCCGCCCCTGCCCTCCCCCCTGCCCTCCCCAGGAGGCCGGCCATCGTCCCTCCGGGCGTCCACGGGCACTGAACCCCGATCCCAGCCCTTCCCCACCGGAGGCCACTGTGACCTCTAAGCCCACTCCCTGACCACGGAGGACGGAGGCCGCCCCTCCGGGAGCCCGCTGGCCCTCCGGCAAACACCGCTGGAATCCCGGCTATGCCGCCGCGGGCCGCGGGGGTGAAAGGTCGAGGATTCAGGCTCCCTCGGCTCTGAAATCCCCGTCAGTCTCCACCCCTGAGACCTGGCCTCTCCCGGGTAATCAGCAACCCCCCACCACCCCACTGCGCCCAAACCCCACCCCGAGGAGCAGAGGGCAGGGCCTGGACCGGAGCCCGGCCCCGGGTCCCACCTGGGCAGCTGAGGGAACGCCCCGACCTCAGTGGGGTACCCCCCCCCCCAGCCTCCTCACTTTCCCAGAAAACCAGGCGGCGGTCAGAGCGCCGGCCTCAGAGGGCCCTGGGGCCTGAGGCAGCCTCACCCCTCACCCGGCCCCAGGCCCCCAGCCCCGTGGGACCCGGGACCTGCCCGCCGGCCGGTGCCCCGTCCAGTCACCGGCACTACAGCCAGGCCTTCCCCACCGCCTGCTCCGGGCCTGGGGCGGGCGGGCGGGCGGGCGGACGGACGGACGGACGTCTGGGGTCCCCGCGCCCCAACCTCTGGGTCTCCACGCTGCGCCCCCTCCCTGGGATCCTGGCACCTCCCCAGAGCTCCGTGTGTTTTTGTTTTGTTAGTCCTCACCCCAAAATACCTTCCCGCTGATTTCTCAGAGAGAGGGAGAGACAGAGAGAGAGAGAGACATCAACGAGAGAAGCACATGGATGGGCTGTCTCTTGCACGCGCCCCGGACCAGGGCCTGGGCCTGGGAGCAGCCTGCAACCGAGGTAACGTGCTCCTGGCGGGAATGGAACCCGGGACCCTCAGTCCGCAGGCCGGCGCTCTATCCACTGAGCCACACCGGCCAGGGCTCAACATGGCCTCGGAAGGCTCCCCCCTCCCCCATCCGTCCACCCCTCCCCCAGAGCAGGTGAAGGAGGAGTCAGAGCTGCCCCAGGAGCTCCCCAGCCCCCTCCCCTCTGACCCCCCTGCCCCCGCCCCTACACCCCCCCCTCACCCTCACATTCCTGCATGCGTCTCTGTCTCCGCAAACAATGCGAGCCCAGGTCCCCAGAGCTGACCAGCCCTGCTCCCCGGGCGGGCAGAGGTGGGGGCAGAGGGGCCCACAGGGGACAGCCCCCTCCCCAGTGGGACCTCAGCCCTTCCTCCCCCAGCCCTCCACCCCCTCGCCCCCCGCCGGGTCCCCACATTCTTCCCGCTCGGAGAGCAGCTGGTTGACTTTGCCCGTAACTGCCATCCTCCCTCCCCCACCTCGCCCATCCCCCAGCTCCAGGTGGGAGCCGAGGGAGGGGAGTTTCTGGAACCCGCAGCATTCCTCGGATGCATAGCAACACCGAGGAGAATCCCTGGAGGGACCCGCCGTCCACCGCGCCAATCACGCCCGCCGGGCACGAGCTGCTGCGCGGACGGGATGCGGGATCACCCGTGGGCCGGGCCAGGAAGCCGGGCGGGCGTGTGGGCCAGGGTCTCCGGCGGCCAGCACCGCCCGGGGCCTGCAGCTGGGCGGCTCCGACCGGCGGCGGGGGCCCAGGTTCGGCCTAGCCCGGCTCTTGCAGGGGGCGATGGCGGGACCATCTTCCCACCATCCCCCGGTTCAGGACCCCCTGCCTCCGGGGACTCCCTCCCCGCTGCTCCCTCAAACGCACGGGCAGGGGAACCCCACACCAGCCAGCTCGGCCAAAAACGGGGTGCGCAGACGGAGGGGCACACCAGCTGTCCACGACGCCCGGGCCCCCGGGTCTCCGTCTGTCTGTCTGTCTGTCCTTCCATTCAAAACACCCAGGGAGCCCCGGCCGGCTGGGCTCCGTGGACAGAGCGTCGGCCTGCGGAATGAAGGGTCCCGGGTTCGATTCCCGGTCAGGGCACATGCCCGGGGTGCGGGCTCGATCCCCAGTGGGGGGCGTGCAGGAGGCAGCGGATTCTCTCTCGTCATGGATGTTTCTATCTCTCCTTCTCCCTTCCTCTCTGACATCAATAAATATTTTTTAAAAATGCGCAGGGGAGGTGGGCACGCCAGGGGCTGGCGCAGACCTCGGGGGCAGGGCTGGGCACCCCACAGCTGCCTGAACCCCATCAGAGAACTAGCAGCTGACCCCCCCCCCCCCTGGAGACCTCCTCGCTGCAGACCTCCCAGCCTGAGGAAAAGCCCAGCCCACACCCCCCGCCGGCCGCTCCCCAGGACCAGGCTCGGCCCCGGGGCGTCTCCGGATGCGCAGACCCCAGTCCTTCGGGGCCGGGCCCGGGCTGCTCGCCAGCCGGCCCGCCTCCGGGGCGCCCGGACCCCCCAGGAATGAATGAACCGCCCGGGGTCCGCGCGGGGGCCGTGAGGCCAGTAGCCGGGGCGCAACAGGCCCGGACCCCGCAGGCCTAGGAGCGCGGGGGGCAGGGAGGACGCCCCGTTCCTCTCCCCTCTCCTCCCCTCCCACCGGGAGAGGGGTTCGCCTCCCGCCGGCGATGGTGGGGGACGAGGGCCCCCCCGGCCGGAGACGCGCGCCCTGGAACCAGACGCAGCTCCGCTGAGAAGCCCTTTGTCCGTCCGCCGCTCCCCTCCCCCGCGCCCTCCGCGTCCCGGCGCCGGGGCCGCGGCCCCTTTGTCTGGCGGCTGCCGAGGCCTCCCGGAGCCCGGCCGGGGACCAGGGGACCGGGGGGTGCAGGGGGGGTCGGGGGAAGGCGGAGGCGCCGGGCACGGGCGCGCGGGGTGGGACCCCGGGATCTCCAATCCCCCCCCACCCCGCAGGACGCATCCCCCGTCTCCTGGGGGGGCCCGCCGCGGAGCCGAGGGAGGGGGTTCAGGGGCCCATCCCTCCACACCCCCCCCAGTCTGGGGGCCCCGGCTCCCCCTTACCTGTCCCCGCAGCAGCGGCGCCCGCGCCCCGGTCAGGCCCCGCGCGCCCCGGCCGCCGCCCCCGCGCCCCGCGGCCCCCGGCCCGCCCCGCCCGGAGGAGCCCCCGGGATCGCCGGCCTTCGCAGCATCCCCGGCGCTGCCGACCCCGAGGCGCCGTCCCCGGGGCGGACCACGCCGCGGAGAGGGGGGGCGCGCGCACCGGGGGGCCGGGGACCCCGCCCCCGAGCCGGGCGGGGCGCGTCTGGCGCGGGGAGGGGGCCCCGGGGGCGGGCGGGCTGCGCGGACCCCGGTTCCAGGGACCCGGCCGAACCCCCTGAACCCCGATTGCGGGCTCCCGAGCGCCAGGCCCCCCCGCGCGGCGGGTTCCCGCGGCCCCGCGTCCGCGCCGCCCTCGTCCTGGTCCGCGCGCTCTGGCCGGCCTGGCGGGGCCGCTGCGTCTCCCGGACCCGGGGCGGGGCGGGCAGGGAAGCGGGGGGGATTGGGGGGGCGCCCCAACCCTCAGGCAGGCCCCTCCCGGCTCCCGCGCGCCCCGCGAGCCCGTAGGGCCCCCCCTCCTCTCCGCCCGGCTCTGCGCGCCACGTGCCGCGCCCGCCCACCATTCATTCATTCATTCCTTCCCGGCGCTCTCTGATCGCCTTGGCTCAGTAACCGGCTCAGGTTCACCCCCGGTGCCCCCCAACCCTCTCCCCCACCCCCACCCCACCCCAATCCCAACCCCTACCCCCACCCCCACACTGATCCAGTGGCAATAGCGTCCGTGAGGGCAGGGCTGTAACCCGGGCGCAGAGGGGCGGGCCCAGCCTGGCGCCGGAGGTGGGGATGGATTTGGGGAGATTTGAGGGGGGGGGATTGGGGGAGATTGGAGAGGTTTGAGAGGGATAGAGGGGATTAGGGAGGTTTGGGGGGGCTGGGGGGGATTGGGGAGGTTTGAGGGGGGATTGGGGAGGTTTGGGGAGGGAATTGGGGGGATTGGGGAGGTTTGAAGGGGGATTGGGGAGGTTTGAGGGGGGATTGGGGAGGTTTGATGGGGGGAAATTGAGGGGAATTGGTGAGGTTTGAGGGGAGCCACCCAGCACGGGAGGTGCAAATGCTGCCAGGCAAAGCGGGTGCTGAGAGCCGCAGGGTGATGCCAGCCGCTGTGGCTCAGGGGTGGAGCAGCCACCTAGGAACCAGGAGGTCAGGGTTCGATTCCCGGTCAGGGCACAGGCCCGGGTTGCGGGCTCCATCCCCAGTGTGGGGCGTGCAGGAGGCAGCCTGATCCATGATTCTATCTCACCATGGATGTTTCTATCTCCTCTCCCTCTCCCTTCCTCTCTGAAATCAATAAAAAATATATATATATTTAACAAAAAAAACACACACACACAAAAGCTGCAGGATTCTCGGGTGTGGAGGGCGGGGCACAGGAGTGGAAGGTGGGAGCCGGGCAGGCCAGTGGGGGTCCAGGTTGTGCATGGAACTAAGGGGAGGGGCTCGCTCACGCCCGCCCCGCCCGCCCCGCCCTCCCCAGGATCCCAGCTTCCTCTCTAATGTGTACACAACCGCCTGTGGCTAGCTAAGGATGCAGGATTTTTATCCTGAACCAGGAGGGAATTATATGTAGATATATATATATATATATATATATATATATATAATTAGAGGCCTGGTGCATAAATTCATGCACCAGTGGGTCCCCTTGGCCTGGCCTGCAGGATCCGGCTGAAACCACCTCTCCGACATCCCCCGAGGGGTCCCGGATTGCGAGAGGGCGCAGGCCAGGCTGAGGGACCCCATGGGTGCACAATCGGGGGCCAGGGAAGGACATGGGAGGGCTCCAGGGCATGTCCTGCCCATCTCAGTCCCGATGGGCTGGGCCCCAGCAGCAAGCTAACCTACCGGTCAGAGTGTCTGCCCCCTGGTGGTCAGTGCACGTCATAGCGAGCAATCGAGAGGCTTTAGCATATCGTTAACATGTTACACTTTAGTGGGTCGGACACGTAGCACGTTAGGCTTTTGTTACATAGGATAGGATTGGGAAGGCTGACATTGGAACTGCAGGGTGGGCTGGCCGGCAGGCCCCCGGCCCAGGGGAGAGGTTCTGGTGAACTCCAAAGGCAGTCGGTGAGCAGGATTCTCTCTTCATTCCAGGAGGTCAGTCTTGTTTATTTTAAGACCTTTGACTGATTGGGCAAGGCCCACCCATAGGATGGAGGGCAATCTGCTTTACTCAGAGCCTATGGTTCATTTTTAAAATTTTAAAATTTGTTTTTTAAATGTGTTTGTGTTGATTTCAGAGAGGAAGGGAGAGAGGGAGAGAGAAAGAGAGAGAAACATCCATGATGAGAGAGAATCATGGATCGGCTGCCTCCTGCACGCCCCCCACTGGGGATGGAGCCCGCAACCCTGGCCTGTGGCCTGACCGGGAATCGAACCCTGACCTCCTGGTTCCTCGATCAACGCTCAAACTCTGAGCCTCCCCAGCTGGTGAGGATCAGTGGTTGAGTGTCAACCACGTTGAGGGTTGATTCCCAGTAGGGGGCGTGCTGGAGGCAGCTGATCCATGATTCTCTCTCATCATGGATGTTTCCATCTCTCTCAAATAAAAACATATGTTTACATATATTTTATTGATTTTTTTTTTTTTTACAGAGAGGAAGGGAGAGAGATAGAGAGCTAGAAACATCAATGAGAGAGAAACATCCATCAGCTGCCTCCTGCACACCCCCCACTGGGGATGTTCCTGAAACCAAGGTCCATGCCCTTGACCGGAATCGAACCTGGGACCTTTCAGTCTGCAGGCCGACGCTCTATCCACTGAGCCACACCGGTCAGGACTAAATATATATATAAATTTTTTTTTTAAAGGAGCCATCACCCCCTGAAGACTGACTGGGTCCCAGAGATGACAGGAGCGAGACTCACTCTGATGCATGAGTGACGGGAGGGGGGACTTTGGAAATTGGGGAGCCCTGGCCAGACAGCCCGCGGGACAGGTGAGAGGGGCTGACTCACGGGCACCGGCCCTGGGGGTGCGAGGGGGGTGAGTCACAGGCAGACCCGCCTGCGGGGAGCGGGCTGACTGCACAGGAAGAGGCGGAGTGGGGATCCCCGGTGTCTGGCCCGGAGTCTCGGGGAGATGTGCTCCCGGGGGTGAGGTCCGGGATGGGGTCCCGGAGGTGGCCGGGGGCCTCGGGGAAAGCTCCCCGGTTTGGTTTCCTCTGGGAGAAGGAGAGGTCTCCACAGCTGGGCTCCTCTTTATGTTAGTCCTCCCCCGAGAATATTTTCCCACTGATGGTTCTTTTACTTTTTTAATATATTGTACTGATTTTTTTTTTTTTTTTTTTTTTTTTTTTTTACCAAAAGGAAAGGAGAGGGACAGAGAGCTAGAAACATCAATGAGAGAGAAACACCCATCAGCTGCCTCCTACACGCCCCCCACCGGGGATGTGCCCGCCACCAAGGTCCATGCCCTTGACTGGAATCGAACCCGGGACCCTTCAGTCCGCAGGCCAGCGCTCTATCCACTGAGCCACACCAGCCGAGGCCCCAGCTGGGCTTCTGAGAGCTGCCGGTCTGCCTGGCACACACCGGGGAGGGACACACCGGGGAGGCCCCCCCCCCCCCGGCCCCTGCCCTGGGCCCCTGCTCACGCCCTCAGCCTGGGGCCCGGCAGCGGGCCAGGCTCGGGACCAGGCTGGCACCAGCCCGGCTCACTCACCCTCCCCTGCCCCCCACCCCCCACCGGTGAGGAACTGGGTTCTCCTGGGCCCAGACGTGCCCTGGCCATGCCCTCGGCGGCGAGACGCCCATGGGAAACCCCAGAGTGAGCCGAGCCGGGCCCCTTCCTCTCCTGACCGCATCCTGCAGCCCATGGCGGGCAGGGGGGCAGGGGGGAGGGAGATGGGGGGCAGGGGGAGGGGGCAGGGGGACAGGAGGGGCAGGGGCCAGGAGGGCAGGGGGGAGGGAGATGGGGGACAGGAGGGGAGGGGGCAGGAGGGCAGGGGGAAGGAAGGGCAGGGGGCAGGGGGTCCGGGGGAAGGGTGGTAGGGGGCAGGGGGAGGGTGATAGGGTGGCAGGGGGAGGGGAGCAGGGGGCAGGGGCAGGGGAGGAGAGGGGACTGGAGAGAGGGGGGCAGGAGGGAGGGGGGCAGGAGGGCGCTGCCAGCCAGGGAGCCAAATGCCTGGGAGCCACTCCACTGCTGGGAGCGGGGGGGGGGGGGGGGGACCCCCAGACCCAGACCGGAGCCAGCGCCAGCACCGCCTGCTCCTGGGGGAGTCTGGGGTGAAGAGTGTTGCACTGGGGAGGGGGGGGGCGGGAGCAGGCACCTCACTGACAGTCATTTTCAGAGCCGCGGGGAGAGACTCCTCAGCCCGTCTGTCTGGCACCTGCTGCGGGCAAACCACAGCCTCTGCCCAGATGTGGGGCAGCCGTTTGGGGGCGGGGCGGGGGCTGCACTTCCAGCTTTGCTGTGTCTGCGACCCGGCCGGAGCCTCGGGTCTGACCACCCCGCCCCCACCCCGCCCCCACCCCGCCCCCAGCCCTGCCGACCTCGTCCAGTGTGTGCTGTTCACATCCTCCTCTCACCCCCAGCCTGGGCCCCCCTTCCTGTGCCCCCGTCACTGAGGCTGGGGCCCCATGGGAGGGGGGTGCGGGAGGCGTGTGGCAACGGCCTCGGAGCGAACGGCGCCCTCACTCTCTCTCTCCCAGGCCGGCGGGGGCCGAGTCACCCGCCCGCTCTGCCAGCCTGCCACCCCCCTGAACTCCCCAGATCACTCAGCACCGGCCCGGTTCCCACACGGCGCCGAGGGAGCTGGGGTCAGGGGCGAGGAGGAAGCCCAGAATGAGTCAGAGAACCAGCTCACACCCCTGCCAGCGTGCCCAGGTGCCGGTGCCCAGGGCTGACCTTTCGTGACCCAGCCCGGCTCCTCCCTCTCTCTCTCTCTCTCTCTCTCTCTCTCTCTCTCTCTCTCTCTCTCTCTCTCTCTCTCTCCTCTGGTGTCTGGTGATAACGGGGACAGGGGGGGGCAGGGGCGGCTGGAATGGATGGTCCCGGAGACCCGTCCTGGGCCGGGTCTGCCCACACACCGCAGCTCACCAGAACTTTCCAGAACCCAGTTCCTTTGCTCCGAGAGGCTCAGGAGGCTGGGAGTTCCCACCCCCCACCCCCCAGACTCGGGGCCCAGGATTGTGAAAGGCCCTGGAAATGGAAAGCTCAGGCCAGCCGGCGTGGCCCAGGTGCTGAGCATTGACCTGTGAGCCAGGAGGTCAGGGTTCGATTCCCGGTCAGGGCACAGGCCCGGGTTGTGGGCTCCATCCCCAGTGTGAGGCGTGCAGGGGGCAGCTGATCCAGGATTTGCTCTCATCATGGATGTTTCTCTCTCTCTCTCCCTCGCTTCTTCTCTGAAATCAATAAAAAAAATTTTTTAAAAATACATATGTATATATATATTTATTTAAAAAAGAAAAAGTTTATAGAACATTGTGAGACTAAAGAAATGGAGGTTCTTCTCTGTACAAAATCAATAAAATATATTTTTTTAAAAAAAAGAAGAAGAAAAGAAGTGGAGGTGGGGAAAAGGATGTGAAATCTTTTTTTTCCCCCCTAAATATATTTTATTAATTTTTTTTTTTCTTACAGAGAGGAAGGGAGAGGGAGAGAGAGTTAGAAACGTCGATGAGAGAGAATCATCTACCAGCTGCCTCCTGCAAGCCCCCCACTGGGGATGTGTCCGCAACCCAGGTCCATGCCCTTGACGGGAATCGAACCCGGGACCTTCCGTCCGCAGGCCGGCGCTCTGTCCACGGAGCCGCACCGGCCGGGGCTGTGTGCCTTTTTATAAAACGGGCAGGAGGCCGTCCGCCGCCGTGGTGTGTCGTTTCGTTCCGCGTGAAGACACGGCTCACCGCCGCCCCTGCGCCAGGCCCAGCGTGGGGCAGGCGTGGGTCGGAGGAAACACACTTGGATCGGGGCCGCGGGTCCTGAGCCCAGACGCGCCGAGCGGGTCAGGGACGCAGCTGGGAGCTGATCAGGCAGCACCGAGCGGAAAAAAACACCAAACAACAAAAAAGCCGCTCCAGACCGGAAAGAGCGAGAGACACTTTGTGTCGGCGGCGCTTACAGACCCAGAGAGAGCAGTGCCCGGTATACACCCTCCGCGCGCCTGGGACTTCAGAGGCCACGCTGGTCGCCTTCTCGAAGGTGTGGTTTCCCAGTCTCTCTTCACATTTGCATGACCCTGGGGCACAGAGCCCTTCGAGAACGTCTGACCGTCTAACTGAGGAGGTGAGGCGTGAGATTCCTGGGGCCCTGGCTGTAAATACACTAACTTCTTTCTTCCTTCCTTCCTTTCTTCCTTCCTTTCTTTCTTTCTTTCTTTCTTTCTTTCAAATATATTTTATTGATTTTTCACAGAGAGGAAGGAAGAGGGATAGAGAGTTAGAAACATCGATGAGAGAGAATCATCCATCAGCTGCCTCTTGCACACCCCCCACTGGGGATGTGCCCGCAACCAAGGTCCATGCCCTTGACCGGAATCGAACCCGGGACCTTTCAGTCCGCAGACCGACGCTCTATCCACTGAGCCAAACCGGTTTCGGCTAACTTCTTTCTTTAAAAAAATTTTTTTAATTGATTTTAGAGAGGAAGGGAGAGAGAGAGAGAGAGAGAGGGAGAGAGAGAGAAACATCCATGACGATGGTAGCAACCATACTTGGGTAAAAATTGCTGTTTAATATTTTAACCTTGCTGTTTTGGGTTCTTTTAAAAAAAAAAAAAAATATATATATATATATATATATATATATATATATATATATATATATATTATTGATTTCTTACAGAGAGCAAGGGAGAGGGAGAAAGAGTTAGAAACATCGATAAGAGAGAAACATCGACCAGCTGCCTCCTGCACACCCCCCACTGGGGATGTGCCCGCAACCAAGGTCCATGTCCCTGACCGAAATCGAACCCGGGACCCTTCACTTTGAAGGCTGACGCTCTATCCACTGAGCCAAGCCGGTGGTTAGGGCTGTTTTGGGTTCTGTCCTCATTGAAAAGTTATTTTGATTTTCTGAACGTACGTGTGACTGAACACTCCCTCCCTGGCTGGCGGTTCGAATGTCCCAGTGACTGTGATCGATCTCACTGGTCACGGAAGACAATCTCCCGAGACCCGGACAGATCAATGATCCTAAGTTGCCTCCGTAGCTACTGATAACGGGTTTCGGCGGACTCGGGGGTCCCGGAATCAGAAGAGCACACGTTAGCTACAGGGAGTGCCTTCCTGCTGACTCAGGGTCCCAGAATCTGGACCTCACACTTATTCTAAAGGGCCTGGTGGACCCGCTAAGGATAACGTGTTCCGTAGACTCAGTGGTTCGGGGATAACTAAGTTGCTCAGATTCTGCTTCTGTGAAAACGCTTTTTCACGAAACAGGTTCCTCATTCCAGACCCAAAGGTGTAATCGATGCCTTTTTAGTAACATTCTGCCCATACCAGGCAGACGTGGCGAGCTGTTCGGGGCTGCGAGGTCTGGAGCCCTTCTGCTCCCTCCCATGCCGCCGGCTTTTAATAGATGAATTAAAAGGATTTTTTTTAAAGTCCCTAATTGGACTTTTTGGGGCGTCCTTTGTAAGATGGCGGTTACATCACAACAGTGAGAGGGGATCGCGGACCGGCTGCCTCCTGCACGCCCCACCCTGGGGATGGAGCCCACACCCCGGGCCTGTGCCCTTGATGGGGAATCGAACCCTGACCTCCTGGTTCCTAGGTGCTGGCTCAACCACTGAGCCACGGAGGGCTGAGCAAGATCACCATTCCTTGTCCGGGAGAGTCAGGCTGCGGCTGGAAGGGACCCCCTCCCCCCAGGCCTGAGCCCTCGGGCAGGAGAGAGCCGGTTGGCCTGGCTCCTGTCCCCCCCCCCCCCCCCCCGCACCCTCAGGCTCAGGCTTGCCTCCCTTGGGGAAAATTCCTGAGATCCTTTAGGGCAAATCCTCTAAAGTCCCCTGAACCCCACAAAATGAAAGGCCAGCGTGCAAAGCAACAAGCATTTATTCGAGATCAAAAGGGGAGCAGATTCTGGAAGCACCCGCTCAGGCAGAAGCCCAAAGGGTGCCGGGCTTAGGAGGCCAAGGCCAGGGGCATTTCTGAGAAAGCGGAGGGGACAGGAGCATCCAGACAATCACAGCGACCCTCCTTCTAAACAGCGTTTTTCGTTTTTCGTTTCCAGTCCCGAAACCACAGCGTTCTTTTGTTATCTTTACCAACAGCTCTTAAGAGATACAAGGATGCTGTCTGTTACCTTTACAGCTAGCTCTTAGGGACAGATACAATGTTGCCACTTTGCAACTAGCTCTTAGAGATACAATGTTGCCGCCAGCCCAGCCCAAGGGTTCTTTTGCCCGGTTTTAACATGGAAAGGTTTGAGGCATAAGAACGGCCAAGGAAGTTCCTCTGGAGACCACCTCTGACTTCACTATGAAGTGATTCCATTTATACAGGTTTTTTTTTGTTTGTTTTTTTCACAAACACTGAATTTCCAAGCCCCCCCCCCCCTCCTTGCCCCTCCAAACCTCAAAGGCGGGCGCCGAAGGCTGAGAAGCGGGTAACCCCACGCACCTGCCCGGGCAGTCCCAGCACCCACAGCAGACAGAGCCCGAAGCCCAGGTGAACCCCGCAGGGCACAGCCCCCCTTTGAAGTGACACCTGGCCAGCTGGCAGGTGCCCTTGCATCTGCGTGTTGTTTTTTTGTTGTTGTTTTTTCTCTGTGACCTTCAACACGGGAAACAAACGTCCTTTAAAATAAGAAGAAGAACCGGCAGGCGGCCGCTGGCCTCGGGACTGCTCCGCCCACATGGATGCGGCGAACGCCCACGGTGGGGGGCGGGGGGGGGGCATGGCCCCAAATCCTCAGGGGCCTGAGGCCAACCTCAGGGGCCCCGTGGAGTGTGGTCTGACCCCCCAGTTCAGCCGCCTCCTGACACTCATGTCACTGCCGCTGCTCAGCACAGAGGCGAGGCCTGAGGGCCGGCGGGCGGGGAGGCACCCCGAGACCCCGGTTCCTGGGGTCCCAGGTGAGTCCACGGACCAGGGCCCCGCTTCTGGGGAAACCCATCCCCGGGCGGCGATGCGGGGCCAGTTGGTTCCCAGGGTTTGGGGAACTTTGAAAGCGAAAATCTGAATTAACGGTGACTCATGACGGGGCCACGGCGCCAGAGATGACACCCAAAGGGCGGCCCGTTCCCACCGGCTGGAGGTTTTTGGCGTTTTTTTTTCTTTGAGGGATCCCCTGTCTGGTGTGTTTCTCAGCAGACGGTGGCTGTTGGAGAGGCCAGAGACGCGGCAGCTGGAGATGGCGGCTTCGGGGCTCTGAGCTGGATGCTCCGAGGCGCCGCGGGGACCCGCTCCCCGGTCCTGTCCCTGTCGAGCCCGCGGGGGTCCCCGCCGCCGTCCGCTGGTTTCCCGGGATCCTGAAGGGACTGGAGAGCCTGGCAGGGGCTGCAGGAAGCGCTGAGGTTTGGAGAATGAAGGATGAAGACGGAGGAGACACGGGGTGCCCCCCGGTGCGCGCGGAGGGAGCCCCGCTACCCGCGGAGGAGACGCCCTGGCGCTCCGGCCGTTCCCGGCCCTCCATCCATCCATCCATCCGCTGGGCAGGGGCCGCTACGCGCGGGCCAGGGTCAGGCTCTCCGCCCGCGCTCGCCCCCCGCTGCTGGCCGCTGGGTTCACGGGATCCTGAAGGGGCTGGAGAGCCTGGCAGGGGCTGCAGGAAGCGCTGAGGTTTGGAGGAGCCGCCGCCACCGACGATGGAGGAGACGCGGCCCCCGGTGCCCGCGGAGGAGGCCCTTTGCCTGCGGAGGAGACGCGCCGGGGACCCGGCCGCCCCGGAGCCCTCCATCCATCCATCCGCTGGGCCGGGCCGCTACGCACGGGCCAGGTCCCGGCTCTCCGCCCGCGCTCGCCCTCCGCTGCCGGCCGCGCCCCGGCCCTCGGCGCTGGGGTCCCCCCCGGAGCGGGAGGACGCGGAGCTGAGCCGGCGCCGGGCCAGGCGCCAGGCCCGCGCGCGGAAGGAGCGGTCCAGCAGCAGGTAGATGAGCGGGTTGGCGCAGCCGTGGGCGAAGGCGAGGCAGGTGACCAGCGCCAAGCCCCCGCGCAGCGCCCGCAGCAGCGCGCAGGGCACGGGCAGCGCCTGCAGCCGCGCCAGGTGCAGGGCGGCGCGCAGGGTGGCGAAGGGCAGCCAGGCGCCCACGAAGGCGCCCTCCACGGCGCACACCATGCGCAGCGGCCCGGCGGGGGTGCGGCGGCGGCGCAGGCGGCACCCGAGGCGGCAGTAGCAGAGCAGCGAGGCGGCCAGGGGCAGCGCGCAAGTCAGCAGCAGGAGCCCCAGCCCGATCGCCTGCCACAGGTCCGCCGGCCGCTCCCCGCACTGGCTGCCGCCCCCCGGCCGCGGCTGCAGGTCCCGGGCCGCCAGGGCGGGCAGCCCGGCCAGCAGCGCCGCGGCCCAGGCCGCCAGGCACAGGGAGCGCGCGCACCGCGGGGAGCGCAGCGGCCGGGCCCCCACCCGGCGCACCACGGCCACGTAGCGGTCCGCCGCCAGGCCGGCCAGCAGCAGGGCCCCCGCGCAGCGCGACGCGGCCACCGCGAAGCAGCTCAGCTTGCAGAGCGCGCGGCCGAAGGGCCAGCGGCCGCCCGCCGCCGCCGCCGCCGCCCAGAGCGGCAGCGTGAGCAGCAGGCCCAGGTCGGCGGCCGCCAGGTGCCAGGTGAAGGTGTCCGCCAGCCTCGCCCGCGGGCCGCGCCGCCGCCCCGCCAGCAGCCGCAGCACCAGCGCGTTGCCCGGCAGGCCCAGCGCGCAGGCCGCCAGGTAGAGCGCGGGCACCAGGACGCGCGCGTGGGGCAGCTCCCCGGCCTCGCACAGAGCGAGCTCCTCGTCCAGGGCTCCCCATCCGGACCCGGACCCGGACCCGGACCCCGAGTCCTCCCAGGGCGCCGGGCTGGGGCTCCAGGGCGCTGCGGGGGGCATGGCGATGGGCCGAGGCCTGTGCGCGCCTAGGAGGCACCCAGGACGCAGCGCGGGGCGCAGGTGGCGGGCGGCAGCTCTGTGGGTGCCCAGCACCTCCCTTCCTGCCGCCCAGACCCAGGGGATGGTGGGCAGGAAGGGGGTGGTGGAGGGAGGGAGAGGGGGGAGGGGTGTGGAGGAGGAGGTGGGGGGAGGGACAGCTCCCCGATGCAGGAATGGAAACTTCTCCATGGCTGGGTCCTCGGAGGACAAGTTCTCGGGGCCTCGGGGCTGGGAGACCCGCCTGGCCGCCACGGGGAGCCCCCTGATGTGAGGGTGCCAGAGCGGGGGTGCCCCAGAGCCCCCCAGGCCCCCGGCCGCTGTGTGCGCAGGTGCGGAGGCTGGGGCGTGGGCATGGGGCCTCGTTTGCGCCCGGCCACGTCCTGCAGGGAGGCTGGGCCGGCGGGGAGCCTGCCCTTGGGGACCTGCCTCGGACCCGGGGGCTGGCGGGTCGGCAGGACGCCCAGGTGCATTGGACCTTTAGCGGGTCTCCCTGTGGTCCGGGCCTCAGGGCCCCGGGGGGCCTCCAGGGGGGCCTCAGGGAGCCCCAGGCCCGGCCCTGACCGCTGAGCCGGCCAAAATGTATCCAGCACTGGGTCTACTGAACAGATCCAGCTCCTCCATCCTCACTGAGACCCCCTCCCTCCCTCTTCCGGACATGTCGGGGTAAACGTCTGAATGCAGAGTGGCCTAAACAAAACAAACATATACAGCCCTATCCGGTGTTGCTCAGTAGATAGAACGTCGGCCTGCAGACTGAAGGGTCCCAGGTTCGATTCCGGTCAAGGGCATGGACCTTGGTTGCGGGCACATCCCCAGTGGGGGGCATGCAGGAGGCAGCTGATCGATGTTTCTATCTCTTTCCCTTCCTCTTTGTAAAAAAAATCAACAAAAAACACATATATATGGCCTTTTTAATTGATTTCAGACAAGAAAGGGGAAACATCCCGGAGGAGGGAGAATCACTGATTGGCTGCCTCCTGCACGGCCCCTACCCAGGCCCACAACCCAAGCCCCTGCCCTTGACCGGGAATCCATCCGTGACCCCCTCGTTCATAGGTCGATGCTCAACGCCTAGGGCTGTGGTCGGCAGACCGCGGCTCGTGAGCCACAGGCGGCTTTCTGGCCCCTGGAAGGCGGCTCTTCCACAGAACACCACGGCCTGGGCGGGTCTGTGTGGAAGACGTGGCTTTAGAAGGAGTTTAAGTTTTAAAAATGTGGCTCTCCAGAGACGTGTCCGTCGTGGTGCTGTTGGTATTTGGCTCTGTGGACGGATGGGTTTGCCGATCACGGGCCTGATTCAAACCAGGGCCCTTCCGAGTGTCTGCTGGGCCTGGTCCTCCCCATCCGCCTGGGCCCAGAGCCAGGCCTGCCCTGGGGCTGAAGATCGCCCCCCCCCCGGGGGGGTCCCCATGGCCCAGGCGGTGCTCTCCGGGCCGGGCCTCTTACAAGATGGAGGAAGGCAGCGAGAGGGGAGCCGGGGAACCACGGGTGCCCGCTCCTCCCTCCAGAATGTTCCAGCCGCCAGGCGTGGGTTTCCCCTGATGCCCCCACAGCCAGGGCGGGGAGATCTGAGGGCTGGGAGACTCGGAGACCTTGCCCTGATGTCTGACCCCCCAGGTGCCGGGGCTGGCACCCACATCCTGGGGGCCTGGGGGCGCGCCTACGCCCCTGATGGCACCAGGCAGTGCCCGCTTGCCAGACCCAGCGCCCACGGGCATCACCCCCCTTGGGCACCCTCTGCCCGGCGCCCCCAAAGCGCCAGGGGGTCTGACACAGAGAAAAGACACGGGGACGGGGGGGATGAGAATTCGGGGAGCAGCCGAGCGGGGCTGGGCGGGTGTGGAAGTGGAAATGGTTGTTTATTAAAAACACAGATTCTGGCTTCCTGGGCTGTGGTCTCGCGCCCGAGGGAAGGCGGGGCCCAGGGCACACGCGGCTTCTCTCCGCGGGGCCAGGCCGCCCGGGGGCCTTTGGGAGCCTGAGGGCAGGAAGCGGAGGGGCCTGGCCGGGCCTCTGCTCCGGGCCTGGCCGCCCCGGGTGGGCGCCCAGCTCGTGGCCGGGGACCCAGGCCCACTTCCGCCTTTCCCCACGGGAGGAGAAGCCAATCCATCAGAGACACCATCCCCGATCCGATCCGGGAGGCCTGGCGCCTGCTGGCGGGGGGTCCACAAAGCCAAGCAGCAGGGCCCCTCCCCTCCCCTCCCCCCCCCCTCATCCTCAGGGCTTCTCTGTCCATCACGGTGATTGGCAGGTGAGGCAGACACACCCAAGACACAGGCAGCTGATGACCCGACCTGCACTGCTTTCAGGGTAGATTTTACTTCCGCCCCTTGTTTACTTACAACTCTCCCCTCCAATTAAAATATACATATATTTGCCCTGACCGGTCTGGCTCAGTGGATAGAGCGTTGGCCTGCAGACTGAAGGGTCCCGCATTCAATTCCGGTCAAGGGCATGGACCTCGGTTGTGGGCACATCCCCAGTGTGCAGGAGGCAGCTGATGGACGTTTCTCTCATCGATGTTTCTTTTTCTTTTTATTAATATATTTTACTTACTTTTTACAGAGAGGAAGGGAAAGGGGGAGAGTTAGAAACATCCATGATGAGAAACATCCATCAGCTGCCTCCTGCACGCCCCCTCACTGGGGATCGAACCCACAACCGGGGCGTGTGCCCTGACCGGGAATTGAACCGTGACCTCCTGGTTCCTAGGTCGATGCTCCACCCCGGAGCCACAGCGTGTGTGGTTTAGCTCCACTGTGCCAGCCACCGGCGTGGTGAGAAGGCGGAAGCCACATCACAACCCAGGTCTCTGGGTTGCAGGGGCCCCGGGCCGTGGCCGGCATCACAGAGGGCGGCTCAGTGACCCCGTCCCATGGCTCCCGCCTCCGGGACACACACTCTCTCTGCACACAGTGGGGTCGCAGTTCACTAGGCCCGAGGTCCTGGGCTGAAGGACGGACAGATGGCTACCAGTTCAGTTGCTGCCGGTCGACAGTGATGGGGCGAGTGTGAGGCCCCTGGCAAAGCCACCTCCTCAGGGGCCACGCTCTCGGGGGACTCACTGGCCGGGGGGCGGGGAGTCAGTGACTGAGTGGCCACTTGATGGGGTTTCCCGTGGACCACACAGCCCGGGGAGGTGGTGGCCGTGTGTGTGTGTGTGTGCGTGTGCGTGTGTGTGCGTGTGTGTGTGTGAGTGTGTGCGTGTGTGTGTGAGTGTGTGCGTGTGTGTGCGTGTGTGTGTGCGTGTGTGTGCGTGTGTGTGTGTGTGTGCGTGTGTGAGTGTGTGTGTGTGTGTGTGTGTGTGTGTGTGTGTGTGAAGGCCTGGCGGGCACCAGGGGAGAATGTTAGACACTCAGCTCTCACACACTGGCAGCCTCGGCACAGGCGCAGGGGTGGGGGGAGGGAGGGTCTCAACGTGAGCCCCGGGCCCCGGGTGACTCAGAGGGGAAGCCATGGCTGCAGCCGTGTGGCCCCGGCCTCACTCCCCCCCCCCCCAGCCCCTTGTGGCCCCTGGCAGGTGGGACAGGGCAGGGAGAGGCAGCCAGGCCTCCAGGAGCCATGCAGGCGAGCCGACCCCTCAGAGGCCTCAGGGGCGGCGTTAGGGGGTCCCCAACACAAAGGCCGAGGATTTGCTTGATGAGGCACCCCTCCCGTCTGGGCCGCTCCTGGACCAGGACACACACACACACACACAGTCACACACACACTCCCGTGATGTCACACACACACGCACACGCACACGGCTGGCAGCTGGCAGGTGGAGACAGAACTGCATGACGGGTTCCCCTGAGCCCAGAGTCACAAACAGAGCCCACATCTCACTCCGGACGCGGTCTCCGGTGCCATGCGTTTATTGGGGCGCGGAGCCATGCCGGGCCGGGGACACCGCCGAGGCTCACAGCACCAGGAAGCCCCAGGCAGGGCCGGCCTGGCTCCCGGGGACCAGAGGACACGGTGCCCATCACCCTGCCCCAGGCCACGAGGGCGGGAGGCGCTGGAGCGGTGCACGTGTTTGGCAAACAGCTGAGGCACCGCCGCGGGCGCCCGGCTCGGTGCGTGTCGGCCGGCCGGTCGCCCGGAACCCCCGGCTGCCGGGTCCGTGATCTGCCTCTGACTCTGATTCAGACGTGGTTTTCAGAAACGGCTGCTCCGTGAGATAAAAAACCCACAGACGGTGAGACGCCGCCCACGGCCGCCAGCTTAGGAAGCGGATGCCGCCCTGAGGGGGCGGACTGCTGCGGCGACATCACACGGGTTAGAGGCGGCGGCGGCGGCGTGAGATCACGTCTGCAGAGTGAGATCCAGTTTAAGAGGCCAAAGGCAGCCCTGGCCGGCGGGGCTCAGTGGACGGAGCGTCGGCCTGCAGACCAAAGGGTCCCGGGTTCAATTCCCGGTCAGGGCACATGCCCAGGCCCTGGGTTTGATCCCAGTGTGGGGTCTGCAGGAGGCAGCCGATCGATCCAGGATTCTCTCATGTTGATGTTTCTCCCTCTCCTTTCCTCTCTGAAATCAATAAAAATACTTTTAAAAAAAGGCCAACTGTAGTTATGTAAAATGCTCACTAATTCTCTTCCTGGTGACTGTTTACCACATTTCAATTCGGTTTATTTAACCTAAACGCCATTTGATAGCCGCGTCCCCCTAGCGTGATACACCGAACGGTCACGTGTGTGTTTCCCCGCTTTAATGCGCACGTTACACACGGCGTGTATCCACTTACAACACGGGAGCCACGCGGCCCCTCTCACATGCAGACAGCAGGTCAGGCGCAGTTTGAGCTACACACACATCTTGCACAGATACTGGGGGGGAAACCTGTGAACTCTTTACAGCTGTAACAAATATACATAAATATGAGGACATAAATTACAGTACGGAATCGACAGCATCGAGGACGTTGGTGACAGACTCGGGGCGGCCCCGGCCCACATCCAGCCGACTCTCTTCTCTGCGTGCGGGAGTCTCAGGAGATGCCAGTGACATAACGACGCAGCGAGTCTCCATCCTCCTGACATGCCCAAGCTCCCCATGGCCCACGGCCACTGCACCAACACGCCCAGGCCACATGACTGCCCGGGCCACGTGACCGCCCGGGCCACGTGACTGCCCAGGCCACGTGACCGCCCGGGCCACGTGACTGCCCAGGCCACGTGACCGCCCAGGCCACGTGACCGTCTGCATCTTCCTGAGACGAGGCTGCCCGGGGACACCCACGCCCATGGCAGGTGTGCGCTCGCTGAGCCGCCCGCTCGGGTGGGATAAAGAAAAGCGAACGTGAGGAACGCAGGGAAGCTGCTTTAAATGAAAGTGTAGCCCTTGAACAAGTGTAAGTTCTAACGGAGTCTGGACGTCAGTTATAAATAAAAGGAGGAAAAGAGCCGGCCCAGGCCCGACCCCGGGCGGAGAGCAGACAACACTGATTACACCGGTGCGTTCTCGAGCCCCTTCCGGCGGCTGAGCGGACCACACGGCCCTCCCCCCGGAGCCGAGAAGCGTTAATACTATGAGGGATGGACAGACGGTAACGCTCAGAGCCGTTCCGGCGTCTGACACCAGGAAACACGAGGGCCGTCAGCCGGACACGCGCTCCCCGAGGCTCAGGAAGGCGTGGGGCGGCCACGTCCGTCCCCCGTGATCTCCCGGGAAACGAACACGAGGGGCCTCGGCATGAACCCACGGGGAAAAGTATCAAAATAAACCCTCTGAGGACAAGCGCGTAATGGAAAGTGTTTAAAAAAGCAACAGATAACCCCGTTCCGGACCGCCGTCCCCGCCTGCAGTCCAGCGTGTGGGAGGCGGTGCCCGGGCCCCGCCCCCGCCGGTGCGGCCACGCCCTGCAGGCACCGCCGGGGAGGAGACCCGCCCCCGCCCGGTGAGCGCCAGCCCGGCGGCACTGTGCCCGGCGGCGAGCAGTCCCCTGGCGCCCGGGAGGCCCGGCGGGCGGCGGCGGCGGCCATGAACGTCCGGGCCCGCCTACGCCTTGGCGGGCAGCAGCTTCTTGGGCGTGACAGGCCGCTTGCTCTGCCACAGGTGGCTGTGGATGGTGATGGCGTCCACGCTGGCCGACAGCGTCTTGGCGGGGATGTGGCTGAACTGCTTGCGGTCCGAGTTGTACTTGTAGAGGCCCTCGATCATCTTCTTGCTGATGGCCTTGGGCCCGATGCCCGTCAGCTTGGCGATGTCCTCCGTGTCCGGGCAGTACGTGTACAGGGACCGGAACTGGCAGCCCGAGTCCCGGAACAGGATCAGGAAGTTGTTCGCGTCCGACTTCTCCATCTCCTGCAGGACGGGCCACAGGGCGCACTGAGCGCTGAGCCCCACACACGGTGCACAGACCCTCAGAGCCAGGGCCGCGGGAAAGGAAGCCACGGGACCTGCGCCCACCAGCGCGACCCCCGACCCTCCCCGCCGTGCGGAGCCCACTGTGTCCCTCGGGGCACGCCGCCACGGCCACGCGCAGCCACGGCCTCCGTGGGGAGGTCGGAGCCAGGAGGCCGGCCCTCCCGCCCGCCCCCGGCCGCTCACCTCGAGGATGCGCTTCTTCTGGCCCTCGTTCACCTTGCCCGCCAGGCAGCAGTGCGCCAACGCGTTCTGGATGATGTGCTTGTTGGACTTGGCGCTGGGCTCCTTGTAGAGCTTTGGTCCTGCGGGCGGATGGACGGTGACAGATGGCATCCCCGAGCCAGAGGGCAGCACGTCCCACCACACCCCCGACCACGGCCACGGGCACCACGGGCACCACGGCCACGGGCACCCGGCCTGGAACCCGGGCCCACACACACACACACACGGGCGGCGACCCCTCTAACACCACTGCAGTCCCCCCTGGACGGGGCCGATGCCCACCCCGGGCCTTCCCCTCACCTGCCAGCGGCCACACCCCTCCCCGCACCCGGGAAGCCCGGTCCCAGCGGCGCCTGCTGGCCGGGGACAATGGACACGGGGGCCGGGGGCCCCGGGGCTGGGGGCCGATGGACACGGGGGCCGGGGGCCCCGGGGCCGGGGGCCGATGGACACGGGGCAGGGTGCCCCGGGGCTGGGCTGATGTCTCTCGGCCTTCAGATCCACCGAAGCCGCCCGGTCCCAGGGCAGCGTCTCTGGCCCCGGACAGCCAGACAAGGCCGGAGAGCAGGCCCGAGGCGCCCACCTGTGTACTCGGTCCCCGAGGCCACGGAGGACGTGGTGGACGCATTCTCCCAGTCCTTCTCCCCGTTGCGGCTGCCGCAGCGGCTCGGCGACAGGAAGCCCTCCACCGACTCCGACCTGAAAGCAGCCGCGCGGCCACGTCTCAGACGCCGGGGGCGTGGGCGGGGCGGGGGCTCCAGCCACAGCGCCCGGCGGTGAGCCCGAGCGGGGCTGCCCCCTCGCGCCTCCCACGGCCGGGGCACCGCGGTGGGCGCTCACGGCTCCACGTGGAAACGCCACCAACACGACCGACGGCGGCCGGAGGAACCGGCACAGGCGTGCGGCCCCGGGTTCGGGACACGGTGACGGGGCGAGGGCAGCGGCCCGGGGCCAACGGGGGGAAAGAAGAGGCGCTTTATATTCGGCAGAAAACAGCTGGAGCCGGCGCCCTTTCCGGTCCTCAGCCCGTGGCTTTGCCACGACCCCGCCTGCTGCCGGGTCTGTGGTTCGTGGAAGTGACTCATCAGCGCACTAGGAAGGCGGACAGACCCCCGTGCACACGTCCTAACCGCTCTGTTCCAGCCGGCTCAGCCTGTGCGAGCTGGCGGCTGTGACCTCACCCTGGAAGACGGAAGCCCTCCCCCCCCTCGGACAGCGGACAGATGGACGGACGGACAGAAGGGCGGATACCTGGGCGTCCTCTTGCCGGAGTGCACGCTCTCGCTGTCGCCCGTGTTCAGTGACGCCAGGGAGAGGCTGGAGACTGAAAGACACGCTAACGTCACGCCCTGAGGGAGCAGCCCTTAGGACTCGCATGCACACACGTGTACACGGGACCCACCTGCATGTGTACACACACCCACACAACAGCCACACGAGCACCTGAGCCACCCAGCTCCCCCCGGCTCCCCAGACGGGAGGTGTGTGGACAGTCTCCAGTGGAGCTCCGTGCAGTCACGTGACCGTGCACAGTCACGTGACCGTGCCCACAGACCTCGCCGCGCGTTACCTGGCGGGCCCTGGGTGGGCGTCTTGGGGGGCTCCGCGTGGTCCCTGTGCATGGACTTGGGGCGCTGCTTCTTGGGCTTGGGGGGGGCGGGGCGGGGCCGCAGCACCGTGTCCATGTCCTCCATGAGCTTCAGCTGCTTGCGCCGCAGGTACTCCTGGCGGATGAACTCCCGGCGCGCCCGCTCGTCCTCCTTCCGCTGCCGCTCCTCCTCCGTCTTCCGCCTGCAAACCAGCAGCTCTAACCACTGACCCACCTGCCCCCCCCTCACGGCCACGCCCTCCCCCGTCCCTCCTCCCCGGTCCCTCCTCCCCCGCCCCCTCACCGCGTCTCCTCCTTGCGGTGCTCCAGCTCGGCCTCCAGCTGCTGCCGGCGGAGCTGCGTCTCCTTCTCCCGCCGCAGCCGCTTCTCCAGCAGCGCCGCCCGCTTCAGCGCCATGTCGTCCTCCGCCTTCTGGTCGTCCTGGATGCCATGGAGACGGGGAGGGTCAGGTGCCGACCCCTCCGCCTCCGTCTGACTGAGCCTGAACCCCCCCCCCTCCTCCCAGCCCCACACGGACGGCCCCGAAGGTGAGGGAGGGAGTACTCGGAGGACTCCGTCCACCCGGTGACTGAGGACAGACTCTGGCTCTGAGCCGCGGAGTCAGCTAGAACCGCCCGCCACGGACGGGGAAGGACAGAGGCGTGCCTTCCGGACTGTGTTTAAACGGCACGGAAGGGCTCACACACGTGCCCCGGAGACGGCAGTCGCCCCGCGAGCAGCTCCCGCGGGCACCGCCGGCCGGGGCTCCGCAGGAGCAGGATGCTCCACCCGCGCCACCGGCCAGGCCCACAGCTCCGTGTGAGGGAGAGAGGCAGAGGCGCAAGGCCAGCACCTCCGGATGTGCACCGTGAGTGACCGTGATGAGAACATTCTAGAAACCAGCGGGCCGCGTGTGTGGAGGGCCCCGGGGAGAAGCCGGCTGGGGCTGGGGCTGGAGCTGGTGGGCAGAGCCGCTCCGGCTACCCTCTCTCTCCGCCCGTCTCCCCTCGCCCCTCTCCCCCGCCGGGCACAGCCGCCCCGGCCCCCTCTCCCCTCTCCCCCGCCGGGCACAGCTGCCCCGGCCCCCTCTCCCCTCGCCCCCGCCGGGCGGGCAGACACCTTGAAGAAGAAGCCGCAGCACACTTTCTGCTCCTCGTCCGGCGGCTCCCGGTCGCTCTCGCCGTCCTCCCTCTCGGCGGGCACGTCCGCCTTCTCCGGGGCCGTCAGGTCCGAGAGCGACACCTCGATGAGGCTGGCGCCCTTGGGGGCGGCGGGCGGGCCGGCGGGCCGGGGGGCGTCGGCGCCGGGCGTCAGGCACACGGTCTCGGTCACGGGCTGGGCCAGCACCTCGGCCACGCTGGCCGGCACGGGCTCCCCCGGGGGCCGCGCGGGCGGCTCGGGGGCCTCCGGGGGGCCGGGCCCGGGCTCGCCGTCGCCGAAGCACACGAAGGAGCGCGTCTGGATGGGCACCTGGCTGGGCGAGAAGCGCCGCAGCCGCGGGAGGCTGTCCACGGAGCGCGGCGGCGTCAGCGTGCGCGTCAGCGGCGCGATCTTGAGCTCGCTGGGCCGCGGCGCCCGCGGGGTCCGCACCGAGAAGGACGCGCTCTTGCGGGGCAGGGGCAGCGGGGCCGCGTGCGCGGGCCGCGGGGTTTCGGGGGCCGGGCCGGGCCGGGCGGGCCGGGGGTCCCGGGCGGGCCGGGGGGGCGCGGGCTGGGGCGGGGACACCACCCAGGCCTGGCGGTCCCGCATGCGCATGAGCGCCTCCTGCTGCTGCGCCAGGCGCTGCATCTCCTGCTGCAGGAAGCCCAGCGAGGCGTTGAGCTTCTCGATGGAGCGCGTGTACTCCAGCACCTCGCCCTCCGCCGGCTCCTCGCCGGGGTCCCCGGGCGCCGTGGGCGAGGGGGGCCAGGGGCCGGCCGCGCCCTCCGCGCCCTCCTTGATGTCCGCCAGGCCCGGGCCGCGCTGCCCGCCGGCCCCGGGCTCCGGCTCGCGGAACGCCTGCTCGTCCTCCGCGCCGGCCGCCTCCTCGCGCAGCGGCGCGCCGTCCGCCCGCCGCTTCACCACCGACAGGAAGGCCGTGCGGCCCATGCGCTGCCGCTGCCGCGTGAAGGCGGCCTCCACCTTGCGCTTCTGCGCCTCGATGGCGCGGCGCTTCTCCTCCAGCCGCATGCGCAGCTGCAGCACCTCCGAGGCCAGCAGCTGCGCGCTGTCCCGGCCCGGCGGCCCCGCGTCCTCCGGGCCCGGCGCCCAGCCCACCACGTGCGGGATGTTGAGCTCCGAGCCCTCGGGCGTGGTCTTCTGCGAGCTGCTGCCGCTGCTGCGGCCGTCCGTGTGGCTGAGCTTCCGGAACTTCTGCTCGGCGAAGCTGGTCATGCGGACGCCGGAGCTGGAGGAGGCGCTGCTGCCGGGCTGGGAGCGGGCGCTCACGGAGCTGGGGCAGGGGCTGGGCGCCTCGCGCGGCAGCTTGGGCGCGTCCTCGGTGTCCGAGTCCAGGCTGACGGTGTAGTCCCGCAGCGAGGAGTCCTCGTCCACGGTGCCCGGCAGGTCCTCGGACGGCACGTGGATCCCGGTGTCCACCTCCGTGTCGTCGGTGCCGGGGCTCGGGGCGCCGGCGGGGCTGGCCAGGGGGTCGGGGCTGGGCGGGCGCAGCTGCAGGCCGGCGGGCGGGGGGCTCGGGTCCTGGCTGTGCAGGAAGAAGCCGTTGGCGACGTGGCCGGGCGGGGCCGCCGGGGGGCGCTGCTCGGTGTCGTGGATGATCTGCAGCGCCTCCTCGATGCTCGGCGTCTCGCCGGGGCCGCCCGGCTCGCCCGGGAGCAGGCGGGGCTGCAGCGCCCCGTTGGGGAGCCGGGGGCGGGAGTTCTCGCGGGGGCCGAGCTTGGGCGGGGGGTGGGGCACGTAGGTGGGGAAGCCCCCGCCGGGGTCGCCCAGCTCCTCCGCGATGCCCCCGGCCTCGCCCTCCCCGTTGACGGGCTGGAAGGTCAGGCTCTTCCTCGTGGTCCTGGCCGCCCGGCCGTGGCTCAGGGACAGCCCCTCGTTGCTGACGGAGCGGGGGATGCCCCGGCTGGGGGCGCTCCTCGGCGCCGCGTTCTCTTTGTCGAAGGAAATGTCAAACGAGACGCCGTGCACGGACGACCTGGACGAAAAAATCCAAAGAGAAGACCCTTCAGTGATCCCGGGAGAGAAATGGCTTTTACGATCACAGTCTTCTTCCCGGCACCTCTGAGGCCGCGCCGGGCGCCCGGCGGGACCCGAACCCAGGACGCTCCAGCCCCTCCTGTCAGCGGCAGAGTGTGCGGGTGCCCCTCCGCGCCCTCCCGCGCAGTGTGTGACGTCATGGAGACTGGGAACCCCGAGGACACAGGACACGTGAGCACAGAGGAACTTCCCCCCCCCCCACCCGGATACGTTCCAGCCGCAGCTGGCGGGATCCATGGGGTCTCCTCCTCAAGGTCAGGTGAGGACATGACCTGCCCCACGCAGCCGCGGCCGGTCCCCGCCCACACCGCCCCCTTCCCGTGAGGGGCTCGGGGAAGGCGCACTGCGGTGTGACCAACGGCAGACGGGACGGACAGACGGAGCGGTGCTTCCCGGTCAGTGACCGACCGACGGAATTCCCGCTTACCTCTTCTCCTTCGGCCACGTCCCTATGAAGCCGTCGACGTAAGACATGGACGAAGACCTCCGGATGCCTCCTTCACGTGGAGAAAAAAAAAGTTATTGCGATCACATAAAAAAGTGTAAACTACAGCGATTTAACAGAATCCACACCCCTGGGTGTGCGTGTCCGTTCACATTCCCTCTCGGGCGTCTCGCAGTGAACCTGCTGACACGTCATTCCCTCGGCCTTTCCGATCGATTACCTGAGGCTGCAGGAGGCTGGGGGCGCGCGTGTCTGGAAGACAAGCGATGAGGGAACACATCTCCAGCGCTGCAATGCAAACCGAGACACCGTTACAATGTTGCAGCCGCTGTTACAACGTCACAGCCGCTGTTACAATGTTGCTGTGTGCTTCCCGCTCTGCTCTGCGTGGAGACTGTACACAGAACGGCTCAGACCAGACAAGCGTGAAGGGGACCATAGCCAGGCGTACGGTGGTACGTTAATCGGTGACAGGTGACCACCGGAATCAGGGGGTGACCACACTTAGGTAAGGCATGCAAATGCTGCATCCCTGTACACCCGAGACCAC
Source organism: Pipistrellus hanaki (assembly GCF_964339955.1). Taxonomy (NCBI): domain Eukaryota; kingdom Metazoa; phylum Chordata; class Mammalia; order Chiroptera; family Vespertilionidae; genus Pipistrellus; species Pipistrellus hanaki. The sequence goes on from NC_140522.1 coordinate 661,793, forward strand.
CATGACAACAGGAGACTGTATCCCAGCCAAACTGAAACACATTACGCCGGCTTTTAAGGCGAGCACACGAAGACCTATTCAGTTCAAAGTCCCCCGGGAAGGCTGAGGCTCGCGGCCTCGTGACTGAGCCTGGCTCCGGGGTGAGTGGCCGGCGGGAGGGGAGGGGCCTACCTCGCGGGGCCCGGGGAGCTGTCCGCGGTGCTGGCTCGGGCGTCCGGGGCGGGCGCTGCAGGCTCAGCTGCGACAGAGACGAAAACCCTCAGCGTTACACACACGGGCAGCGCGTTTCCAACACCATCTCAGGAATTCCAGGCCACAGATCACTTTAACCTCAGCTTCCCTTACCACTCACAGGGGAATCCCAGTCTATGTAAAGCTAACTTCTTTTTAAAAAAAAATCTTTACTGATTTCAGGGGGAGAGACAGGAGCAGTAACGATGAATCATGGATGGGCTGCCCCTGCACGCCCCCTCCTGGGGGTCCAGCCCACCGCCTGCGCATGTGCCCTATGGATCGAACCCCGACCTCCTAGTTCAGTCAAGGCTGAGCCACTGAGCCACACTGGCCGGGCCTTTATTTCTGATGGCTGTTAGCATGCGCAGTCACCAGATCATGGTACTGCGGTAACCACACACACACACACACACACACACACACCTTCCTATGGTCTAAGGACAGGTTCAAACGGCACATGGAAGCCAAGAAGCGTAAGGAGTGGGTTCTGGGTAACCATGTTGAAAACAGAATCTCAGCGGGGACGAGAGCAGGGCTGGGTGCACGATGCAGAGAGAACGCGGCCGGCAGTGGGAGCTAAAAGCCCACATCCACAGCCGGCGTCAGCCCCGCCTGGAGCACCTTTCATAACCACACACGCGGGTGAATCCAGGTCACCGCCGAGCCTGAGCGGACAGGGCTTCCCCTGCCAGAGGGGCTGCGGGCCATCCCCGGGGGGAGGGAACGGGGCGCGGGGGCGCACACACACACACACATCACACACACACACACACCTCCTTGCGCACGCAGGGTGCGGGGCTGCACGAAGGACGGCTTCACCACCTCGAACCACCAGAAGAGCTCCGCCATGAACACCAGGTAGTTGCTCTGGAGGGAGGAGGGAGACGGTGAAGTGCGGCTGCTCAGGGGGCTCTGCTCGCTGGGGAGGTGGTACCGTGCGTGGCCACCAGAGGTCAGCAGAGGGAGGGAGGGAGGGACAACGGTCCCAGCCTACAGCTCACAAAGGACGTTTCTCTCTGAACTCGGCGCGGTCAGCAGAGTGACCTGCACCCACCGCATTTCACCCCCAGCTCCTCTCTCCGGCTCTGACGATATTCACGCAGCTGCATACGGCGCTCTCTCCCTCTCCCTCCCTCCCTCCCTCTCTCTCTCTCTCTCTCTCTCTCTCTCTCTCACGTGCGGCTGTTTCAGAAGGCCCTGGCTGACGGCTCCCGGAGCGGGGTTCCGGGGGAGGGAGAGGGGGCGGACGCACCTTGATGGACGCGGCGGCGTAGAGCATGTCCTCCAGCGAGAAGTGGCAGCACTGGGTCAGGTGCTCCTGGCAGAACTCCTGGACCAGCTGCAGGTTGTACAGGCTGTCAGCCAAAGACATGGTTTCTTTCAAACAAATATCTTCAAACGGGAAGAGAGCGAGGTGAGCACTTGGGGTGGATTGGAAAACACACGTTTCAGACCCCACTTCGCGACTCCGGGCGCGCACGCACACGCACACATGCATGCACCTGGCGTCTGCTTAACACGCACGCGCGCACACTCACTCAACACAGAGCAAGCACGCCTCCCGCCGCCCCTCGGTCACAGCGCTCACCGGCGCTGGCTGGAAGCTGTGCCAGCAGTGACCACCGCCCGCGTCCCCATGTGCCCACCTCCGTGCGCACGCACGCAAACACACACACACACACACCCATGCACACACGCACACGCCCACGCCCCCGGCGCCCGCGCTCACCCTCCAGCCGCACCACGCCGGGGCAGTAGAAGTGGAGGAGGGCGGCCAGCGCGCAGCCGTCCGCCCCGTCCTTGAGCAGGTTCTCCACCAGCGGGATGCAGGGCAGCTGCCGCAGCGTCTGCTCCTTCCGGTACCGCGCCTGCGGGAGCGGGGGAGCGCTCAGACGGCCACACGGGGATGCGGTGCCGTGGTCTGACACAACCCAACGCCGAGCACAGAGAATGGCCTGGTCACCAGCACCCTCTCTCCTCAGCACCGGCGCCTGCCACGTCACTCACACACAGACACACACAGACACACACAGACACACACACAGAGACACATACACACAGACATAGACACACACAGAGACAGACAAACACACACACAGACATACACACACACACACACAGAGACACACACACACAGAGACACATACACACAGACATAGACACACACAGAGACAGACAAACACACACACAGACACACACACACACAGACACACAGACACACCGCACACACACACAGACACACCGCACACAGAGACACATACACACAGACATAGACACACACAGAGACAGACAAACACACACACAGACACACACACACACACAGACATACACACACACACACAGAGACACACACACACAGAGACACACAGACACACCGCACACACACACAGACACACCGCACAGAGACACATACACACAGACATAGACACACACAGAGACAGACAAACACACACACAGACATACACACACACACACACACAGAGACACACACACACACAGAGACACATACACACAGACATAGACACACACAGAGACAGACAAACACACACACAGACACACACACACACAGACACACAGACACACCGCACACACACACAGACACACCGCACACAGAGACACATACACACAGACATAGACACACACAGAGACAGACAAACACACACACAGACACACACACACACACAGACATACACACACACACACAGAGACACACACACACAGAGACACACAGACACACCGCACACACACACAGACACACCGCACAGAGACACATACACACAGACATAGACACACACACAGACACACACACACACACAGACATACACACACACACACAGAGACACACACACACAGAGACACACAGACACACCGCACACACACACAGACACACCGCACACAGAGACACATACACACAGACATAGACACACACAGAGACAGACAAACACACACACAGACACACACACACACAGAGAGACACACATACACACCGCACACAGACACACACACACAGAGACACACAGACACACCGCACATACACACAGACACACCGCACACACGCGCTGCGGAAAGCTGCACTGATGACTGATGGACAATCCCTAGGACTCTGCCTCCAGCTGGCAGCAGCCGGTGTGCCCGGCTCACACTGGGGCGGAGGTCCCAGCCGGCAGGGATCATGGCTGCTGCCCTGCTCTCTGCCCAGCACCCTCTGCTCAAGGCGCACACACATACACACATGCATGGATGCACAGATGCATGGACACATGCATGGACACGCTCAAGCTCAGGCACAAGCACACGCACACGCGTGTGGACGTGTGCACGCGCACACAGCCTTGCTGGGCTTCAGCAGTGAATGTCCATGTTTACAACATCCGCCGGAGACGTGGAGGCATGCCAGATACTGTGCGTGGGCCAACACCAGACTCGGCCCTGGGAGACCAGCCTCCGGTCTCACCAGAACGGAAACGGGAAGTCCGAGCTGGTGAGGATCGTTGGCCACTTTCTAGCACAGTGTGCCTACAACTCAGCTGAAGAGAGAATTCTTTCAAAAATGTGACTTTACAATGCAAATTATCCACGCATGCAATTCACATTCACTCCCATGGACGTTTTTAAACTAATGCTTTTGCCCTAACCCGTGTGGCTCAGTGGATCGAGCATTGGCCTGTGGACTGAAGGGTCCCGGGTTCGATTCCGGTCAAGGGCATGGACCTTGGTTGCAGGCACATCCCCAGTGGGGGGGGTGCAGGCGGCAGCTGATGGATGTTTCTCTCTCATCGATGTTTCTCACTCTCTCTCCCTCTCCCTTCCTCTCTGTAAAACATCAATAAAATGTACTGAGAAAAAAAAAAAAAAACACATGCTTTTTAAAAACCTGGTCACTGAGGGTCTGTGGTGACTGACAAGATAAGCAAAGAAGCTTCCATGTCAAATGCCTGCAGCCTCCGGCCCAGCAGTGGCGGGACTCTACCTCCCTGTCCCGTGTCCATGCCTGGCGCCCCTCTGCGTGACTGACGGCTACGTGTGACCGCACGGCAGGACACGGCAAGGCCACGCTACGATCACGGTTCTCAGGGCACACTTACGGGCACCAGCTTCCAAAACCACTTGGAGGGAGACTTCAGAGGAGCAGCGGAGGGGGAGGGAAAGGAAAGTCGTCAGGGTTAGTGTCGGCGAAGCTGCAGACTCCCCCCGCGGGCCCAGTGACGCCCGTAACCTCTCCAAACGCCGGTAACACTCCAGCTCACGCCCACAGTCCGTTTACAAGCAGTGCACCGGACAGAAACACGTCACACCCGCTAAGTTCATACAGACAGCAGCGAGGACAGACCTGCTGAGCTGACAGCGGGATCCTCGTAAATCCAGGAGGGCCGAGCCCGGTTACCAGGGCGGGGTCTAAGGGAAGGTCGCCCAATCCGGGGCCGAGGCCTCAGAGTATTTGGTGGAAATAACGGTGTGAAGAGGGACCCAGGTAAGCAAGGAGTCGCATGTGAGGGTGGCGCACCGTGAGAGCCCGTGTTTGTTTCGTGTGTTCGCACACGTATGTAACACACCCGCGCCGATGAGAACACTGCAGGTTCGACACCAAGTTCCCAGAGAGGGCGCCAAAGAACACGGGTCTGGGGTGTCAGCACCTGCCACTCGCAGCAGGGCTCAGAGGTCACGCGTGTTTGGGAGACGGATGGCAGGCTCTCCAGGGGCCTTTATGTTGGGAAACGGGCCTGTCATTCTGAGGGGCCGGGGGGGGCGGGGGGGAGGGGGGAAACAGGGGGTACGGGGGGACAGCTTCTCCTTCCAACGGCCCTGACGGCAGAGCCCTGTCTCCCAGGCACTCGGCGCTGCCGGAAGAACCGGAGTCAGGACACAGCGGGTGAGGGTTCAGGGGGCGGCGGCTCGCACGGCGGCGGAGACCGGGCAGCATGCGATTGCCTCAGCGGGAGAGGGGGCTGTTCTGAGACTCCGCCGAGTGGAAGCAATTAGAACGGGGGGTGTCCCTCCTCCAGGGCACTCCTCCCCCCGTGCCGGCCCGAGAGCCCTCACCGACCTCTCTCTCTAAAGAGTGGCAATGACACCGAGCAGACTCGTCCCTTTAACGTCCTGGGACACAGACTCTCGATACCGTCAGTCTTATAAACGTGAGGACACCAGCCCGTGGACCCACCCCCTGCTCTGCTGGCTCCAGCAGCACGTCCGCTGCACGCGTCCCCGTGACCCAGTGCCCCACTTTCCGCGGCCCCCTCACACGCTGGCGCGCCGGCCTGATTACACGCCATCACAGGGCGGACGCCCTGACCTGTTTCCATGTTGTTCCATATATGTCACCGAGTGCAGTCCGCACCTGGAGAAGGCCCTCCCAGGGTTCACGCCCACAGTCTCCCCGGTGTTCACGCCCACACCCGCGCAGCCTCCTGGGTGCACACGTGGAAGCTCCCGACAGCCAGCTCCCTGCTTCCACAGGCCCTCGTGTGTGGCGTGGCCGGGCAGGGGGCGGGCTCCTTTCCCGCAGAACCTCTATGGACCCACAGCTGCTAAGTCCGCCTTCCTACACGCCATCACAGGGCGGCCGCCCTGACCTGTTCCCGTGTTGTTTCATGCATTTCACCAAAGTCTAAACCAGGGGTCCTCAAACTTTTTAAAGTGGGGGCCAGATCACGGTCCCTCAGAGAGCTGGAGGGCCGGACTATATGAACTACTAATTCCTACTGTAACACCTCGGCTGCGCTCACTGCCCAAAGAACCTGGCGGGCCGGATCAGACTCCTCTGCGGGCCGCATGTGGCCCGCGGGCCGCAGTTTGAAGACCCCTGGAACCATTCTTTTTTCCAAACGAAGCTCAGAACCTGAGCTGGAGGCGTTGGCAGCCTCCTAAGCACCACCGTCCACTCCCCTCTGCCTGGTGCCTCCACGGAGGCCGCGTTCCCGGCATGGCTTCCGGCACCGGCACCGGCACCAGGAGCCAGTGAGCTTTCCCAGGGCGCCGGCCCGCGTGGGCGCGCCGGGAGCCGCGCGAGGTCCGCTCTGAGCGGAAACGCGCCCGTACCTTCTGAGCGCCGGGGGCCTCCGCGGTGTGGTGCTCCCTCAGCTTCTGCTCCTGCTCCAGGATGTCCCTCAAGTGCTCGTTCACCTGCCGCACAGAGCCCCGGAGGGAAGGCCGTCACGGGAGCGAGGAGAGAGCGCACCCTCCCACGCCCGGGGCCACACTGTGTGCCACAGCGCCCCCTCCAGGGGACACCTCCCTCCCGGCCGGAAGGAGGCGCCTACAGGGGCCGCATCCGCTGCGGGGGCGGGGGGGGGGGGGGGGGGAAGCTCACGGACTCAGAGGCTGCCCAGCACCCCTGCGGGCGGGACAGGCCAGCAGGAGCCTCTCTCCTCTCCCTTCCTCTTTGGGGGGGGGGAAAATTAAAAGAAAGAAAAAGACATTTAAGAAGGGGGTGGGGTGGGGTGGAGAATGCTAACAAGATTGCACAACCTGCGCTCTCTGTGACCTAGAACAGAAGGGTAATGAAGTGTCTGTGCTCGGGCGACACCGGCTGTGAGCGGCAGAGACGGACCCTCACAGCTGGAGGCCGCGGCCGAGGTCCTGCCGGGGCGGGGGCAGGGGCAGACGGGGTGGGGTGGGGAGAGCCCGCGTCTGGCGGCCATCTTCTCCCACAGAGGCAGGGAGCTCGGGGTCCCCTCCCCACCCCTGACACCACACCCCTGGGGACACAGCCGCAGTCCCCGCGGAGGGTGAGCGAGGACCTGCCTTTCCGGCCCCCCTCTCCCCGTGCACCCACCTTGTTCATCCAGTACATGACGGCGTCCTCGATGTCGTAGGGCAGGTCGGCGGCCTGGAGGAGGGGGGCGAACCGCTGGGTGCACGCCATGACCCGCTCCACGCTCACCATCTCCGCCGTGTAGGCCATCATCAGCGTGTCCATCATGGCCAGGTGGGCGCTCTGCAACCGAGCGGGACCGGCTCAGCCGCCTGAGGGTCCGGGGACGTCCCGAAATCCGAGAGCCGTCTCCCGCCCTCCCCTTCCTCCCGGACACCAATAAGAACATGTAAAGGGGGCGGCGGACTGTGCCTTGTCTCCAGGCACCGTCCTGCAGGGCCCCGCCTGCGTGGCCCAGGCCAGCTCTGCAGAAAAGCTCATGCTTAGCAACTGCACGAACACACACGACAGGCAGAGGCTGGCTGGGTCACGCCGGCCCTGCACGGACAGACACGTCCCCCCGCCCCCCGCCCCTGCCCCTGCCCCTGCCCCGTCGGGACGGGGCTCACCATCTGGATGGGCCTCCGCTGCAGGTCCCGCTCGGTCACCAGCCGCTCCTGGTCGGTGACGTAGAGCCCCTTCTGCGCCAGGGCCTGCACCACGGCCTCGTGGCCCACCAGCGGCTTGGCCGCGTCGCTCTTGAGGATGAGGCTGCCCGCGCGGCAGTACAGCTCGGCCGACAGCAGCAGCTGCACCACCGGCGGCTTGATGTGCTCCTGGTCGTACTGGTCCGTGTAGAAGGGCTCCCGCAGCTCCTCGGGCACGTGCTCTGGGGGCGGAGAACACGGGTGCCCGTGTGACCCTGCCATCCCGCCAAGGCTCCCCTGAGAGGACGGCGGCCACTGGCTCCCGAAGGAGCAGACCGGCCGCTCCCGGCGGCGGTGCCGAAGGCGAGCGGGACGGCGGGAGCGCCGTTCGGGCATCCCCCGGAGCCGGCGCTCGGCTCTCACAGGGAGGAGGCCGGGGAGGGCGGGGAAGGGACGGCACACACACCGAGTGGAAATATCCACGCGCAGCTGGGGACCATACGCGACGCCGGAAGCGGGTCAGCAGTAGCTGGAGCGATCTGGGATCTGGGGGCGATCTAAAAATAGCCGCCCACTGAATAATGGAAAGCATGCTCCTCCCGCAGCCACACCAACCAGCGGCCACCGGCTGCCCGCTGCGGGGCAGGGCACACGCTCGCTGGGCACCACAGAGGGACGTGTGCGTGGGGACCCACCTAGCTTAGCACCCAGGACCCGAGGACCCACCTCACCCCGCACCCAGGAGCCGAGGACCCACCTCACCCAGCTCCCAGGAGCCGAGGGACACCTCACCCAGCTCCCAGGAGCCGAGGGACACCTCACCCCGCACCCAGGAGCCGAGGGACACCTCACCCAGCTCCCAGGAGCCGAGGGACACCTCACCCCGCACCCAGGAGCCGAGGGACACCTCACCCCGCACTTAGGAGCCGAGGACCCACCTCACCCCGCACCCAGGAGCCGAGTGTTTCACAAAAACGGCGAAACAGCCCTTTCCACCCCAGAGAAGCCGCCGCGGCAGTGACTGTTCCAGAACAGGTCGCTGTGCACATGTGCACGTTATTTTTATTGACTTCAGAGAGGAAGGGAGAGGGAGAGAAACACCCATGATGAGAATCAGGGATCAGCTGCCCCCTGCACATCCCACACTGGGGATGGAGCCCACACCCCGGGCCTGTGCCCTGACCGGGAATCGAACCCTGACCTCCTGGCTCCTAGGTCGACGCTCCGCCATGGAGCCACGCCGGCCGGGCCCAAGCAGGTCACTTTACAGCCAAGTTTTGTTTTTTTTTTAAATATATATTTTATTGATTTTGTACAGAGAGGAAGGGAGAGAGATAGTTAGAAACATCGATGAGAGAGAGTCATCGATCAGCTGCCTCTTGCACACCCCCTACCGGGGATATGCCCGCAACCAAGGTACATGCCCTTGACCGGAATCGAACCCGGGACCCTTCAGTCCCCAAGCCAACGCTCTATCCGTTGAGCCACACCGGTCCCGGCCCAAGCCTTGAGGAATCACATGCGACTGGGAAAGGTCTCATTTCTACCCACAGGCGGACTCCGTTTTCAGAGCAGTTTGGGCTTGCATCACGTTTTGAAACCCGTGAACCGAAACGCGTGCTGGGAGATAGACAGGCATGGCGATAAGAGGTTTCGCCCGCTCCCCGTGCGGCCCAGATAAGAGGATCCAGGGAGCACCCTCCTGAGCCTGCCAGGGACGCCGACGGGTTTTCTCGTGCCCAGCCCGGCCCAGCCCAGCCGCCAACGGTGCCGTGACCCTCCCGGCTCTGAGTCCGAAACCCGCCAACGGGCACAGCGTGCTGCCCCAGGCGACGGCCGATCTCTGTGAGGCTGGGTGGCTGCCCGCTGCAGCCGAGCGCCTGGAAGGGAAGGTCCCCCGGCCGCTCTCCGCCCCAGCGCAGTGTCCCCTTCAGAGCCACCTCTGCAGCCCGGCTGCTCCTCCCCACCCTTCATGGGGGTTCTTCCCATCACTCAGTGACTGGCACCTCCCTGACCCGGTTTGGGGTCTCCATTCCCTACAGAACAGTCACTGCCTACGCGGCTCAGGTGCTCATGGCGCCTCCGCCCGCCGCGGGGGCCTCCGGACGGCAGCACGTGTCCCTGTCCGTGTCCTGGCCCCGAGGACAAGAACTAGGACCAGGACGGCCTGCACCCCGTGCCCGGGAGTGACTCAGGGCGGTCCTCAGAGCAGAAGCCAGGGGAGAGCTGCTCCCTCCTTCCCATCACATGCCGGGCGGGCGGGCGGGCGGGCAGGCGGGCAGGAGGGCGAGGTGCTGGGCCGGCAGCATTCCTCTGCTCGCAGTCGCCTCTCCGTGACCACACCTCCCGTGACCACACCTCCGGCTGCTCATCTCTTCCATCTCTTCCCCATGGCACAGGAAGCCTCACTCCACCGCGCGCGCACACACACACACACACACGCACGCACACGCAGGGGAGACCGGAATGACCTGTGGGGGCTGGAATGGCAGTGTGGGCATGAGCCGGGGTTCCGATCTCCCTGTGGAGTGAGGAGGCTGCGGGCTGTGTGTGTGCCCACTGGGTCTCCCTCCGTCACCAATGAGCACAGCCTCTAAGCTGCCTCCTGAGACCTGCCCAGGAGGAGCAGCTCCTGGAGGAATGGCCCCTGCAGTTCCCTCCACACCCGCTGCCCTCGGGGCCTCCTTCTCCGCGGCTCCCCCACCCCCAGCGCTGGGAGTGCTCGCTGCCCTGGATCCTGCTGCAGCGCCTTCTGGCCGGGACCTCCTCCCCTCCAGGTGCCCTCGCACTCACACACAATCCACCTGTCATCCCCCTCCTCCTCCTCCTCGGCCGCGCTGCACACCCACTGCAGCCAGCAGCCGCCCGGGCTTCTCGGAGACAAGGTTTCCTCAGACAACGGTGGAGTGCCTTCCACCGCGAAGCTCTCCCCTCTCCCCGCACTGGCCAATGGCATCGCCACTCACCTCCCAGTCTGACTCTCAGAAGCTCAGGGGACCGCGTGCGCCCCAGACCTCCGGTGGCCTCACACTCGCACCCACTGCCTTCAGTTCAAACCCTCCCTGGACCCCAAGTCCGGTCACCAGAACCGGGTCCCTCCCTCCGACCCAACGCCTCGTTCCCACCAGCCTGGTTCCACCCGTGCCGGGAGCTTCTACCCGTGCCGGACAGCCCCCACCCGTGCCGGACAGCCCCCACCCGTGCCGGGCGGCCCCCACCCGTGCCGGACGGCCCCCACCCGTGCCGGACGGCCCCCACCCGTGCCGGACGGCCCTCACCCGTGCCAGACGGCCCCCACCCGTGCCGGACAGCGGTCAAGAGCAGACTCCGCTCCGGAGGGGGTGGTGCTGATGAGCTCCTGCCCTCAGGGCCTCAGCTCCGCCCGTGTAACGGGAATGACTGACAGTTCCCAGCTCCTGACCAGCCTCCTTCCACCCTACCTCCTGGGGTTCAGTGAGAGAAGACAGGGAAGTGCCGGCCACGGGAGGTGTAATTCCTGGTAACTGGGAGCAGCCGGTGGGCATGCTCAGCCGTTGAGCATCAACCTATGAACCAGGAGGTCACGGTTGGATCGCTGATCAGGGCACACGCCTGGGTGGCGGGCTCAGTCTCCAGCAGGGGGCGTGCAGGAGGCAGCTGATTCATGATCCTCATCACTGATGTCTCTCCCTCACCCTTCCCTCCCACGCCAGCCTCTGCTGGGAGCCCTCCTGAGGCCCGCCCTCACCCCCATGAGCACGGGAGCTCCGTGGAGGCGGCTCTGGGCCCAGCACGTGCCGGACAAACACAGAGTGTCCGGTGTGTGTGTGAGAGCAGCGCCCTGATGTGCTGAACCAGACGGCCGGAGGGGACACCACTGGACAGAGGGAAACGATGACGCGGCCGGCATGGGGAAGTGCCTGCCACGGTCTCCAAACCAGACCTCGGTGAGGAAGCTCAGGGCCACCATTTCCTCCGCGGCCGGGGGAGCGACGCTGGGACGGCCTTGTGGGGTGAGGAGGGGCCGGAGGGGGGCGGCGGGCTGTCCATCAGAAGGCACAGGCTGCCTCCTCCTCCGGCCCCTCCCTCCCATCCTGAGAGCACCTGTTTACTGGTGACAACGCATCCAAACAAGCTGACGCCTGACATCAGAGCCGGGTCTGCATTCTTCCACAAAATAAACAACTGGCAGCCGGAGCCTGGAGGAGGACGGGGTTCACAGCTCTGACACAGGACCCGGGCTCAGCGACGCCTCCGCAATGTCTGCTTTCCAGGTAAGACGCTCCCACTCTGTTTATCGTTTTCGGCTCAGACACTTCCTGCTGTGCCCACCATGGATTTCTGCTATCGTTTTACTAGTAGGTGACTTTTCAACGTCTGGTTCTAAAATGGACTGCTCTTGAATATGTGAAAAGTCAGACAGTTTATCATGGGAAAAGACAAAACCCATGCCCGAAGACCCTATACCGATGGCATCATTAAAGAAGGGATTCTAGTCCTGACCGGTATGGCTCAGTGGATAGAGCGTCGGCCTGTGGACTGAAGGGCCCCGGGGTTCGATCCCGGTCAAGGGCATGTACCTTGGTTGCGGGCACATCCCTGGTAGGGGGTGTGCAGGAGGCAGCTGATGGATGTTTCTCTCTCATCGATGTTTCTAGCTCTCTCTCCCTCTCTGTAAAAATCAATAAAATATATTTTTAAAAAGAAGTGATTTTAGTGATCAGAGCAAAGGTGGGCTGATTTTCGAGTGATTAATAGACTATTAGGTGAGACCTCTGAAACATGTAGTCGGTTAGCATTCCTGCCTAAGTGTCTGCAGCAAATGAAGAACACTGACATCAGAAGACAGAAAACGCCCTTTCCCCGTCCACACCGTACACTTTGCTCTGAGAGACCGCGGCTCGGAAACAAACCCTCCGCCAGCACAGCACTGCCGCCGAGGCTCCTCTTTGTCTCCGGTCACGCGGAGGTCTCGGGCTGGGGGTTTCCTGGTCTCTCAGACATTCCGACTGTTGCCAAGGCGAACGTTACCAAGTGCCAACAATACCCATTGAGGCCGCTGACAGGGCGAGAGGGCCGCTCTCTAAGGGGAAGGAGGCTGCTCCCAGGCCGGACGGGCACTCTTCACAGCCGGAGGAGGAGAGAGGAGGGGACAGCCGAGCCGGCAGGCAGCAGGGCTCGCTCCGCGGCAGAGCCGGAGCGCGCGGGCCCACCGCGGCCGGATGTGTCAGCGCCAGCACAGCGCCTCCCGGCCGCTCCCCCGCTAACGGGACAGCCCAGCGGAGGAGGGTGCTGTGGGGAGCACGGAGCCACGTGCTCCGGGCTGGATCCCAGCATGCCCATCCGTCCGCAGCCTGCCAAACCCGGAGCCGGTCAGATCCCGCCCTCCCGCCCCGGGGAGAGAGTGACAGGAGCGGAGGCCGTGCGGCCTCTCTGAGCGCTGCGTGGGGGTGAGGGGGGGAGGGTTCTAGAAAGGGGGACACAGCACCGACATCACCGAGGTGCCAGGAGCCCCGAGTGGGCAGCTCAGAGCACAGCCCGGAGCCCAGGCCGGCCGAGCAGGGCTGCGGCTCACATCCGATTCCTTCACTTCCTTTCTCCCAGAAGCGTGTTCCCTCCGGGTCCCTCCGGGGCCCAGAAGCTAGAGGACGTGCCTGACAGACAGACAGACACACACACACACACAGGAGGCCGGTTCCCGTGAGGAGCCTCGGCCCCCGGGGCCTCTCTGCCCATCGCACCCCTCCTTCCCCTCCTCTGAAGATCCTCCCGGGGGTCCAGCTTCCTGGGCCGCTGACCCCAGCACCGAGACACACGCCCTCTCCTCCCGCGGACGGCAGAGGAGCCGGAGATGAAACCGCACCGGCAGGCTCTGCGCCCTTCCTCGGGTCCCCGACATGTCCAGGCCCAGAGGAACCCGGACGCGGACACCCTCCCCGGACGACCTTCTAAAAAATCACGTCTACGCCTGACGCCCGTTTTTAAAACGTTTGACAGCTTTTCCTCCTTCGGCATCAAAGCCCGAGGATCCAAGTGCAAAGAGAGCCGTCACAGGAATACAAATACAACCACGGGAAACAGGACTGACACGGATTCAGATGATTTCCCGAACACGGAGACGTTAAAGGATTTCCCAGGTTAAAGGAGCCGCCGGGAAAACACGCCGCTGGGCACCGTGGGGCAGCGAGCGCGCGTTAAACCCTGACCCACCTCCTTTCACAATTCTAAAGGGGCATAAGCCACTCCCCACCCCCTGCCGCCCCAAACCATCTTCAAAATATTTAAAAACTGATTTCAGAGGAGAAGGGAGAAGGAGGGGGAGGAAAGAGAGAGAAACATCCGTGATGAGAGAGAATCACGGATCAGCTGCCTCCCGAACACCTCTCACTGGGGATCGAGCCCACAACCCGGGCCTGTGCCCTGACCAGGCCTCGAACCCGGACCTGCTGGTTCCTAGCTGGACCCCTGAGCTCCCTTAACATCCGGAGAAAAATGTGTAACCCTGAGACACTTCCCCAGCAAACACACCACACGCCCTAGAACAGGGGTCTTCAAACTACGGCCCGCGGGCCACATGCAGCCCCCAGGGGAGTCTGATCCGGCCCGCCAGGTTTTTTGGGCAGTGAGCGCAGCCAAGGTGTTACAGTAGGGATTAGTAGTTCATATAGTCCGGCCCTCCAGCTCTCTGAGGGACCGTGATCTGGCCCCCACTTTAAAAAGTTTGAGGACCCCTGCCCTAGAAGGATGAACCGGGCCCGGAACCTTTCAAAACGACCCTAAAAGCCACCGGACGGAACCGCCGGGCCAGAAGGGGCGCGGCCTCCGATTCTCCCAGCAAAACTCCCGTTTTCCCAGCGACCCGGGCTCCCGGCCCAGCCAGAGGCCTTTTCCTGTTGTTCTGCGGCCCATTGGCGGCCACTGCCCGCGCCCTGGAAAGCCCTCTCCTGCTTGAAAAATAAAAACAAAACACATCCCGCCGCGGGGAGCGCTTCTTTCCCTCCGCGAACGATCGGGGCAGAGGAGGAGAGGAACGGGTCTCCCCGTGGGCCAAGACGGACTGGAAGCGGCACCGGGGCTCAGCCGCGGCGCCCCGGGCGCCCGCAACCTCGGCGAGCGACTCCAGGCGCCTCGATCCAAATGTCAAAATCCAGGCGGAGCTACGCCCCCCGCGGCCCGACCACACCGACACCGGCTCAGACTGGCCGGCGGAGCGGGCACGGCTATGGGGGGTCGGGGGATGCATCCATGAAAACCAAAGGTCGGAACCGACTAAATTGCCCTAAAAACAAACCGATCCGCGATCCTCGATCCCCGATCCGCGATCCAATCCAAGGAGCCGGGCGGGACCATCTCCTCCCATCCCCCCCGACCAGGCCAGGGCGCCGGGCTCCGGCCCCGACCCGCCGCGCGTGTCCCTCCGTCCTCCCCTCCCGGACCCGCGGGCCGGAGGGCGGGGAGCGCGGGGCGCGGGGCCGGAGCGCGGGGCTTCCTCCCGGGGGTCAGGGGGACACGGGCCGCCCTCCTAGGGGTCAGGGGGCGCGGGCCGCCCTCCCGGGGGTCAGGGGGGCGCGGGGCGCCCTCCCGGGGGTCAGGGGGCGCGGGGCTCCCTTCCGGGGATCAGGGGGCGCGGGCCGCCCTCCCGGGTGTCAGGGGGCGCGGGGCGCCCTCCCGGGGGTCAGGGGGGCGAGGGTCAGGGGGGCGAGGGTCAGGGGGACGGGGTCAGGGCGGGGGGTCCCTACCTGAGCCGAAGGCCTTGGCCACCAGCCAGGCCAGGTTGCAGGCGACCTTGGCCCGCGGGAAGTCGTAGTGGTCGAAGGGCTTGATGGCGGGGACGATGAACGTCCGCCGCAGCTCGCGCGGGTCCCCCGCGGCGTCGCCCATGGCGGCGGGTGCGGGCGCGGGGCCGGCCTCACATGGCGCGCGGGGCCGGGGCGGCGCGGGGGCCGCGCGCGGGGAGCCCCCGCCTCCCGCCTCCCGCTCCGACCGCCGCCGCCGCGAGCGCGCGTGAGCCGCTCCCCTTTGTCTGCGCCCGGGGCCGGCGGGGCGGCGGCTGCAGGCGGGCCGGGCTCAGCGCCGGCGCCGGGGCCCGGGGCCCGCCATGCGGGGCGCTCCCCCCTCAGGCCGCGGCGCGGGGGCGCGGGCGGGGGCGGCCGGCGGCGCGACGCTCCGGAAACGTCAAAATCTCGGCGGCCGGCCTCCTCCGCGCCCCCCGCCGCCGCCGCGCCCGCCGCCCGCCCGGGAGACGCCGCCGCCGGCTGCGGCTCCCGCCCGGGCCGGTGACGCCCTCAGGGCTTCCCCCTGTCACGCCCGGTGCCTCCGATCGCGGCCGCCGCCGCCGCCGCCACCGCTGCGGTTTTCCGGCTGCGGCGCTGGACCGAGGGAGCAGCCGCGGGCACTGAGCATGCGCCCTCGCGCGGCCCCGCCCCGCAAGGCCCCGCCCACTTCAAACCCCGCCCCCAGCCCGGCTTTCCCTCAGCCGCCAGGCTCCTCGGTCCCCCGGGCGCGGCGCACTGAGCATGCGCCCTCGGGCGACCACGCCCCGGGAAAGCCCCGCCCATGACAGGCCCCGCCCCCTGATCCGCCCCAGCCCGGCTCCCCTTCAGCCGCAAAGGATCCCCGCCCCAGACCCGGCGCACTGAGCATGCGCGGCCTCGCTTTCGCCCCACCCACACCCTGGGCCACGCCCTTGTGCCCGCCCCTGACTGGCTCCCCTCCAGCCGCAGGCACCGCCTCCCGGGCGCACTGAGCATGCCCAGCTCCGTTCCCTCCCAGGACACGCCCCGGGACACGCCCATGGACACGCCCCCTGCCATATTTCTCCAGCCGCTGGCATCTCCGCCCTCACTGAGCATGCGCCGCCCTCTGCAGCCGGGTCCCGGGTCCCCCCGCGTTTGCTTTGTGATCAGCACTGGATGGATTGCTCGCCTGGGCGGACATCCTCAGCGTCCCGGGCGCTGGGCCGCAGCCACCGCCGCTGCTGGGGAGGAAAGGGGAGGGAGTGAGGGAGGGAGGAGAGAGAACTGGGAGGAGCCAAGAGATCTGGTATGGATGCAAACGCCGCTTAGGTGACACGGCTTGGCTGCGAATCTGCCCAGCACGCACCATTCTGGTTAGTCCTCCAAGGAACCCTCAAAGGTGGTGGCCGCGAAACGACGGAGGTGATCCGCATGCATTCACTCACGGGGTAGGGGGGGCACGAGGTTGAAGGATCGGTAGACCCCTTTCTTCTCCTTCTTCTTAATATATTTTATTGATATTTTTACAGAGAGGAAGGGAGAGGGATAGAGAGTCAGAAACATCGATAAGACAGAAACATCCATCAGCTGCCTCCTGAATGCCCCCCACTGGGGATGTGCCCACAACCAAGGTCCATGCCCTTGACCATAAATAATCGAACCCAGGATCCTTGAGTCCGCAGGCTGATACTCAACTACTGAGCCAAACCTGCGAGGACAGAAAAAAAAAATTTTTTTTTAATCAGCCTGTAGCACACAACTAGGAAACTGGCAGATCCAGACTTTGAATCCAGGACTGTCTTATTCCAAAGACCGTGCTTTAATTACCAGAGCCTCCCTGGAATTACTTGCCCTTAAGATAGAAACGAGCTCTGACCGGTTTGGCTCTGGATAGAGTAGAGCATGGGCCTGGGGACTGAAGGGTCCCGGGTTCGATTCCTGTCAAGGGCATGTACTTTGGTTGCGGGCACATCCCCAGTAGGGGGTGTGCAGGAGGCAGCTGATCGATGTTTCTCTCTCATCAATATTTCTGTCTATCCCTCTCCCTTCCTCTCTAAAAAAAAAAAATCAATAAAATGTATTTTTTTAAAAAGAAGAAAAAAGATCGAAGCAAGACATTGGAAGCGTGAGAAGAGGCGCTTTGGGCCCTACTGTCAGCCTGGCCCGGCCCATGTGTCTCCGTGGCTGAGCGTCCACCGAGGAACCAGAATGTCAGGGTTCGATCCCCGGTCGGAGCACAGGCCTGGGTTGCGGGCTCGATCCCCCGTGTGGAGCGTGCAGGAGGCAGCCGATCCATGATTATTTCTCATCCTTGATGTTTCCTTCTCTCCCTCCCTCTCCCCTGCTCTCTGAAGTCATTAAAAACATCTTTAAAAATAAAAGGGTAGGCTGCTCCGCCAGCAGGCTCTGTCCCTTTAATCCCGTTAAATCCCTGCAAATGCTCACCGTGAACCCAGGAGGCCAGGGGTAATCCCTGCTGGCAGCGTGGGCCGGGAGAGGAATGTGCGTGAGGGCGATCCTAGGCCGCAGGGCGGCTGAAGTCATGTTTCCGTCACTTAATGACTGTGAACAGAGTCTGTCTCACAGGCACAGGGGCCCGTAAAGTTAACCTGCGGGTCACAGCGCCCACGGGGGTTCGACTCCATTCGAGGGCCTGTACCTCGATGGCAGGCTCCTCCCCAGCCTGGGTGAGGGCGCGTGCAGGAGGAAACCGGTCAATGAGTCTCTCTCCCATCGATGTTTTTCTCTCTCCCTGTCTTTCCCACTCTCTCTAAAAACAGATGGAAAAAATGTCCTCGGGTGAGGATTAAATAATAAGACGAATCCTCTATAATAAAAGCCTAATATCCTAAGAGCCGGGTTGCCCGTTCAACCAATCAGAGTGTAATATGCTGCCCTCACGGGTGTGGCTCCGTGGACAGAGCGTCGGCCTGTGGACTGAAGGGTCCTGGGTTCCATTCCGGTCAAGGGTATGTCCCTTGGTTGCGGGCACATCCCCAGTGGGAGGCAGCTGATTGATGTTTCTCTCTCATCAATGTTTCTAACTCTCCCCCTTCCTCTCTGTAAAAAAAAATCAATAAAATATATATATTTAAAAACAAAAACAAAGTGTGATATGCTAATGATATGCTAAGGCCACTCATCCGCTCACTATGACGCACTGACCACCAGGGGGCAGACACTCCAACCCATAGGTTAGCTTGCTGCTGGGGTCCAGCCAATGGGGACCGAGTGAGATGGGCCAGACACACCCTGGAGCCCTCCCACGGTCCCTCCCTGGCTAGCCAACCACCCACATTGCTCCCTGGCCGTCCCCACCCCCCCATCCCGAATCCGTGGGGTCCCTCTGCCTGACCTGCGCCCTCTCACAATCAGGGGCCCATTGGGGAATGTCGAAAATCCAATTTCAGCCGAATCCCACAGGCCAGGCCGAGTGACCCCACTGGTGCACGAATTCGTGCACCAGGCTTCAATAATAATAATAATAATAATAATAGCCAAAGCCAGTTTGGCTCAGTGGATAGAGCATCAGCCTGCGGACTGAAGGGTCCTGGGTTCGATTCTGGTCAAGGTCATGGACCTTGGTTGCGGGCACATCCCCAGTGGAGGGTGTGCAGGAGGCAGCTGATCGATGTTTCTCTCTCATTTGTGTTTCCGACTCTCTATCCCTCTCCCTTCCTCTCTGTAAAAAAAAAAAAAAATCAATAAAATATATTTAAAATAATAATAATAAAATAATAATAATAAATAACATAGCTCAAATCACCTGCCACTGAATGCCAGCCCGACAAGACAAATCCAGAGACACCTGTGGCCTGCCAAGGTCGGAGAGAGAAGCCGAAAGAAACACTTGCCCGGGGGATTACCATCACCCGCCAGCCGAGACGAGGCGGCTGAGGCCAGAAACCAGGTCCAGCCCGTGTCCGGCCGGAGCGGTGCGGGGTCAGAGCTCTGGGGATCCGACCGGGAGCGACACCGCAACCTACATACGCACAATGCGGAAGAGGAGGAGACAAAGGCGCGGCTGCGGCCGGCCGGCCCTCGGACGCCGCGGGATGCATTTCGGTGGCCCTGGCCCCGATCGCCTGCGTTTTAGGAACGGGGGAGGAGGAGGGAGGCAGAAGGGGGGCCGGACTGCCCGCACAAAGGGCAGCTTTCACTCGCGGGGCGGCCGAGACACCTGGGGTCACAGCAGGAGGCTCTGTGAACGGAGAGACACCCCGCGGACAAAGAGGGATTCATGCGGAGGGAGACGGGCGCCCGGAGAGGGTGCTTTTTGTGGCACCTCCAGAATGGTCCCTTGTAGACGCCGGCGTCGCCACAGCGCGCCAGGCAGAGAGGGGTGCCCTCCCCGGCCTACTCAGGATCCAGGGCGTCGAGGAAAACAAGCCCCACGCCCCGGGGTGCCCCGGGGCCCTGCCCGGCTGCCCATAGGGAGAGCTCTGTGTGTGTGTGTGTGTGTGTGTGTGTGTGTGTTTAAATGTATTTTATTGATTTTTCACAGAGAGGAAGGGAGAGGGATAGAGAGCTAGAAACGTCGATGAGAGAGAAACATCGACCAGCTGCCTCCTGCACGCCCCCCACTGGGGATGTGCCCGCAATCCAGGCACATGCCCTTGACCGGAATCGAACCGGGGACCCTTCAGTCCGCAGACCGACGCTCTACCACTGAGCCACACCGGTTTCAGCATAAAATATATTTTTTAAAAAAATAATAATAATTAAAAAAGGAAAAAGAATGACCGAGGGTGGTGGGGGCAGGGGCTGGGGGAGGGGGGAGGAGCCTGGCCAGCTGAGGGCGGAGCGGAGGGGCCATCTGGTAAACCCCGGGGGCTGGAAGGGCCCGGGCTGTGTGGCTCACACGCTGTCTCCCCAGACACAGCGCGGCTTTCATCGGCCGGGTTTTATGAGGGTTACTTCATCCGTCCTCGCCACCGCCCAGCGGGGCGCGGGGCCCGCGGAGATGCCAAGTGGGTGGTGGAGCGGCCCGACCGGGGTGTGTGTGTGTGTGTGTGTTTGAGTGTGTCTGTGTGAGTGTGTGTGTGTCTGTGTGTGTGTCTGTCTGTGTGTGTGTGTGTGAGTGTGTGTGTGTCTGTGTGAGTGTGTGTCTGTGTGAGTGTGTGTCTGTGTGTGTGTGTGTCTGTGTGAGTGTGTGTCTGTGTGTGTGTGTGTCTGTGTGAGTGTGTGTGTCTGTGTGAGTGTGTGTGTGTGTGTCTGTGTGTGTGTGTGTGTGAGTGTGTGTGTGTCTGTGTGAGTGTGTGTCTGTGTGAGTGTGTGGCCGGCAGGAAGCTCCCGCCGTGGCCCCGGGGCCGTGTCTACGCCGAAGAGCGAGGCCTGGCCGGCGTGTTCCCCGGCCGGCACCCTCTGGCGTGGCTGGGCACGGCGACTGCGACGGAAAGGGTTCTCTGGTCCCAGAGAGGCTGGCGTTTTCAAACACGCTGGTATTTGGCGGTCATGGCCTCGGGCCAGTTCCCCTCCCGTGTCAGCC
The DNA here is from genome assembly GCF_964339955.1 of Pipistrellus hanaki. Lineage (NCBI taxonomy): Eukaryota > Metazoa > Chordata > Mammalia > Chiroptera > Vespertilionidae > Pipistrellus > Pipistrellus hanaki. The sequence goes on from NC_140522.1 coordinate 682,511, forward strand.
GCCAAAAATAGAAAATCAGATCTCTCACTGAGGCGGCGCTGAGCTGCGAGGACCTCTTTCTTTTTTAAACACGTTCTTTTATGTTTTAATATATTTTATTGACTTTTTTTTTTTTCTTTTTTTTTTTTCCCCAGAGAGGAAGGGAGAGGGAGAGTTAGAAACATCGGTGAGAGAGAAACATCCATCAGCTGCCTCCTGCACAACCCCCGCTGGGGATGTGCCCGCCGCCAAGGTCCATACCCTTGACCGGAATCGAACCCGGGACCCTTGAGTCCACAGGCTGACGCTCTGTCCACTGAGCCAAACTGGTTAGGGCTGAGGCCCTCTTCCTGACGACAGTGTGGATGTGCACGTGGTCATCCCTTTAAAATATAGATAAGATAGATAGATGATAGATTTCAGAGAGGAAGGGAGAGAGGGAGAAACATCCATGATGAGAGAGAATCACGGATCGGCTGCCTCCTGCACGCCCCACACTGGGGATGGAGCCCGCCCCCCGGGCCTGTGCCCTGACCCGGAATCGAACCCTGACCTCCTGGTTCCTAGGTCGATGCTCAGCCCCTGAGCCCCGCCGGCCGGGCCTGGTGGTCCCTCTCCCCACGACACAAACACAGCCGGAAAACAGACGCCCCTCTTCCTGCTTTGGGAGGGTCTCCTGGGTCAGGACGTTAGGGGGGATTTGAAGATGAGGGTTCGATGAACAGACAGACAGTGTGGCTTCCTCCTCCTCCCGCCTCGGTTTTCTCGTCCGTCCCTCCCGTCTTCCTCCTCCTCCCGGAGATCAGTGGAAGGCCACTTCCCGTTTCGCTCCCGGTGCTAATGAAAGCCTCTGGGTTAAACCAGGAAGCGGGAAATTACAGCCTGGCGCCGGGGCCGGGGCTGGGAGGAGGGGAGGGAGAGCCTGCGGGTGGCTCTGTCCAGAATGACAGGGGGCTCCGGGGAGCCAGCGTGGCTCCTGCCCCGTGAGGAGCAGCCCGGGCTCTTCGGTGGGCGGAGAGCCGGAGCCCATACAAAGTGTCAGCTTCTCCGCCCGATACTTTGTATCCAGCATCTAAACGGATACTGTATCCTCGGACGGAACCGCTGGGTGGGATTCGGCAGGAAAACCTCCCGGTGTTACAGGATCCACACAGGATCCCACACTGGAAACGGTGTCACTCCTGCACGGGAAATCGTCTAACGAGGGTCCATTAGAAAGTTAATTTCTAATGAGCGTTCCGTTTGGAAAACCATTTCCGCTCCGCACGGCACCGGTTGATAAAACGCTGGGATAGCCAGGACCGGTCTGGCTCAAGATAGAGCGTTGGCCTGCGGACTGAAGGGTCCCGGGTTTGATTCCGGTCGGGGGTCATGTACCTTGGTTGCGGGCACATCCCCAGTAGGGGGTGTGCAAGAGGCAGCTGATCGATGACTCTCTCTCATCGATGTTTCTGACTCTCTCTCTCTCTCTCCCTTCCTCTCTGTACAAAATCAATAAATATAAATTAAAAAAAAAATAGAAAAAAGAAATTCACATTGTTGTCCAACCAAAATAGTAAACAAGAAAACACACACTGGGATAGCAATCCTATCCCAGTGGTGGGCAAACTGCGGCTCTCGAGCCACATGCGTGTGGCTCTTTGACCCCTTGAGTGTGGCTCTTCCACAAAATACCACGTACCCTAATGAAGATAATAACAACGCACCGACGTATTTAGTGTAAGTTTAAAAAATTGGGCTCTCAAAGGAAATTTCAGTCGTTGTCCTGTTGACATTTGGCTCCGTGGACTGAGGAGTTTGCCGCAGACAGCCCGAGGGGCTGGAAAAAATGGGAATAAAACGACAGAGGTCCCTGCTTCTCAGACCGGGACCGTTAACACTGATCGCTATGGACAACAAATAACCAATTATTAACCGGTAGAGGGTCAATCTGCATTATTAACTGGCATCCGTATTATTAACCGGTGGTTTTACAATCAAAACGTGGCTCCAATTCATGACTTGCTGTCGGCAGCAATCAGTATTTACAGTTTCACCTGGTTTTAATATATATATTTTATTGACTTTTTACAGAGAGGAAGGGAGAGAGAGCTAGAAACGTCGATGAGAGAGAAACATCAACCAGCTGCCTCTTGCACACCCACTACTGGGTATGTGCCTGCAACCAACGTACATGCCCTTGACCGGAATCGAACCTGGGACCTTTCAGTCCGCAGACCGACGCTCTACCACTGAGCCAAACCGGTTTCGGCAGTTTCACCTGGTTTTAGAAGCAACACCTTCCTGCTCCCACCAGACGCAGAGCAGTGTCTTCTTTCCGAAGCGATTTGGCCTGGCAATCGATGTTGATGGTTGACCTGGATCAACCCGTGATTCTGTGCGTTTGGGATTCTCAAAATAAACCCACTTTTCATCACCAGGCACAATTCGGTGCAAAAAAGACTTTCTTTGGTGCCGTTGAAGCACCATTTTACCGATGACTTTTCAGTTTTCCATTTGTCTTTCCTTCAGTGGATGTGGCACCCGTTTTCCTTCCTTTAAAATCCTTCCCGTTGCTTGTAAACTATCGGAAACTGTTTGCTGAGCAACGCTGAATCTCTCTGCAAGTTGTTTTCAGTTTGACACGCATCTCCATCCAGTAATGCTTGTCACGGTTGGTCTTCAAACTTTTTCAGTTGACCTGGGCGTTCTTTGTCTTTCACACCGAAATCCTCCCTTTTAAAGCGTTTAAACCAGCGTCCACGCGTATCTTGAGATGGAGCGTGTTCACCATAAGCTTCCCGAAGTACACGATCACTTCCAGCAGCACTTTTCTTCCAACTAAAATAACGAATTAAAACTTCCCACAAATGCTCTATTTTTTTTGGCACGAAATTTGACATTTTTAACCGTAAAAATATCTATGATGTTAACACACCTTCAGCAAATTTGACATAGGAAGTTTTGAAGCTTGCTGTCAGTACCACAAAACGGCCTACACATCAAGTCGCATTTCTATCAACATACGTGTGACTCCGTCTCGTGAGAAAAAATTCCGCAGTGTTCACCGGCCCAGCCGGTCACTGCTTTTGGATCCAAGACGTTCTTCCCACAACATGCCCTCTCCTCATTGCGCCCTCCCCTCGAACATGTTGAAGTAACATTTCAAAAAGAGGCCACCGCTTGGGAGGGCGGAGAGTCAGGCTGCCTGTGAAATGTGGGCTCTGTGTAACGGGGTGTGTGTGTTTTCAGAACGCGGGAAGAAAAAAATGCCTTGACCTCACGCTGTGTGATGAGCAACCCCTCCCAGCCGAGCCATAAATCTCCGAGGAGGGAGGCTGGGGTGGCCAGTGCTGGGCGGGCCGGCTGCCCTCCCTGCCTCGGCAACAAAGAGGCATTCACGGCCCAGCGGCCGCCTCCCCGGGCGTTCCCGTCCCGCACCCGCTGAGCGGAGGGCGGCCGGGTGGCGGGTGCAGTTTGTCTGGAAAGCCAGGGGCGTGTTCATGTGCCCCTGGCGTCTCCCCACGGGTGGGACTCCGTCTGGGCCAGTAGGTCCCGGTTGCTCCCATAGAACCAAGGAACTCCCAGCACCCCCGGGCTGCACACCCAATTGGCTTTTTAATTTGTTTAATTTCATATTCTGTCTTTCAATTGTATTTACAAGGAGAGGCCAGGTTATGATGATCTCTGGACGCATGATAATCTGACCACTCGGGGTGTGTGTGTGTGTGTGTGTGTGAGAGAGAGAGAGAGAGAGACCTGGAGCAGCTGGGCAGTGTGGAACACCTGGTCTAGCCCTGGCCAGCTGCTCTATGCCTGCATATGCAAATGAAGCCACCATCTTTGTTGGGTTCATTTGCATACTCACCCTTGATTGGCTGGTGGTCGTCACAAAGGTGTGGTCATTTTGCACTTTACTCTTTTATTAGTGTAGATGTCTCTCTCTCTCTCTCTCTCTCTCTCTCTCTCTCTCTCTCCCTTCTGCTCTGAAATCAATAAAAATATATTTTTAAAAATGCTAAGGCTCATGTGCTTGCTTCGAAAAGTAGGGGGTTGCTGGGGGACCCCTTGGAGGCTCACCTTGGGGGAAAGCGAGTTCTAAAGGAAACGGTTTCTCGAGGCGCTGTGGGGAGAAGGAGAAGGCGCTGAGAAAGCCGGGGGATGTGCGAGGAGGAGCGTGGGACACGGTGAAGGCCAGTCCCCGGTACACGGAGCTCGGCCACGAGGGGGTTAATGCGGGGTTTTCTGCTTCTGACGAGCATTTTCTCCTAACTGCTGCTCTGAAATCAAATTATAGCTTTCCAGGGGGAAAAAAAAAAAAAAAGAGAGAGAGAGAGAGGAGAGGAATACGCTGAGGTGTGCACAGGGATCGAACCGCCGCCCCTCTGAGACCGCCGCCTGGGCCGTGGGGGTTTCCGTGCCGCGTGCAACCTTCCCCGCAGTCCGTGACCTCTCACACGCATTCCCACGGCGGGGGGTGGGTGGGTGGGGGGCTGGCAGGGCGGGCCCCCGGCTGGCTGGCGATCTGCGGGATCTAGAATGCATTCCCTGACTTCAGCCCGGCCGGCGTGGCTCGGCGGTTGAGCACTGACCGGTGAACCGGGAGGTCAGGGTTCCATTCCCGGTTGGGGCACAGGTGCTGGTTTAGGGCAGGATCCCCAGTGTGGGGCGTGCAGGAGGCAGCAGGCCAATATCTTTCTCCCATCGACGTTCCTCTCTCCATCCCTCTTCACTCCTCTGTCTAAACATTGATAAAATAAAACAAATAATGAAATTTGCTCTGGCTGGTGTGGCTCAGTGGACAGAGCACCAGCCTGCGGACTGAAGGGTCCCGGGTTGGATTCCGGTCCAGGGCACACGTCCGGGTTGTGGGTTCCATCCCCAGTAGGAGGCCAGTCATGATTCTCTTTCATCATTGCTTCTATCTCTCTCATGCTTCTCTCTCTCTCTCTCCCTCTCCCTTCCTCCCTGAAATCAATAAAAATATGCTTCAAACAAACAGAAAACAGTGGCCCTCCAGTGCCACCCCCGTGCTGTCTGTCTCGGCGGGATGCCAAGCCTCACCTGGAAGCGGGTAGGGAGCGGCTGCAGGCGAAGAGGTGTGAGCCACGGTTCCCAGGCGGCCGGGAAGGATGGGCGTTGGGATGCCTGTTCGTGTCTCAACAGCTCTCGCTGTGACCGCATTTCCTGTTCGGAGCCGGGCTCAGAGTGGTCACGTAGGACGGTGAGCTCCACCTGAGTCAGGCCGCACCTTTCTGGCCCCGCCCTGCCCGGCGGCGTCTGTCCGGGGGCTCGGAGCGTGTCAGCACCGCGGCCTGCGGTTCCCCCGGCGCTCCCACAGGGAAGGCTCCCGCCGCCGCTGCCCGCCGCTCACCCACAGGCCACCGTCTCCCCGTGTCCGTGGGGAGGCAGAGCAGCGGGGGGGAGTGGATTGTGCTCCGAGGAGTCCTGATTGGGGACCTGAATCTGAGCTGCTTTTTTTTTTTAACAACAACAAACACACAGGCCCTGGCTGGTGTGGCTCAGTGGATAGAGCGTCGGTCTGTGGGCTGAAGGGTCCTGGGTTCGGTTCTGGCCAAGGGCACAGGCCCCGGTTGCAGGCTGGATCCCCAGTGGGGGGCGTGCAGGAGGCAGCCGATCAAATGATTCTCTCATTATGGATGAGCCTATCCCTCTCTCCCTCTCCATTCCTCTTTCTAAAATCAATGAAAATATATTAAAAAAATAAACATATTTTTTTTTATTGATTTCAGAGAGGACAGAGAGATGAAGATATCTCGGATGAGGGAGAATCACGGATCGCCTGCCTCTTGCACAAGGGTGACCCCCCCACTGGGGTTCGAGCCCACGACCAGGGGAGGAATCGAACCAGAACCGTGACCTCCTGGTTCACAGGCGGGACACTCAGCCACGGAGCCGCGCCTGCTGGGCCCAGCAGCGTCCCTGGAGCAAAATACACCTCCCGAGTCCTCAGCCCCTTCCCCTCCGGTCCCTGTGATTTCTGCACCACCAGCCCCGGGGGGCCCTGGCTCAGAGGCTGCCCATCGGGGACCGTTAGCCAGAGGGACCCAGCCGCAGACGGTGCTGTTTTCTCTCTGCTGTCGGGCGGGTGTGGCCGTGGCGGGAACTCGCCACATGAAACGGCCTCGGCTTAATGGTAGGGCCAGGCCGGCCAGCCCAGAGCGCAGTCAGCATCCAGCATCCAGGCTTCCGGGACCTGCGCACCCCCTGCCCCCCATGCCCGCCCTTTGCACGCAGACTTCCCGCTCTGTCCCGTGCCCGGCCCCGCGCCGCCCCTCCCGCCGTCCTTTGGGGCCGTCCGAGGCCTTTTCCGCCCCCGCGATCCGTCAGTTCTTCCAGGAGGATCCCCGCCCTGCCCCGCCCCGCCCCGCAGACGGCCTCCCGCCCCGATCCGGCTCCGGGCTTTCCCTCCAGCCGGGAGCCGGGAAGGGGCGGGGCCAGCGCGTGGATCTCCCTCCCCTGTTCCTGGCCACGCCCATCAGCCATAGGCTCCACCCACAGTAGCCCCGCCCCTCCGCCTTGGCCCCGCCTTCCCTGTAGATCTAGGGCGGCGCCGCGGCCCCTCCCAAAACCCGGAGCCTGACTCCGCTCCGCACGCCCCTCCCAGCAGCGGGGAGGCCGAGTCTGGAGGCAGGAAGCCCGGCCCGGCGCGTGAGGAGCTGCGGGGGACGCGGCGGGGCCGGCGGCTCGGGCCTCCGTCCATCTGGACCCGGGCGCTAGGGCGTGGCAGCAGGAGGGGCCCTCCCTCCCATCATGCCAAGCTCTACGCCCGCCCCGTCTCCTAGCAACGCCTGACGCGCAGGCGCTCTGAGTGCTGGGCGGCGGGCCGCGCAGGCGCCCTGGGTGCGGGCCGCCGGGCCGCGCAGGCGCCCTGGGTGCTGGCCGCCGGGCCGCGCAGGCGCTCTGGGTACGAGGCGCAGCGCGGGTGAGACCTGGATCCGGGAACTGGGGGTGGGTGTGGGGTCGGGGATGGAGGGATGGGGGGTCCCGGCGGGGAAGGGGGCCGCCCTTGGACTCTGCATTCCCAGCCTTTAGCGCCCCCAGAAAGCCGCGCTCCACGGGGCCATAAGATCGCCTTTGCAGACCCCCAGCTGCATTTTGTTGTTGTTGTTGTGGGAATCGAGCCGTTTGCCCTGAGAATTGTTTTTGAGAAAAAACGGGTAAGAGCGTATGGGATGGCCACTTGCACAGACGCCCCTGGTGAGGGCGGGCACCCCGGGCCCTGACACGGGCTCCTGTGGGGGAGACCCAGGCTAGGGGGTGTGTGTGTCTATGGGGGACACGCCCCTGCCTGGGGCCCCGAACAAGGTCCGCTGACCTGGGGAGCACTGAGCACCCTGGCTGGTTCCCTACTGGGTCCAAACAGCGTCTGCCTCTGTGCGTGGCGGCTTTGATCGCGAAGATTCCCGTGGGAAGGTATCCCCCCTGTTTTGTGAAAATGCAATAGGACTTACAGTGCAAGCAGGCAGCAAGCGGGCGTAGGCTGTGTGCACGGGCTGCGTGTGTCTCCCCGTGTGTCTGTATACATATGCGCATGCGTGTCCGTTCATGTGTCTCTCTGTGTTGGTGTATGTGCATACGTGTGCTCATGTGTGCATGTGCGTGTGTGTGTGTGGGAAAGGATGCTGTCTTCATCAGAGAAAGCTGGTGAATGGAAGAAAAGCTCCCTATAGGTAGCGTCCTGATACTTTCTCTCATCCTTTGAGGCAAAACCCAGGGACACTAGGCCCGTGGTCGGCAAACCGCGGCTCTCAAACCACACGCGGCTCTTTGGCCCCTTGAGTGTGGCTCTTCCACAAAACACCACGGCCTGGGCGAGTCTGTTTGGAAGAAGTGGCGTTAGGAGAAGTTTAAGTTTTTTAAAAAATGTGACTCTCCAAAGACATCTCAATCGTTGTGCTGTTGGTATTTGGCTCTGTGGACGAATGAGTTTGCCCACCACTGACCTAGGGTGATTTTATCTAGGATAACCACCTGCTCCTTTGTACCAGGCACTTCATTGCGTTTAAAATAAGCCTCATTGCCGAAACCAGTTTGGCTCGGTGGATAGAGCGTCAGCCTGTGAACTGAAAGGTCCCGGGTTCGATTCCGGTCAAGGGCACGTACCTTGGTTGCGGGCACATCTCCCGTAGGGGGCGTGCAGGAGGCAGCTGATGGATGTTTCTCTCTCATTGATGTTTCTAGCTCTCTCTCCCCCTCCCTTCCTCTTTGTAAAAAAATCAATAAAATATATATATTTAAAAATAAATAAAATAAAGTAAACCTCATCCTATACGTAATTTCCTCCGCAGGAGAGTGAAGGATGTTTGTCCCGAGATCTCTCAAAGTCAAGAGGAACGCCCCTGACGGCGGCCAGAGCTGCCCGCCGGCCAAGAAAGCGAAGCCGGACGCCGAGGTCGTGCGGTGGGACGCGGGGAGCGGTCCCCCCGCGGATGCCGTCGCCCCGGGAGACGCCGCGGGAGACACCGCAGCTGCCCACGGGCCAGAGGCCGGGCCCACGCCAGGCACCCCGGACGGCCGTCCCCCGGAGGAGCCCGTCAAGTCCTTCTCCAAACTGCAGCGCCCGGCGGAGCCTGGGGAGCCGGCCTGCGTGGTCTGCGGCCGCTACGGGGAGTACATCTGCGACCAGACGGACGAGGACGTGTGCAGCCTGGAGTGCAAAGCCAGGCACCTGCTGGACGTGAAGGGGAAGGAGGGGGAGGCGCCCGGCGGCCCCCCGGAGGCCCCGCCCCCGGCGCCCTACGCCTACCGGGAGCACCCGTTCATCGCCGGCCTCCGGGAGGACCAGGTGGAGAGCCTCCGGCAGCAGCTGGGCATCTGCGTCCAGGGGCGGGCAGTGGCCAGGCCCATCGTGGACTTCGAGCACTGCGGCCTCCCCGAGACCTTGAACCGCAACCTGAGGGCGGCCGGCTACGAGGTGCCCACCCCCATCCAGATGCAGATGACCCCCGTGGGGCTGCTGGGGCGGGACGTCCTGGCCAGCGCGGACACGGGCTCGGGGAAGACGGCCGCCTTCCTCCTGCCGCTCATCATGCGCGCGCTGCCCGAGGTGAGTTCAAGGCCGCCCGGGGCCGCGGTGGGCAAACTCATCCGCCCACAGAGCCCACTGTCCACAGCTCAACGATGGACGTGTCTCTGGAGAGCCACGTTTTTTTAAACGTAAACGCCTTCTAACGACGCCACGTCTTCCACACAGACCCACCCAGGCTGTGGTGTTTTGTGGAAGAGCCACACTCCGGGGGCCCGAGAGCCGCATGTGGCTCTCGAGCCGCAGTTTGCTGACCCGGGGCCTGGGATAAGTGAGGCATCCACCCACCTCCTGGATCCCCTGGGTTCAAGTTGCAAAGCGATCCTCTGAATCTTCATAAGTGAGGACTGTGTCTGAGAAACATAACTTTAGGGAATTTTTAAAAATATGTATATATATTTTTATTGGTTTCAGAGAGGAAGGGGGGGGGAGAGAGAGAGAGAGAGAGAGAGAAGCTTCAATGATGAGAGAGAATCATTGAACCCTCCCTCTCTGAAATCAATAAAAAATACACATGGAGTGGCCAGATGATGGTGATCTCTGAACGCATCATCATCTGGCCACTCCGTGTCCATCCTATAGAATAAAAGGCTCATATGCAAGTTGTCCCCTTGACCAGGAGTTTGACCAGCAGGCAGGCCGGCCAACCGCCCATGTCCCCTCCTCCGGGCCAGGCTGGCCGGACCCCACCCATGCACGAATTCATGCACCGGGCTTGTAATATATATACATATATGTATCCACACACTGAGTGGCCAGATTATTATGCGTTCATAGATCATCATCATCTGGCCACTCAGTGTATACACACACATGCACACACACGCACACACACGTGTATTTTTAAATATTTGCTCCTGTACACACACACACACACACACACACACTCACACACACATACACATGCACACGCACACACACATATGTGTACTTTTAAAATATTTGCTCCTGTCCACACACACACTCACTCACACACACAACATGCACACACGCACACACACATGTGTATTTTTAAATATTTGCTCCTGTACACACACACACACACACACACATGCACATGCACACGCACACACACATATGTGTACTTTTAAAATATTTGCTCCTGTCCACACACACACTCACTCACACACACAACATGCACACACGCACACACACACACACACACACGTGTATTTTTAAAATATTTGCTCCTGTCCACACACACACACACTCACACACACAACATGCACACACGCATACACACGTGTATTTTTAAAATATTTGCTCCTGTCCACAGGAATGGACGGCTGGTGTCTCTAGTCTGCTTTCCGTCTTTGCAGGGCACGTGTCCGTCCGCGCTGGTCCTCACCCCGACGCGGGAGCTGGCCATTCAGATCGAGCGACAAGCCAAGGAGCTGATGAAGGGCCTGCCGCGCATGAGGACGGCGCTGCTGGTGGGCGGCCTGCCCCTGCCCCCCCAGCTGCACCGCCTGCGGCAGCAGGTCAAGGTGAGCGGCCCCCTCCGCCGGGCGCCCTCCAGCCGCCACGGGGACCGGGGCGTGTCCTTCCTGGAGAGGGGGCTTCCTGCCAAGTCAGTGCAGGCATTTTTTAAAATATATTTTATTGCTTTTTTACAGAGAGGAAGGGAGAGGGAGAGAGAGTTAGAAACGTTGATGAGAGAGAAACATCCATCAGCTGCTTCCTGCACGCCCCCCACTGGGGATGTGTCCGCAACCAAGGTACACGCCCTTGACCGGAATCGAACCCAGGACCCTTCAGTCCGCAGGCCGGCGCTCTATCCACTGAGCCACACCAGTTAGGGCTTGCATTTATTTATTTATTATTATTATTATTTTTTTAATTTGCTTTTCCCCTTCTCCCCAGGTCGTCATTGCCACCCCGGGCCGCCTGCTGGACATCATGAAGCAGGGCTCCGTGCAGCTCCGCGGCCTGAGGATCGCGGTCGTGGACGAGGTGAGTGGCCGGAAACTCTCGTCTGTTTTATAAAAACACATGTTTATGGATCTCAGCGAGGGAGGGAGAGATGGAAACACCCACGATGAGGGAGAATCACGGATCGGCTGCCTCCTGCACGCCCCCCACTGGGGCATCGAGCTCATGTTAAAAATGGTGTTTCAGCCCGGCCGGCATGGCTCAGTGGTCAGGCGTCGTCAACCTATGAACTGGGAGGTCACAGTTCAAATCCCGGTCAGGACACAGGCCCAGGTTGCAGGCTCCAGCCCCAGGAGGGGGCGAGCAGGAGGCAGCCGATCCATGAATCTCTGTCATCATGGGTGTCTCTCTCCCTTCCTCTCTGACCTTGATAAGAAACCTACACGAATAAAAGAGTAAGGTGCAAATTGGCCGTACCTCCACGACGCCCACCAGCCAATCAGGAGTGGATATGCAGATTAACCCAGCAAAGATGGCGGGTTAATTTGCATACACAGGCACCAAGTGGAGGGGGCGGGGGGGCTGAGCGGGGCAGGCCTGTGTCATCGCCACGGCGGGCCTCTGGGCAGCGTGGGGAGGCGGAAAGACAGCTCCGGCCGGAGCGAAGGCAGAGCCGGGAGCCGGGCCGAGGAGGGCCCGTTCCTGCCCGCGTCCCCGTGCGCCCGGCCTCTCGTTTACATACAAAATAACGAAACGAAACGGCATCGTTCCAGGCGGACACCATGCTGAAGATGGGCTTCCAGCAGCAGGTGCTGGACGTGCTGGGCGCCGCCCCCCCGGACTGCCAGACCCTGCTGGTGTCGGCCACGATCCCCACCGCCATCGAGCAGCTGGCGGGCCGGCTGCTGCGGGACCCCGTGCGCGTCTCGGCCGGGGAGAGGAACCGGCCCTGCGCCAGCGTGCGGCAGATCGTGCTGTGGGTGGAGGAGCCGGCCAAGAAGAAGAAGCTGTTCGAGATCCTGAACGTGAGCCGGGCGCCCTTGGGGGGCAGGCCCGCGGGGAGCCGGCCCGGGGTCCCGCCCGCGCGCCCGCCTGCTGGGCCTGGCGGGGAGGAGCCGTGGGTGTGGCTCTCGGGGAATCTGGCCCAGGTCCCTGCTAATAGATTGCACTGCCTGTCTCAGAATCCCGTAGGAATCCATGAAAAAAAATTTAAAAAAATATACATATCCTATTGGTTTTTTACAGAGAGGAAGGGAGAGGGGTAGAGAGCTAGAAACATCGATGAGAGAGAAACATCCATCAGCTGCCTCCTGCACACCCTCTCCACTGGGGATGTGCCCGCAACCAAGGTACCGTACATGCCCTTGACCGGAATCGAACCCAGGACCCTTCAGTCCGCAGGCCGACGCTCTATCCACGGAGCCATACCGGTCAGGGCTGTTTGTGCATATTTTAAAGAAAACCCTAACTGGTGTGGCTCCATGGATAGAGCGTCAGCCTGCAGACCCAAAGGTCCCGGGTTCGATTCCGGTCAAGGGCATGCACCTTGGTTGCAGGCACATCCCCAGTGGGGGGTGTGCGGGAGGCAGCTGATGGATGTTTCTAACTCTCTCCCTCTGCGTAAAAAAAAAAAAAAAAAAAAAAATCAGTAACATATTGAAAAGAAAAGAAAAAGAAAACCAGGCATGTCCACAGGCTCTGCCTGCTCCCTCCTCCGCGGTGTTTGTGAACCCCCCCGCCGGCAGCTTTAACGCCCGCCCTCCCTCCGCCCCAGGACAAGAAGCTGTTCCAGCCGCCGGTGCTGGTGTTCGTGGGCTGCCGGCTTGGCGCCGACCTGCTGAGCGAGGCCGTGCGGACGGTCACCGGCCTGCGGAGCGTGTCCATGCACTCGGAGAAGCCGCAGGCCGAGAGGAAGCGCATCCTGGAGGTTCGGCTCCCGGCCCCCTGGCCCTTCTCGCCCCCGGAACCCGGGTCGCCTCAGTCTCAGGAGACGCCGGTGTGACCAGCCAGTGTCTAACGCTGACCCTTTCTTAAAAATGCTCCCCCCGCCATTGTGCCCCTGGCCGGAATCGAACCTGGGACCCTTCCGTCTACTGAGCCACACCGGCCAGGGCAAAGCAGGCCTCCTTTTAACGACTTAAGAACCCGAGGCGGGCGGTGACCGAAGGAAGCGGACTGTCCCTCCCGCCAGCTTCTGCGTTTGGGGAGCAGTCAGCCTGGTCCCCGGGGAGCGTCCGCTCACGCTAAGGAGGTGACTCACTCAGGAGCCGCCGTTTCTGACCTCAGGTCACCGAGGCCGGGCCAGAGCCTGGCTCGCCTCTGGGAGAGGTTTGCCCGAGGGAAGGAACAGAAAGCATCCCGGGGGAGGAGGGGCCTGGGAGGGCCTGGGGCCCCGCCCATTCCCCCCCCCCCCGGGGATACTAAGTTTCCCTCTCGAAAAGATCCTGCAACAATGTTGCAGAGAGTATCGTGAAAAGTATCTCCAGTCTGTAATCTATAAAACCACAGGAGACACGGTTAGTTCTCAGGGGTCAGGGGTCGCCAGCCCTCAGGCCCTCACAGACCCCGGCGGTCCTCAGGCCGCCCCCTCCGGCCCTCACAGATCCCCCGCGGTCCTCGGACCGCTCCCTCCGGCCCTCACAGACCCCTGCGGTCCTCGGGCCACCCCCTCCGGCCCTCACAGACCCCCGCGGTCCTCGGGCCGCCCCCTCCGGCCCTCACAGACCCCCGCGGTCCTCCGACCGCCCCCTCCGGCCCTCACAGACCCCCGCGGTCCTCGGGCCGCCCCCTCCGGCCCTCACAGACCCCCGCGGTCCTCGGACCGCCCCCTCCGGCCCTCACAGACCCCCGCGGTCCTCGGGCCGCCCCCTCCGGGTCGGCGACCGCCGCTCTGAGCAGCGCACGTTGTCGCTTTCCTGCGCAGGGCCTGCTGGACGGGGCCCACGAGGTGGTGGTGAGCACGGGCGTGCTGGGGCGCGGGCTGGACCTGGTCCGGGTCCGGCTGGTGGTGAACTTCGACATGCCCGCCAGCATGGACGAGTACGTGCACCAGGTGAGGGGGTCCGGGCACCAGGTGAGGGGGTCCAGGCACCAGGTGAGGGGGTCCAGGCACCAGGTGAGGGGGGTCCGGGCACCAGGTGAGGGAGGTCCGGGCACCAGATGAGGGGGTCCAGGCACCAGGTGAGGGGGGTCCGGGCACCAGGTGAGGGGGGTCCGGGCACCAGATGAGGGGGTCCGTGTCCGTGCACCAGGTGAGGGGGGTCCGGGCACCAGATGAGGGGGTCCGTGTCCGTGCACCAGGTGAGGGGGGGATTCGGGCACCAGGTGAGGGGGGGTCCGGGCACCAGGTGAGGGGCTCCGGGCACCAGGTGAGGGGGTCCAGGCACCAGGTGAGGGGGGTCTGGGCACCAGGTGAGGGGGGTCTGGGCACCAGGTGAGGGGGGTTCGGGCACCAGGTGAGGGGGGGTTCGGGCACCAGGTGAGGGGGGTCCGGGCACCAGGTGAGGGGGTCCATATGCCGCGCGGCCGTCCGTGTCCATGTGACGGCGAGAGAAAGGGAACGGTTCTGGGAGGGATGGGAAACTTGATTTTTAGTTTATTTTTATGCCTATTCTATAGGATAGACACCAAGTGGCCAGATTATTTTATCTCTGAATGCATCATTATGTGGCCACTCCGTGTCTGTCCTATAGAATAAAAGGCTCATATGCAAATGGTCCCCCTGACCAGGAGTTCCACCAGCAGGCAGGCCAGCCAACCGCCCATGTCCCCTCCCCCTGGCCTGGCTGGCTGGGCCCCACCCGTGCACGCATTCATGCACCGGGCCTCTGATATGTATATACATATATATATATATTGAGTAGCCAGATTATTATGCATTCAGAGATCATCATCATCTGGCCACTCAGTGCATGTGCTTACAAACTAAAATTTTAAAATTAAAGACTCTGTACTTAAATCATAATTAGAAATGATGACCTGCAATGCCATTTATATTTTTTAAGTAATTGTTTTTTTAAAATTTCTTTTGATTTCCTTTTTTAAACTTTAATATATATATTTTATTGGTTTCAGAGAGGAAGGGAGAGGGTGAAGGAGAGAGAGAGAGAAACATTCATGATGAGAGAGAATCATGGATCGGCCGCCTCCTGCACGCCCCCTGTTGGGGATCAAGCCCCCAACCCGGGCATGTGCCCTGACCGGGAATCGAACCCGGGACCCTTCTGTCTGTGGGTCAGCGCTCTATCCACTGGCCCACACCGGCTGGGGCTGCTTTATATTTCTGGTTCTCGTCAGTGGGCAGGTTAGATGGCTTTCAGAACCGGAGGAAGAAAGGGGCGGGGTTGCAGGGGGGGTGGAGGTGGGGGTGGGGGGTAGGGGCTGGGGGAGGGCTGTTCTGTGCGGACACTCCTGGCCGGGGGACAGGAGCCCGGCCAGCGCTGTGTCCGAGGAACCGTCCCCATCTCCTCCTCCCGTATCCGTGTCGCTGGCCTTTCCCTTTCCAAGGGCGTCTCTCCCCATCGCCGCCGGAGGGGCCGGCCGGCGGCTCTCCTTTCGGGCGGACACAGAGCCGCCTCTGAGCCGTTATCTCCCCTGTGCTGCCGACGGCTTCCTTCCCCGGCGTCACTTACCGGCCAGGCCAGGGGGCCTCTCTCCGGGGCCCCTCCCCTGGGCCTCCCAGGGGCCTCTCTGAGGCCCGCTCCCCCCTACCACCCTCACCCTCCCACCGGGACGCCCAGGAGGCCTCTCTGAGGCCCGCTCTCCCCCACCCCCCTCACCCTCCCGCCGGGCCGCCCAGGGGCCTCGGGCCAGACGCTGCCCCCGGCCGGGGGCTCGGACCAAATGACCCGGCAGGGCCCCCCACCCTGCACACCCCCCTCCGCACCTCCTCACTCCCCTCCACCCCCTGCTGCGGGCCAGAGGGCGGACCACGGCCCAGGCGGCGGTTTTCAAATAACCGAGGCTCGTCTCCTCCCACGTGGAGGCAGGTCGTGGGGATCTTCCTAACGAATTAAATACTTAAGAAGCACCGGCCGGTGTGGCTCAGCGGTTGAGCACCGACCTGTGAACCAGGAGGTCAGGGTTCGATTCCCGGTCCGGGCACAGGCCCGGGTGGCGGGCTCCATGCCCAGCGTGGGGCGTGCGGGAGGCAGCCGGTCGGTGATCCTCTCTCGTCAGCCCCGGGCCCTGCCCTCCGCCCTCGGGACGTCCCGCCAACCCCTCTGCCTCTCGCCGCAGGTGGGCCGCGTGGGGCGGCTGGGCCAGAGGGGCACGGCCATCACCTTCATCAACAACCAGGCGCGGCGGCTCTTCTGGGACGTGGCCAAGCGGGTGGAGCCCACGGGCTCGCTGCTGCCGCCCCAGCTGCTCAATTCGCCGTACCTGCGCGAGCAGCAGCGGCGGGAGCAGCAGGGCGCCCGGCAGGCCCAGAACCCGCTGGTCACGGGCGCCAACCTCATGGACATCATCCGGAGGCACCACAAGAGCCAGGCCCCGAGGTGACCGTCACGCCCCCCTCCGTCCCCCTCCGTCCCCCTCCGCCCCCCGGACACGCCCAGCGCGGCCCCGGGACCTGCTGTGCGTCCGGACCTGCGGTTTGAGGACCCGGGACGAGGACGCGAAATAAAAACGGAAAAGAAAAAATTGGGGGGCGGTTTAGACAAACATTTCTTTTTATTTATGTATTTATATTTTTCAAGGGCTGGGGAGGGGACATCTATAATACTTTTTAAAAATATATATATTTTGTTGATTTTTTACAGACAGAGGGAGAGGGATAGAGAGTTAGGAACATCGATGAGAGAGAAACATCCATCAGCTGCCTCCTGCACACCCCCCACTGGGGATGTGCCCTTCAACCAAGGTCCATGCCCTTGACCGGAAACGAACCCGGGACCCTTCAGTCCTCAGGCCGACGCTCTATCCACTGAGCCACACCGGTTAGGGCCATGTATACTACTTTTAGCAACAAATTTCAATTAAAATATTTTTTCTGCCTGGCCACAGTTGTTCAGTGGGTAGAGAGCGCCGACCTAGGAACCAGGAGGTCAGGGTTCGGTTCCCGGTCAGGGCACAGGCCCGGGTTGCGGGCTCGATCCCCAGTGGGGGGCGTGCAGGAGGCAGCCGGTCCGGGACTCTCTGTCATCGTGGACGTTCCTCCCTCCCTCCCTCTCTGACATCCATCAGTAGATTAGGAAGGAGATGCCCCTCTCGGAGGCAGGCTGAGCGGCACTCTGGCTGTGCTTCCGGCTGACCGCACGGCCACGGCGCCCGCTCGCCCGGGAGGCAGCCTGGGCCGGGCGGGCGGGCGGGCGGCGGCAGGTCATTCGAGGTGAGCGTCCTGGCTGGGCCGCCCGCCCGTAAGCCGACTCCGGGGAGACAGGGCCCTTTGTTGTCCCGGAGCGTGACCCCGCGGCTGGCCGCCGCTGACACCGGCCGGGGTAATTAGGTGAGCGGCCGCACTCCGCCCCGCCGGGCCCCTCGCGGTCCCTGGTGCGCCGTGTGGCACGCGTGGCCTCCGGCACCGAGGGGCAGGCGTTTGTCATCCATACACGTTCACACCGAGCCGTTTACAGCCGCCGGCGCGGCTCAGCGGTGGAGCGTCGACCTAGGAACCAGGAGGTCAGGGTTCGATTCCCGGTCAGGGCACAGCCCCGGGCCGGGGGCTCCATCCCCAGTGGGGGGGCGTACAGGAGGAAGCCGATCCATGAGTCTCTCTCATCATGGGTGTTTCTCTGTCTCCCTCTGGAATCAATAAAAATATATTTTAAGAAAAGATAAAAAGGGAGAACTCTGTGACCATGAACTCTCTCTCTCCGCCTCCTCCATCCCGCCCCCCATGTCCTGTGCCGAGTGGGGAATCGGGGGGCACAGACAGTCCCCCCTCGCTGCCCGCTCCCAGCCCCCCTGTGGGCGTGCACCATCCTCATTTAAGGTGACCAGACGTCCTGATTTTTAACAATTTGCCCCGAGTCCTGTGGCGTTTTAAAAATGTCCCAATTTTTGGAAAGATTTTTGGAATCGGGACTTTTTTAAAACGCCGTGGGACGCGGGACAAATTGTTAAAAAGCGGGACGTCTGGTCACCTTATCCTAATTACCCCGGCTGGGCGGGCGGGAGGGCGGGCGCCTGGGACACAGCGGCTGCATTGAGGCCCCTGTGTCCCCAGGCGAGAGGTAGGGTTTCGGATGCGCCCAGGAGGACGCAGGGTATCGGGTGCCGCGTTCCAGGAACGGGCCAGGTGCCTGACGCTCCGAGCCGTCCAGGGAACGGGGCTGCGGACACACAGCCCCCACGGCTGGAGGCCCTGCGTGGAGCCTCACGGAATCACCCGCTGTGAGGAGGAGAGAGCCGGGAACTAGACCACTGCGACCTCTTTTGTTTTTGTTTGAAATATATTCGAATAGTCCTGACCGGTGTGGCTCAGTGGATAGAGCATCGGCCTGAGGACTGAAGGGTCCCGGGTTCGATTCCGGCCAAGGGCATGTGCCTTGGTGGCGGGCGCATCCCCAGTGGGGGGTGTGCAGGAGGCAGCTGATGGATATTTCTCTCTCATCGATGTTTTTAACTCTCTATCCCTCTCCCTTCCGCTCTGTAAAAAAAATCAATAAAATATATTAAATAAAAGAATCCCGGGGGCAGTTCTCTCCGTCCTCGCTGAACCCTAGAGCTCCCTCTATGTACAGACGGGTTACCCAGGAGGCCCTGGGGCTGGCAGTGGCTTTCTGACTCTTACCAATCTTCCCTGGATCGGACCCAGCGTGACTCAGAGAGAAAGAGCTCCTGGAACACTCGCTCACCCCCGAGCGCTCCTCCGTCCACGTTAAAAGGGGATGACTAGCCGAAACGGGCGTGGCTCAGTGGATAGAGCGTCGGTCCGCAGACTGATAGGTCCCGGGTTCGATTCCGGTCAAGGACATGTAGGTTGGTTGCGGGCACATCCCCGGTAGGGGGTGTGCAAGAGGCAGCTGGTCGATGTTTCTCTCTCATTGACGTTCTTAGCTCTCTATCTCTCTCCCTTCCTCTCTGTAAAAAAAAAAAAAAAAAAAAAAAAATCAATAAAATATATTTAAAAATAAAATAAAATAAAATTATATATATATATATATATATATATATATATATATATATATATATATATATATATATATAAAGGGGATGACCAGCTCCCGGGAACAGCCTCTCCTCCGGTGACGGGCAGGCTTGCCCCATGGGCTTGGGTTGCGTCACCGAGTGGTCACGACGGAATTCTTCAGGGTCTCACCAGCCGGGCAGACCAGAGCGTGCAGGCGCATGCTCCCAAGGCCCCTGGCCGGACACGTGTTGGCATTTAGAAAGAAAATACAGAACCTGCCCCATGTAAGCCGGCCTCTGTGTATAAGGCTGGCGGACATCTGAGAACCACAAGAGTCTCAGTCGCACCAAAGACGCGGCAGTAAAAATGCAACTCAGCACGAACTCCTGCAAAGCAGGACAGTACAGCCCACGTTTTAGCAAACGAAAAAGTATGAAGTTGAGTAAATTGCAATACATCTGTATCCCCAGGGACTGTTAACTGGCCCGAGTGAAGGTTTTCCTGTGCCCTTTAACCTAATCTAAAAGGCTTCCAATGGGCTTGCATCATTAAAAAAAAAAAAAAAAAAAAAAAAAAAAAGCCCAAACCGGTTTGGCTCAGTGGATAGAGCGTCAGCCTACGGACTGAAGGGTCCCAGGTTCAATTCCCGGTCAACGGCATGGACCTTGGTTGCAGGCACATCCCCAGTGGGGGGCGTGCAGGAGGCAGCTGATCGATGTGTCTCTCTCACCGATGTTTCTGGCTTTCTATTTCTCTCTGTAAAAAAAAATCAATGATTAAAAAAAAGGACAATAAAACATTTTTTAAAAAAATTGGTTTCAGAGAGGAAGGGGGTAGAGAAACATCGATGAGAGAAAGTCATGGATCAGCTGCCTCCTGCACGCCCCCCACTTCCCACCAGGATTGAACCCACAACCCGGGCATGTGCCCTCCCCAGGAGTTGAACTGTGACCTCTTAGTTCATAGGTTGACACTCAACCCCTGAGCCAGGCCGGCAGGGCCTCTTCTGACCTCTTCCCATGTGCTTTCTTTCAGTTTGTCTCCCTCTGGTGGATTTTTTTTTTTTTTAAAGACTTGCTTTTATTTTCAGAATAACTGGATTATTTGGGACCGTGAAGAGGGAAGAAGATTTTGATGTAGGGAGATCCCTGGGACGGGGGAAGCTCAGGCCAGAATGCAGGTGTGGGGCCCCGTTTCTCTGAGGCCAGAGCTAAGCAGAGGCTTAACCCAAGGGAAGAGTTGGCAGCTGGTGGTGAAGGAGGTTGGAAACTAAGAAAAAATGACCAGCAGGGTTGGTAGCTGCCTGCAGATGCAGTTGGTTTCTTCGGTCGTTCATTTATAGAATCCCGTTTCACGCAACAATCTCGCATTTCCATACACGCCGGCTACTGCAGCTCTCACAGATACTTGACAGTTGCCTGTATTCGGTTAAAATATTTGTCAATTATTTTGACGTATAGCAACCAGTCACATTTTATTATATATATATTTTTTAAATTATTTTTCTATTGATTTCAGAGTCGAAGGGAAAGGGAAAGAGATAAAAATATCAATGAAAGCCTGACTGGTTTGGCTCAGGGGATAGAGCGTCGGCCTGCGGACTGGGGAGTCCCGGGTTCGATTCCGGCCAAGGGCATGGACCTTGGTTGTGGCACATCCCCAGTGGGGGGCGTGCAGGAGGCAGCTGATGGATGTTTCTCTCTCAATATTTTTTTTCTTTTCTAAAATATATTTTATTGCTTTTTTGCAGAGAGGAAGGAAGAGGGAGAGAGAGTTAGGAACATCCATAAAATATGTTTAAAAATCAAAACAAAATACAGATCCATCCAGGGCCAGGCGGGTCCGGCGTTCAGATGCCCCAGCGACCCAGCCTGCGGGCGCTTCCGGGGGGCGGGAGGACGCCAAGGCGTGGCGCCGACGAGACCGTTCAGCAGCCAATCAGAAGGCGGAGCCGCCGCGACGTCAGCGGCGAGGCCAGTCCGATTGCCACCTCCGGCAGCCAATCAAGGGAAGGCGGCGCCGACGGGGCCTCAGCCGCTCATCAATACGCGACGCCCGGCAGCCAATCAGAGCGCGGCTTCCGGTAGCCAATCAGAAGGTGGCGCGCCCGGTTCAAATTGTGGGCAGCGGGCAGCGGGCGGTGAGTGTCGTGGACACAGGGTCCGGCCTTCTCAGCGGTGGGGGGCGTGCGAGGTGGGGGTGCGGCCCCGTGTGGGGGTGCGGCCCCGTGTGGGGGTGCGGCCCCGTGTGGGGGTGCGAGGTGGGGGCGCCCCGTGTGGGGGTGCGGCCCCGGGGGCGCGGGCGGTGGTCTGGGCTCAGGGCCCCCATGGAGTCCAGGGCAGGAAGGGAGGGAGGGAGGGAGGGAGGAAGGCCGGGCCCGGCGGCCGGACCTCAGGCCCCGGACAGTCTCTCCGCCCTCGCCGTGGCCCGCTGAGCCCGGAACCGCGGGGAGGCCGCCGGGGGTGCGGGGTGCGGGGACTGCTCTCCCCGGGGTCCGGGCCGGTCCGATGGAGAACCTGCCGAACGCCCCACCTGCGGGTGGGAGCCGCGACGAGTCCAGCTGCGGCGGAATCGCCAGCCTCTCCGTGTGTCTGCCCAGGAGGAGGGCTGCCTGAGAGGCTTACGTCCTGGGTTTGGTTTACTGAGACCTTTAGAAAGACTTCCCTAAAAATTAACTCCTGGTGTTTTGTTCTTTTTAAAAATATATATATTTTTAATTGATTTCAGAGAGGAAGGGGAAAGAGAGAAAAAAAAGAGAAAGAGAAACATCAGTGATGATAGAATCATTGATTGATCGGCTGCCTCCCCTCCTGGGGATTCAGGCTGCAACCTGGGCATGTGCCCTGACCGGCAATCAAACCGTGACCTCCAGGTTCAGAGGTTGGTGTTCAGAGGTGCCTCCTCCTTTTTCGAACCCGGCCGGAGTCCTGTATATCGAACGTTTCCAACCTGTAGGCCATTGTTTTTTTGTTTTTGTTTTTGTTCCTGTTTGTTGACTGGTAGTCTTGTTGGGATTTTGACCGATTCGGCCTCTGTGACTTCAAATAATTCTGTCCATATCCCACTAGGCATTCCTGTTTGTACTAGTAGCATCTCTTCAACATGCATTCTGAAAATGCTTCTCGGGCTTTGAGGTACTAAGGGTTTCCTTTAATCCCCTCTCCCTGCTCCCCAAACTTAAAAAAAAACAAACAAAACACTTTGCTGACATGTCCTTTTTACATCTTTTAAGTCACTTGGCTCCTTTGACCTGATGTAAGGATGATGTGCTTATTCCTTCTAGACGAAGGAACTAAGACTAGGAGATCTAGTCTTTGGAATCCGTAGCATTTGCATAATGGGGATGTAATAAGCATTTGTGCCCTGACCTGTGTGGCTCAGTGGATAGAGCGTCGGCCTGCGGACTGAAGAGTCCCAGGTTCCGATTCTGGTCAAGGGCATGGACCTTGGTTTCGGGCACATCCCCAGCAGGAGGTGTGCAGGAGGCAGCTGATGGATGTTTCTCTCTCATCGATGTTCCTACCTCTCTAACCTCTCCCTTCCCCTCTGTAAAAAAATATAAAATATACGTTTTTAAAAAAAGCATTTGTGAGATAATGACCATTAGCTCTTTGAGGGCAGAGATTTGTCTGAGCTGCTTGGAACCGGTTCTGAGCTGCTCATCGAAATTTATTCTCATGTGTTCTCATGTCATGACAGGTTCTCATGTCTTCAAAGCCTCTTTGTGGTCTGTGCAATCTAATTTTTTTATTTTTTTGTCACTTAACAGATACTTTTGGAAACGGATAGGCTGGACATCGAAGGAGCATCCAGAGACAAGCGTAGAGGCTTCAACAACATCCTTTATATTTATTTATTTATTTATTTATTTAATCAACAACATCCTTTATTTTTATTTTTATTTTTTATCAATAACATCCTTTTGGGAGTCGCTCGCCGCCGCCATGTCAGTCTCCAGGGCACTCCGAGGGGGCTGCGGCGGCGGCCTGCCCGGGGCTCCCGGCACCCCGAGGAGCTCCTCCCCGCACGGCCCGGGCCCGGGCGGCGGCCTGAAGCAGCCTTCCGGCTCGGACGTGTCCGAGCGTGAGAACGACGACCCGCTCCTGGGCTCCGCCGAGAAACTCAGGGGCATCAACAGCACTTACGTCATCTCCGCCTGCAGGACCCCCGGCGGGGCGGCCCTCACCCCCAACCCTGCCGGCAGGCTGACCCTGCAGAGGAGGGCCACAAGGCACAAGGACTCTTCGCTGCTGGGGAGTGAGGGCGGAGAGGCGTCCGCGAGCAAGACAGACACGCCTCTTAGGTTACAGCGTCGCGTTCGAGCAGATTCCGTGGGCAGGCGGGCAACAGCTGGAGCAGATTCCGTGGGCAGGCAGGAAAGAGCTGGAGCAGATCCCTTGGGCAGGCAGACGACAGCTGGAGCAGATCCCTTGGGCAGGCAGGAAACAGCTGGAGCAGATCCCTTGGGCAGGCAGGGAACAGCTGGAGCAGATCCCTTGGGCAGGCAGGGAACAGCTGGAGCAGATCCCTTGGGCAGGCAGACGACAGCTGGAGCAGATCCCTTGGGCAGGCAGGAAACAGCTGGAGCAGATCCGGTGGGCAGGCAGGGAACAGCTGGAGCAGATCCCTTGGGCAGGCAGGAAACAGCTGGAGCAGATCCCGTGGGCAGTTGGACAGCAGCTGGAGCAGATCCCGTGGGCAGGCAGACGACAGCTGGAGCAGATCCCGTGGGCAGGCAGGGAACAGCTGGAGCAGATCCCTTGGGCAGGCAGACGACAGCTGGAGCAGATCCCGTGGGCAGGCAGACGACAGCTGGAGCAGATCCCTTGGGCAGGCAGACGACAGCTGGAGCAGATCCCTTGGGCAGGCAGGGAACAGCTGGAGCAGATCCCGTGGGCATTCGGACAGCAGCTGGAGCAGATTCAGCGACACAGAGCGTGGGAGGGGCCGCAGCCAGCGATGGTGCCTCCCGGATCGCCAGCAGGAGCGTCAGGATGGAAGACAGCGACCCCGGACTGGGGGCCGGGGACGAAGACGGGGTAACGTTTTCCGCCCTCGCAGGAGCCGGGGACAGCGGGACGCACGGGCACTTCACGCACAGCACGCCCATCCGCCCCCGGGGAGGGGCCGAGGAGGCCCCGCCCGGACCCTCGTCCACCAGACCCGAGCGGAGCCCGTGGGACGACCGAGTGGGGGCAGGAAGCCTGCACCCCAGGGGTCTCGGGAAAGAGGCTGAAAAACACAGAGACAGGTCCGAGAGCCTGGGAAGGGGGGCGCCCGTGCGACGGACCGCGGAGCACACGCGGACCCCGCGCTGCGGCACGCCCCGTCCTCAGGGCGCGGCGCTGTCCGCCCTGAAACGCAGGACGCCCGGCGCCCAGGGCCAGCAGAATCCAAAACGCACCCTCTTCCCAAATAAGGGGGAGGGGTGTCAGGAGCACACGCTCCCCCCCAGGGAGGAGGCCTGCACCCCGAGGGGCCCCCTGAAGGTGGAGAGCAGCCAGGTGACCGTGGCCGTCCGCGTGAGGCCCTTCAGCAAGAGGTGGGTCGGCCTTCGGAGCTGGTGTCGTGCTCCTCACGCCTGTCGGTGACGTTTTCTTTTCTTTTTCTTTGGTGATGTCTTTATTTTTTATTACTTTTTACTTAAAAAAAAATATATTTTATTAATCTTTTTTACAGAGAGGAAGGGAGAGAGATAGAGAGCTAGAAACATCGATGAGAGAGAAACATCGACCAGCTGCCTCCTGCACACCCCCTACCAGGGATGTGCCCGCAACCAAGGTACATGCCCTTGACCGGAATCGAACTTGGGACCTTTCAGTCCGCAGGCCGACGCTCTACCGCTGAGCCACACCGGTTTCAGCTGGTGATGTCTTTATAGAGAGAACGTGGGTTGAGTTGTGGTGCTTCGATTATTTTAGCCCGGTGGTCGGCAGTCTGTAGCTCGCGAACCACGTGCGGCTCTTTGGCCCCTTGAGTGTTAGCAAAGGCCGGCTTAGGAGTATCCTAATCAAGCCAATAACAGTGTACTTACCTATAAGGTTTTTTTTTTTTTTTTTTTTTTTTTAATATATTTTATTGATTTTGTACAGAGAGGAAGGGAGAGAGATAGAGAGTTAGAAACATCGATGAGAGAGAGTCATCGATCAGCTGCCTCTTGCACACCCCCTACTGGGGATGTGCCCGCAGCTAAGGTACATGCCCTTGACCGGAATCGAACCCGGGACCCTTCAGTCCCCAAGCCGACGCTCTATCCACTGAGCCACACCGGCTTCGGCCCGGAGGGGTGTTCTGCTGGACCCGCTGTGAGGTCCTCCCGCTCGGAGCCGGGTGGTGACGGCCTCCCTCTGTCTGCCCCCCGAAGGGAGCAGGAGGAGGGCGCGGCCCAGGTGGTCTTCCTGGACGGGGCGGACATCGCCGTGCGGCACCCGGCCCTGCGGCAGGAGTTCCGCTTTCTCTACGACGCCGCCTTCTGGTCCTTCGACCCGAGCCACCCGCGCTACGCCGGCCAGGCCGCCGTGTACGCCGCGCTGGCGGCGCCGCTGCTGGCCCGCGCCCTGGAGGGCTACAACGCCTGCCTCTTCGCCTACGGCCAGACAGGCTCCGGGAAGTCCTACACGTGAGTGCCGCCGCCGGGACGTGGCTCTGGGGGGGGAGGGTGTGTGTGTGTGTGTGTGTGTGTGTGCGCGCGTGCATGTGTGCGTGTGTTTGTGTGTGTGTGAGAGAGAGAGAGGAGAGAGAGAGAGAGAGGTGTGTGTGTGTGCATGCATGTGTGCGTGTGTGCGTGTGAGAGAGGTGTGCGCGTGTGCATGTGCGTGCATGTGTGTGTGAGAGAGAGAGAGAGAGAGGTGTGTGTGTGTAAGAGAGAGAGAGGAGAGAGAGGTGTGTGTGTGTGTGTGAGAGAGAGAGAGAGAGAGGTGTGTGTGTGTGTGTGTGTGTGTGTGTGAGAGAGAGAGAGAGAGAGAGAGGTGTGCGCGTGTCTGTGTGTCTGTCCGTCGTGAGAAGCGGCCTGGCTTGATTGACAGCACATGGTTCTGAGACCCGGGGACCGGGCTCAGGTCTGCTCGGTGCACCCGCCAGTCCCGCACCCACAGTCCAGCTGCTCAGCCTCTCGGCTTCGGTTTATGCCCAGAGTCCTTGGCCTCTGTGAGTGTCACTGGCCTGCTGTTACTGTGAAGCCAGCATGTCAAACTCAGAGGCTCCCGCGGGCCGGGTAAACAAGGCTGAGGTGTACGTGGGCCGCAGCAGAGCACCAGCTTAAACGCTCACAGAAGCGCGGGTTTATCGCGATGGAGACCCGCTGGGAACAAAGGGCTGGAACGAGTCATCGCAGACACAGAGTAATAAATAGATCGTTTGTTTAATGAAAAGGAATATTTTTGCTCGAACATTAACTCTCCGGTCGCTGAGTATCCGCGCAGATGGACAAACGTAACGCAGACAAACCTCTTTTTCTTGTTCTCCGGCCCAAGCCCAGGAGGAGGGGCAGCGAGGTGTGTTTCCTGGGCTGCTGCTCCCAGGACGACAGACTGGCCTGAGCCGCAGGAGCACCACCCTCCCCGTCCTGGGCCGGAATCGGAAATCGGGGTCGGGGCTGTGCTCCCTCCGAGGGTGCCGGGGGGGGGGGGGGGGGGGGGAGGGGGTCCTTCCTGCCTCTCAGCCTCTGGGGGCTCCTGGCCCCTCCAGCCTGTTCACCTGGCTCCCCCCCCTAATCCACGTGCCCCCGTGGGGTGATCCCGGGGCCCCGCCCCCTGCTCAGCCTCCCTCCCTCTTCGCTCAGGATGATGGGGTTCGGGGAGGAGCCGGGCATCATCCCCAGGTTCTGCGAAGACCTTTTTGCTCAGGTGGCCGAAAACCAGACCCAGCAGGTAGGTGCCGGTCTGCCGGCCTCGGCTAGGCTGGGAGAGCCAGAGCGGGTGGCGTCAGAGTCCGGGGCCCCCAGAGGTAGATGGGGCCCTCATGTCCCTCTGCGCAGTGGGGGGCCAGGGCAGCAGGTGCAGCAGTTGGAAAGCGAGTACATGGGAGCAGTGGGGTCTGTAAACTGATTGCTCTGCTCTGAGCCGGAGGCGGAGGGCGGAGGGCGGAGAAGGAGGAGGAGGAGGAGGAGGGGGAGGAGGGGGAGGAGGAGCAGGAGGAGGAGGAGGAGGACAGGAGGCCCCCATCAGGTGCAGTTTGCAGACCAGGAGAGGCTTTGGGGCGAGGTCGAAGCCTGAGCTCTCCTCCCAGGTCAGGTACCACCTGGAGATGAGCTTCTTTGAAGTTTACAACGAGAAGATCCACGACCTGCTGGTGGGCAGAGGGGGCAGCAGGCAGACGAAGCAGCCGGTAAGAGGACAGCCTTGGTCCCCCGCTCCTGGTTCCTGTTTATGAACGCCCGCGGGTCCACGCGTTCTCGGGCGGCACGGAGGACCCGCCTGCCGCTGTGCGACGGCAGGTGCCGGGAGCTGCGGGTTAACTGTGTTATTGAGCCGATCAGCTGACCACTGCTCCGCTCGCTTCACAGCTGAGGGTCCGGGAGCACCCCGTCTCCGGGCCGTACGTCGAAGCTCTGGCCGTGTAAGTACCGTGTCCGCCGCATGTAAGTGCCGTGTGATACGCGCAGACCGCGAATGACACGGAGTAGGAAGTGCTTGGTGTTCTCCTCTGTCCCCTCTCCTGCTGATGTTTGTGTCCGCTCCTTACGACACCGGGGGAGGAAGTGTGAGATGAGAGGGAGAGGGAGAGGGAGGTGGGGAGAGAGAGAGAGAGAGAGAGAGAGAGAGAGAGAGAGAGAGAGAGAAAAACATCCATGATGAGAGAGAATCAGTGACCGGCTGCCTCCCACACCCCCCCCACTGGGGATGGAGCCTGCACCCCGGGCCTGGAATCGAACCGGGAAGACGCTCAGGGGCTTCCCTGCTTCCTGTGGGAGGACAAGAGCGGGACCGGCTTTCTTTCCCTCCCCGCAGGAACGCGGTGGGCTCCTACGCGGACATCCAGGTAAGTGGGGCCGCCCTCGCCCCCCCCCCCCCGGGAGCGTGGCCGTGGCCGTGGCCGGAGCGTGAGCAGACCCCCGCCTCCTCCGCAGGGCTGGCTGCAGCTGGGGAGCAAGCAGCGGGCCACGGCGGCCACCGGCATGAACGACAAGAGCTCCCGCTCGCACTCGGTGCTCACGCTGCTGATGACCCGCACCCAGGTGGGACCCGCCTCCGCCTCCTCCCTCCCCTGTCCGTCAGCGGTCAGCGGACACTCCTGTAGGGACCTGACGTCGTTGGGTTTTGGCAAATATAATACTCAGCGACTGAGTCCGGTTTGGTGCATCTGGCTGTACGTTTTCCTTGCTGTTCTATTTTATTTATTTAATTTAAAAAAAATATTTTATGGTTTTTTTTACAGAGAGGAAGGGAGAGGGAGAGAGAGAGTTAGAAACACCGATGAGAGAGAAACATCCATCAGCCGCCTCCTGCACCCCCCCCCCCCCCAACTGGGGATGTGCCCGCAACCAAGGTCCATGCCCTGGACCGGAATCGAACCCGGGACCCCCCCCCCCCCAGTCCGCAGGCCCACGCTCTATCCACTGAGCCACACCGGTGAGGGCTTCCTCACGGTTTTAAAAGCCAATAATATCTATTGTTATTTCACCACGATATCACGGGTGTCCTGTCCACACGCGGTCCCTCCTGGTGACGCACGGGGAGTATCGGACCGTGTCTGGGAAATCCCACCAGGAAGCAGAAGGTTTCTCACGGTTCAGCCGTAGGGCCCGGGGATGGGATACACGGCCCCTCCGCACGCGATTCGGCTTCGCCTCTGCGCGTGGTGGTTTCCTTAAAGGCTGTGGCCTCCTGTCCCCTTTCCTGTCGTTCCTTTCACCTCGGCACAATCGGAGCGCGGCCCGGCGTGTTCGCAGCTGTGATCGCAGGCCCAGGGAGGGGGCGCTCGGCCCCGCAAACAAGCGAGGGGCCTGTGCCCCCCTCACCGCTCTCCCTCCTGGGACCCACAGCCACGTCCACCCCCTTTTCCCGCAGACGGAGCTGGTGGACGGGGAGGAGCACGGCCACGCGGTGACCAGCCGCATCAGCCTGGTGGACCTGGCGGGCAGCGAGCGCCAAGGGCCGGCGGGCACCAGCGGGCAGCTGCTGCGGGTGAGGGGGCGGGGCCGGGGCCGGGGGCGGGGCTCGCTCCCGGGGGCGGGGCTTCATGCTGAGGCGGTTACCAGGGAGACGCTCTCCTCCTGCAGCTCCCAGGCTGCATGCTGGGGTGCAGAGGCCCCCGTTTTGGGGGTGGCCCCTTTCCGGCAGCGTCAGGAAGCGGGGAGTCGGGAGACAGCCGGGGGCTTGTGGGAGAGGGCCTGGCGCCGCCCTGTGTGTTCTGAGCGGCGATCCCACCCTGACGCGGTCGGTGTCTCCGGCACAGGAAGGCGTGAGCATCAACAAGTCCCTGCTGACCCTGGGCAAGGTCATCTCGGCGCTGGCCGAGCACGGGGGCCGCCGCAGAGCCTTCATTCCGTACCGGGAGTCCGTCCTCACGTGGCAAGTGTCCTCTGAACTCTGTTTTTAAAATCATTTTAAAGAAAATATGTTTTTATTGATGTCAAAGAGGAAGGGAGAGGGGGAGAGAGAGAGAGAGAGAGAAACATCCCTGATGAGAGGATCATGCCTCCTGCACGCCCCCCACGGGGGATGGAGCCCAGGACCCGGGCCTGTGCCCCGCCCGGAATCAAACTCGGGGCCCTTCCACCTGCCGGCCGGGGCGGCCCGCGGAGGGAGACCTCGCCCCGCGCCCCAGTTCCTGTCCCTGCGCTGGGTCCGCTCCGTGCGGTCTGGCCTGGGAGACCCCGGGGATGGCTGCTGTGGCTGCGGGGCCCGGCGGAGGCTGACCCTGGCCCTGCCCGCCCCGCAGGCTGCTGAAGGAGAGCCTGGGCGGCAACTCGAAGACGGCCATGATCGCCACGGTGAGCCCGGCGGGCAGCAGCCTGGAGGAGACGCTGAGCACCCTGCGCTACGCCCGCCAGGCCCGCAGCATCGTCAACGCGGCCCGCGTGAACGAGGACACGAGCGCCCAGCTGGTCCGCGGTGAGCGCCCCCTCCTGCCCCGCCCCGCGCCCCCTCCTCCCCCCCGCGCCCCCTCCTGCCCCGCCCTGCACCCCCGCACCCGGGGCCTCGGTGACAGTGTGGGCGACGGACGGACGGACGGACGGACATGGGCGGCTTCAGAGCTCCTCCCGGGGCCTCTCTGTACTGACCATGGCCGTCCCCTGCAGCGTGGAGGGAGATGATTCCGGATCAATCGTGCGCCTTCTTATAAACCTTTAGAGCTGAAAGCAGAAATCGAGAAGCTGAGAGCTGCTCAGAGGAGCCGTCAGCACATCGACCCCGAGCGGTACCGGCTCTGTCGGCAGGAGATCACGTCCTTACGGATGAGGCTGCACGAGCAGGAGCGAGCCATGGTGGCCATGCAGAGGTGGGGCCCGGGGCGGGCGGACCGGCCGGCTGCAGGGCCAGGGGCCAGGGGCCAGGGCGGGGTGGGCGGGGCCTGGACGGTGCAGCCTCACCCACCCTGTCCCCCCTCCCCCTGCAGCTGCCCAGCCCCAGGCCATCCCGTCTGATCCCAAGTGGCTTCAGAATCTTTGTTGATTGTTAATCGTATATCTATATATCTATATATCTATATATACATGTATATACATGTGTGTGTGCGCGTGTGTGTGCGCGCGCATGTACTTTTAACTATGAATTCTGTTTTTGGGAAGGGCGTGGAAAGAAAAATTTGAGCAGGCCGAAGAAAGAAAGCATCACGAGATCAAGGAGTTACAGGTAGGCGCCGGGAAGGGCCAGCAAGACGCAGAGTAAGTGTGGAGTACGGGCTGCCCCTGTGGGAAGCAGGGCCCTACGGAGGGTCCGTGTCCGGGCGTGCGGAGGTCAGGGCGGCGCTTGGAATGGGGCGTCGGGGCGTGGCACCGGGAAGTTACCGCCCTTCGCTGACCCGGGGGGGCAGAGAGGAACCTCTCACCGCGTCAGCTCCCCGCGAGCGTCTCCCACGGCCTCTCCTCCCTCCCACCCCGGCTCCAGCGAGCGGGAGTGACCTTCCAGGTGGACAGCCGCCTGCCCAACCTGGTGAACCTGAGCGAGGACCCGCAGCTGTCGGAGGCGCTGCTGTACGCGCTCCGGGAGGGCACCACCGCCGTGGGCCAGCGCGGCCCCGGCGCCAGCCCCGACATCCAGCTGGCCGGCGCGCTGGTGGCCCACCGGCACTGGTAGGTCCGCCCGCCCCGGGGCGAGGGAGGGCCCGGCCGCTGTCCGCGGGGACCGACCGACCGCTCGCTCACCGGAGGCACACGCGTGCCCGGGTCCCTGGCGTGGTCCTTCCAGTGCATCTTACCTGGGCGATCATAGACTCGTCCCGTGTGTGGGGTCCGCCTCCCCCCTTCCCTGTCCCGTTAGCACAAAGCCGACTTCACTCTGGGCTTCTGTCCGGTTCTCCGGGTACAAAGGTGCTTTTAAAAGACGTGTACGTTTGTATCGGGGTCAGAGAGGAAGGGGGAGGAGAGGGAGAGAAACGTCCGTGAGGAGAGAGAGCCGTGGACCGGCGGTGACCGGCTCCCTCCCCGCAGCACCATCAGCAACGTCGACGGCACCGTGACCATCGCCCCCGTCGGGGAGGCCAGGACCTACGTGAACGGGAGGCGCGTGCTGGGGCCCACCGAGCTGCACCACGTGAGCAGCGCCCGGAGGCGGGCGGAGGCGGGCAGAGGCGGGCCGAGGCGCTGGGCCCCGGGCAGGGCGGTCACGCCCCCGAGTGTCCGGGAGGGACTCCTGTGCAGTGCTTTTTAAAAAATACGTTTTGATCAACTTCAGACAAGAAGGGAGAGGGGGAGAGAGAGAGAAACATCAGTGATGAGAGAGAATCATGGATCGGCTGCCTCCTGCACACCCCCTACTGGGGATGGAGCCCACAACCCGGACATGTGCCCTTGGCCGGAATCGAACCGTGAGCTCAACCACTGAGCCCCGCCGGCCGGGCTTTTCCTGTGTGTGTGTGTGTGTGTGTGTGTGTGTGTGTCCGGCCCTAACGGTGTCTGCAGGAGAGGCCCCTGAGCGCCCTCTTTAAGTCTGCGCTCCGGAAGTGACACCTGCGGTCAGTGGTCAGTTCTGTGCTGCCTTCTGACCCGTGTCACCGCCGCCCATCCCGGGCCCCTGAGCTGCGGGCGCCGTGTGTGCCGCAGGGCGACCGCGTGGTGCTCGGGGGCGACCACTACTTCCGGTTCAACCACCCGGCCGAGGCCCTCGGCGGGCAGAGCGCGCCCGGGGGAGGCGCCCCGGCCGGCGAGGGCCCCAAGGACTTCGAGTTCGCCAAGAACGAGTGGCTGGCGGCCCAGCGGTCGCAGTGAGTGTCGGGGGCCCGCGTCAGAGAGTTTGGGGGACAGAGGGGTGCAGGGGGAGGGCTGCCAGAAGTTTTTTGTTTAATGGGAAACGTTCTAAGCCAGGGGTCTTCAAACTACGGCCCGCGGGCCACATGCGGCCCGCAGAGGAGTCTGATCCGGCCCGCCAGGTTTTTTGGGCAGTGAGCGCAGCCGAGGTGTTACAGTAGGGATTAGTAGTTCATATAGTCCGGCCCTCCAGCTCTCTGAGGGACCGTGATCTGGCCCCCACTTTAAAAAGTTTGAGGACCCCTGTTCTAAGACGACTCAGAGCTGCTGCGGTGATAATCACGTGGAATGTAAACTGTGGTAGAAAAAGGGAGAGGAAGAGAGAGAGAGAGAGAGAGAGAGAGAGAGAGAGAAACATCTCTGGCCAGTGTGGTTCAGCGGGCAGAGCCTCGGCCTGTGGACTGAGGGTCCCGGGTTCGGCTGCGCCCGGGCGTTCTGTGCCTGACGCTGCCATGGGCGTTGGTGCTTTGCAGGCTGGAGGCGGAGGTCCGGGAGGCGCAGCTGCAGGCCAAGCAGGAGATGCTGCAGGGCATCCAGGTGGCCAAGGAGGTGGCGGAGCAGGAGCTGTGCTGCCAGCGGGCCGCCTTCGAGGGCCGGATCGAGGCCCTGCAGGCCGAGCTGGTACGGGCGGGCCGGTCTCCTCTCCCCGCCCCGTGTCCTTTCCTGGACGGTGTGCGCGGGCGACAGGTGGCTGCCGGGACCAGACAGGAGCCCTCTGGGGCAGGTGCTGCCTCTGGTCCGCCCCCTGCTGGGCGCTCCCGGGAGCCTCCCTGGCCACCTGCTGATCTGAACCCTGACGTGCGAAGCACCCAGACGCCCTCGCGAGGGGTTGGGCTGTCGATGGGGGGGGGAGGGGGGTCACGGGGTCCCCCAGCAGCGTGAGCCCGGCTCCGGGCCGGGGCGGCAGGGTGCTCCGGCCGGCTCTCCTCCCAGCGCGCCCGGCTCCCGCTCCCGGGAAAGGCGGGGCCTTCTGTGCGTCCGGGACCTGGGAGGAGTGCCGTCTGTTTGCCTGGTTGTTTGTTTATTGTTTGTGATTGTTCTCCGAAGAAAGAGGAGTCCCAGCAGAAGAAGCTGCAGGAGGTGAGCATCCAGAAGGCCCATCTGCGCATCGAGGAGCTGGAGCGGGCGAAGCAGCGGCTGGAGCAGGAGGTGCAGGCCAACCGGCGGCGCCTGGAGCTGGAGCGGCTGGCGGCCCAGCAGGTGACTCCCGGCCGCGTGCTCCCGGGGCTGGGCGGGGCAAGCCGGGCTGGACGGGGGACAAGCCGGGGTGGACAGTGGAGAAGCGGGGCTTATCGTCACAGCATCACTCTCAGGGTCAGGGTCACAGTGGCTCCCTGTGCCGACGGGAACACGCCGGGAGCTGAGCTGTCACGGCGGCGTGTTCCGCGGCCCACCGCCCCTAACCTCTCTCCCACACGCACACGCGTGGCCCCGCATGCCCGGCCCAGGCGCTGGAAGACCACAGCGTGCGCCACACGCGGATCCTGGAGGCGCTGGAGGCCGAGAAGCAGAAGATCGCCCAGGAGGTGCAGGCGCTGCAGCGGGGCCAGGGTGCCCGGGACCGGGGCCCCCCGGGTGAGTGCGGACGGATCGGCCCCGGAGCTGTGCCCGCGGCCCCCGCCGGAGGAGGGCAGCTCAGACACCCTCACCCTGGGACGCGGGTTAGAGCCGCTCACCTTGTTTTATTTTTGTAGAGAGGATGGAAGGGGGGAGGGAAGGGAGGGAGAGAGGGAGAGAAACATCGATGTGAGAGAGACACATCGATTGGTTGCTCCCACACAAGCCTCTACCAGTTCTGGGGATTGAACCTGCAACCAGGTACATGCCCTTTGACCTGGAATTGAACCCATGACCTTTGGTGGGAGGGTTGACGCTGTAACCACCGGGCATCACTGCCAGGGCTAGATCATGAAGCGGATGACTTTCCCAGGCCTGTCTTTCCCCGGGGGTTATTGCTAGAGTGTGCATGTGTGCGTGTGTGTGTGTGTGTGTGTGTGTGTGGTGTGCCAGTATGCTTGTGTGTGCTGACTCCTGTGTGCCCGCTTCCAGTCCCAGTGAGCTGTGTATATGTGTGCATGTGTGTCTTTGTGCATGCATTTGTGTGTTTGCGTGTACACTGACTCCCCCGTGTGCTCGCTTCCAGTCCCGACAGGTGTGTGTGTGTGTGTGTGTGTGTGTGTGCATGTGCGTCCGTGTGCATGCCCGTGTGTGCGTGTGTGCGTCCGGGTGCATGCCAATGTGTGTGTGTATATGCACTGACTCCCCGTGTGCTCGCTTCCAGTGGCGACGAGCTGGGGCTCCCTGAAGCTCTCGCTCATGATCCAGGAGGCCAACGCCCTCAGCGGCCGCGCGCAGAGGCAGTACGTGTTCAGCAGGTGAGCCTCGTGGCCGGGCTGGACGGCGGCTCTGCGCTGAGAGCGGTTTGCCTCCGCACCCTTCTTGGGAATCAGACAACTGTTTCAGCGTCTCCGAAGAGAGCACGCCCGCACACGTTGTCCGCGTCACACACGCCTCACCCGGCGGGTCCCCTCCCGGGCCCTCCCGCTCAGAAAGCTCTGGGTGCACGCGACGGCACGCGTGTCTGAGACGGCGC
Organism: Pipistrellus hanaki; assembly: GCF_964339955.1. Classification (NCBI taxonomy): domain Eukaryota; kingdom Metazoa; phylum Chordata; class Mammalia; order Chiroptera; family Vespertilionidae; genus Pipistrellus; species Pipistrellus hanaki. Next base: position 717,465 of record NC_140522.1, read on the forward strand.
CCCCGCTGTGTGTTTCAGACACGAGGCGCCGGACGGAGGGGGCGGCCCCCGGGTCCGCGTGCGGAACCTGCGGCTCGGCGTGGCCACGCTCTGGAGCCGGGAGAAGTTCGAGTCCAAGCTGGCCGCCCTGAAGGAGCTGGACGAGGTGCGTGCTGTGACTCTCTCTGCGCTTTTAGAAAACGTGTTTACTGGTTTCAGAGAGGAAGGGAGACGGAGAGGGAGAGAAACATCCACGAGGAGAGAGCCATGGACCGGCTGCCTCCCGCACGCCCCCCACTGGGGATGGAGTCCGCACCCCGGGCCTGTGCCCTGACCGGGAATCGAACCCTGACCTCCTGGTTCATAGGTCGACGCTCAGCGACTGAGCCATGCCGGCCGGGCCCTGCTTGTTTTTAATATCTGACTTTCTGTCTTCTAAAATCATAACCCACATGGGAGTTTTTTTAATCACCAAGCCAGCCTCACCTCAAAGAATATAAGGGGGGGTGGGCTGGCAAAAAGAGGTGCGGGTCCCAGTCGGTCTCGTGAGGAAGCGCTTTCGAGCCTCAAGCAGACAAACCCGTGAACGGCCCCAGAGCAGGAGAACGTCAGGCGTCCCGGCCGCCGGCCGGCCCAGAGCGATTGATCAGGATCCACCGAAAGCCACAGCCCCGGAGAGATGACTCAGATGAGGACCACAAGCCGATGGTGGTGCGAGCGAAGCTGTGAGCCCGGATGCTCATGAGTCAGACCACACGGTGCTCAGAGCCCTGGCACCGGGGCCGGGCGGGATCACCACAGGACCCACCGCCGGGAGGAGGCGGACCGGGTTCCCTCGGCGTGACGGGCTGTGGGGGTCCTGCTTTCTCTGTGTGGATACGCGTCAGTAACTTCCACATTCCCTACGTGGCCGGTGTGGCTCAGTGGATTGAGCGGCGGACTGAAGGGCCCCGGGTTCGATTCCGGTCAACGGCACACCGGCCGGGTTGCAGGCTCGATTCCCATCGGGTGTGTGCAGGAGACAGCCGAGCAAGTGATTCTCTCTCATCACCAATGTTTCTCTCTCTCCTCCCCCTCTCTGAAGTCAATAAAAACATATATTGCAGATATTAACAAAAAGTGAAACGTGACCACGTGTGTAGGTCGATGACAAACAGAAGCCGTCTGCTTTACTCCCCAGAGTGCCGGCAAGTGCGAGGACCTCTTCTGCGACCCCGAGGACGAGTGGGAGCCGGACCTCGCGGCCGCACCCGCTGCTGCCCTCTCCCGGAGGAGGTAGGCCGGCTCCGCGCACGGCTGTGTCGCTGCTTTGTTTTTCATTTTATTTTATTTATCTTATTTTTATTTTATTTTATTTTATACTTTATTTATTCTTATTTTATTTATTTTTTACTTTATTTTATTTTACTTATTCTTATTTTATTTATTTTTATTTTATTTTATTTTATTCTTATTTTATTTATTCTTTATTTTATTTAATTTGGTTCAGTCTCAGCCGAGGATGTTTTCCCCGTTGGTTTTTGAGAGGAGAGGGGAGGAGGAGAGAGAAGCATTGATGTGGGAGAGACACATCGATGGGTTGCCCCCCACGTGAGCCCTGACCAGGGCGGGGAGCCCACAGGCACCGGCAGGCGGGTGCTCCTGACCTTGTGGGGGCCCGGGCCCGGGCCGGGATGGAGCCGAGCGGGAACGCTGCTCGCGGGTGGGCGGGCGGGTGTGACCTCCTCCCGCTTCCCGCAGGAGCCGGAGCCTGGTGAGGGACCGCAGGGTGTCCGGCTTCCTGCACGGCGCCCAGGCCCACGCGGCCCCGTCAGGTGGGTGGTGGGCGCCGGGCGACCCTGTGACCCGGTGCTGGGAGGGACGCCCGGGGCGGCCGGGCCTGTGGTGCGGCTCCGGGCTGAGGCCGGCTCCCGTCCCACAGGCTCCGGGGAGCCGCCCGGCGCCCTGGGCTCCGGCCCGGCGGGGCCCGCCCTCCCCGGGATCTGCCGGGAGCTGGTCGGCGCGGCCCTGGCCGGGCTCGGGCGGAGCGGCGAGGAGGACACGGCGGCGGACGGCCTGCTGGACGGTCTGCGGCGGGTGCATGGGGGGCTGCTGGCCCTCTCCCGGGCCCACGCCGCGCAGGACGAGGACGGCCCCGGTGACTGTAAGCAGCCCTCCCCGGCCCCCGGCCCCTCAGTCCCCCCTCAACACCGCCCAGCCCCTCAGTCCCCCCCCTCCCAGTCCCCCCCTCCCAGCCCCCCCTCACCCCCCTAGCCCCTCAGCCCCCTCCCCCGTCCCCCGGCCCCTCAGTCCCCCCTCAGCACCCCCCCCAGCCCCCCCAGCCCCCCCCCAGCCCCTCATTCCCCCCACCCAGCCCCCCAGCCCCTCAGTCCCCCCTCCCAGCCCCCCAGCCTCAGTCCCCCCAGCCCCTCAGTCCCCGCCCTCCCAGCCCCCCGGCCCCTCAGTCCCCCCCAGTCCCCCCTCCCAGCCCCCCAGCCCCTCAGTCCCCCCCAGCCCCTCAGACCCCCTCCCAGCCCCCCGGCCCCTCAGTCCCCCCAGCCCCTCAGTCCCCGCCCTCCCAGCCCCCCAGCCCCTCAGTCCCCGCCCTCCCAGTCCCCCGGCCCCTCAGTCCCCCTCAGTCCCCGCCCTCCCAGCCCCCCAGCCCCTCAGTCCCCCCCAGCCCCCGCGATGTGGGCACACCGCGTGTCCCGGCGGCGGGGGAGGTGCGGGCGGTGTGGGCGGTGTGGGCGGTGGGTCCTCGGGTCCGCGCTCCCGGGTGAGACCTCCCGTCCTCTCCCCTCAGTGTTCTCCGCGGACCCCGCGGCCCAGGCGCGGGCGGTGCAGGTGGCCTGCGCCTTCGGGCAGCTGGCGGCGCTGGCCCCGCTCTGGCCCGGGGACGCCGCGCCCGGGGCCCCCGCCGCCCGGCTGGGCGAGGAGCTGCGGCAGGAGCTGGAGAAGCTGGGCGGCTGCGTGCAGCTGCTCCTGCAGGTCAGTGCGTGTGCGGGCCGTGCGGGAGCGTGTGCTCCGTGTGTGCCGGCCTCCTCCGTGGGCGGGCCGGGCCGAGCTGGAGGTCAGTGCGTGTGCGGCCATGCGGGAGCGTGTGCTCCGTGTGTGCCGGCCTCCTCCGTGGGCGGGCCGGGCCGAGCTGGAGGCCGGGACTGATAAACGGGCTGTCGCTGGCAGGGCTGCTCCTCGGACATCCCGTCCATGGTGGCCGACGCGCAGGAGAGGGCCGCCGGGGCCGTGCGACGGGCCGTGGCCTGTGTGGGGCAGCTGGCGGTGCTGAGCGGGAGCCGGCTGCGTCTCCTGGACCCCGGGGCCTGCGGGGGCGCCGACCTGCAGGTGAGCGTGAGGCTCTCTCTCCCGCCGAAGGCCGGTGCCGGGCCTGGAGGAGAGCTCGGTGGGTCCGTCCGCGCTGGCGAGCGTGCGGCCCGCGGGCTGGCGAGTTCTCGCTGTGCCTCTTGGCCCTTTGGTTCGGGGACGGCGGTTACCGTGAGGGCCAGGCAGCCGGTCGCCAGAGGAGCTGGTTCCAGGGAGTCTGTCTGCTGGCTCAGCCCCGGCGTGGACGCAGTGTCGGGGTCCGTCTGGCCCCTCTGGCTGTGGACACAGAATTGGGGCCCCTCTGGCTGTGGACAGTGTCGGGGCCCCTCTGCTCGGACAGCATTGTGTCTGCGGGCTCTGCTCCGGCTGGTGCCTGAGTTTGGCCGGTGCCTCTCCCAGGAGGACCTGGCGGACGCCCTGTGGGACGGAGTCGGCGCGGGGCTGCGGCTGCTCATGGACTCCGGACTGGAGCGGGCGGGGGCGCTGTGGCGCGAACTCTCTGGCCTGCGCCCCCCGAGCGAGGTAACCCCTGGGGGGGGGGGAGGTCCCGTGGGTCCCAGACGGGGCTCACGTTGGTTTTTATTGATGTCAGAGAGGAAGGGAGAGGGAGAGAGAGAAACGTCCAGGCTGAGAGAGAACCACGGACCGGCTGCCTCCTGCACGCCCCTCACTGGGGATGGAGCCCACACCCCGGGCCTGTGCCCTGACCGGGAACCGAACCCTGACCTCCTGGCTCACAGGCCGATGCTCAGCCCCTGAGTGTGTGTGTGTGACTCCATGAACCAGACGGTTACAGGTCCACGTGTTTGGACGTGTGGACTGTTCCCTGTGGAAAGGCTGCTGGGAGCCTCGGGCCCGCAATGGCTGGTCCCGGCGGATCCCGGGGGAACCCTCGGCCGGTGGAGCGGCAGTGACACCTGCTGGCCACTTCCCGTCTTCGCTTCCCTTTGCTCCGTCTGCTTTTCCACTTCTGACCTCAAACCGCAGGGGTGGGTTTCGAGCAACTTCCCGGGATCAGCCTCCTCGGTGCCCTGGCAGCAGCCTGACCCGCCTCTGGGTGGCGCCCCGGGGGGCGGGGCGTCCCGGGCTCGTGCTTCTGAGGGACGTGTGGGTGCGAACAGCCTGTCCTCTCCCTCCAGGCGGCCCAGCAGCTGAGCGCCAAAGCCGCAGCACTGGCCGGGGGCCTGGAGGCCGTCCTGGCCGCGTGGAGAGCGGTGAGCCGGCCGGCCTGTGTGTCCCGTGTCTGTCCTCCCGGCCTGTGTGTGTCCCGTGTGTGTCCTCCCGGCCCGGCCTGTGTGTGTGTCCCGTGTGTGTCCTCCCGGCCTGTGTGTGTCCTCCCGGCCCGGCCTGTGTGTGTGTCCCGTGTCTGTCCTCCCGGCCTGTGTGTGTGTCCCGGTGTCTGTCCTCCCGGCCTCTGTGTGTCTGTCACATGTCTGTCCTCCTGGCCCGGCCTGTGTGTGTCCCGTGTCTGTCCTCCCGGCCTGTGTGTGTCCTCCCGGCCCGGCCTGTGTGTCCCGTGTCTGTCCTCCCGGCCTGTGTGTGTCCTCCCGGCCCGGCCTGTGTGTCCCGTGTCTGTCCTCCCGGCCTGTGTGTCCCGTGTGTGTCCTCCCGGCCCGGCCTGTGTGTGTGTCCCGTGTGTGTCCTCCCGGCCTGTGTGTGTCCTCCCGGCCCGGCCTGTGTGTCCCGTGTGTGTCCTCCCGGCCTGTGTGTGTCCCGTGTGTGTCCTCCCGGCCTGTGTGTGTGTCCCGTGTCTGTCCTCCCGGCCTGTGTGTGTCCCGTGTGTGTCCTCCCGGCCCGGCCTGTGTGTGTGTCCCGTGTGTGTCCTCCCGGCCTGTGTGTGTCCTCCCGGCCCGGCCTGTGTGTGTGTCCCGTGTCTGTCCTCCCGGCCTGTGTGTGTGTCCCGGTGTCTGTCCTCCCGGCCTCTGTGTGTGTCCCGTGTCTGTCCTCCCGGCCCGGCCTCTCTCGGCTCCCAGCCTCTGTGTGTGTCCCGTGTGTGTCCTCCCGGCCTCTGTGTGTCTGTCACATGTCTGTCCTCCTGGCCCGGCCTGTGTGTGTCCCGTGTCTGTCCTCCCGGCCTGTGTGTGTCCTCCCGGCCCGGCCTGTGTGTCCCGTGTCTGTCCTCCCGGCCTGTGTGTGTCCCGTGTCTGTCCTCCCGGCCTGTGTGTGTCCCGTGTGTGTCCTCCCGGCCTGTGTGTGTCCTCCCGGCCCGGCCTGTGTGTGTGTCCCGTGTCTGTCCTCCCGGCCTGTGTGTGTGTCCCGGTGTCTGTCCTCCCGGCCTCTGTGTGTCTGTCACATGTCTGTCCTCCTGGCCCGGCCTCTCTCGGCTCCCAGCCTCTGTGTGTGTCCCGTGTCTGTCCTCCCCTCGGTCCCGGCCGGCACGGCGGTCTCAGTCTGACCCCTCGCCGGTGACCCACGGGGAGGGGGAGGAGACGAGGCCGCCCCGCGTTCTCACCCGCTCTGTTCGCAGGAGGAGCCTGGCGGGCGCGGGGCCCTGAGGGCGGCGGCGGGCCGCGCCCCGGGGCTGTGGGAGCTGACGCGCTGCGTGGAGCGGACGGTGGAGGCT
>NC_140522.1:723406-765906 GCF_964339955.1 Pipistrellus hanaki
ACTGGAGGGTCCCGGGTTCGATTCCCGGTCAAGGGCATGGACGTTGGTGGCGGGCACATCTCCAGTGGGGGGCGTGTGCAGGAGGCAGCTGATGGATGTTTCTCTCTCATCGATGTTTCTAACTCTATCCCTCTCCCTTCCTCTCTGTAAAACATCAATACAATATATTTTTAAAAAATAATAATCAAGCAGCCGCCGCCGCCCCAGCCCCACCCAGCCCCCTCCCCGAAGGCAGCCGGGCCCGTCCGTTCTGTCCGATCCTCCGGCGGAAAAGCCCGGAGCTCAGCACTATTTTTATGTCGGGTGCGGGGCCGGGCCCCGCCAGCAGCCCCGGCGGACGGCGGCCATCGATCAGCGGCCGGGGCGCGCCGCTGCCCAAATGGAATAATATATCTCGGGCGCCGATGCCCGTGCGGGCCGCGGCCCATACATCACGCCGCGCGGCGGGCGGCGGCGGCGCCATTAACCTTCCACCTGTTCCCGCGTCCTTCAGCGGGAGGACCCTGCCCTTGGCGCCGCCGGCCCCCGTCCATCGCCCCCGGAGCCGCGGAGCGGCCGCCGCCATAACTCAGAGGCAATGGCCCGGGGGCCTGACAAATGCCTGCCCGCGGCGCAGGGCGAGGGCCGTTTGTCACCGCCAGCCGCTGACCTCGGTGACACGCGGGCAGGATGCTACAGGGGGGACCGGAGACGGACTGGGGGCTCCGGCGTGGACAGTGACGGGCCGGGCCGGGCCGGGCCGGGCTTCCTGGTGGAAATGCCCTCTGGCCAGCTCCGAGGGCCGCCCTGGGGCTCGGGGTCCGTGGGGTCCCCCCCCACCACCCGGGTGCCGGCTCCTGGCTGCCGCCGCCTCCACTGGGCGTGCCGGGATCGGCGATCCCGTCGGCTCTCACCCTGGAGACGGGGACGGAGGCACGGGCAGGACGGGAACAGTGAGAAAGGGAGCCGGGGAGGGGGGTTGGGTGGAGTTGGGATGGCGGCTGTTTTACTATTATTATTATTATTATTATTATTATTATTATTTTAATATATTTTATTGATTTTACACAGAGAGGAATTGAGAGGGACAGAGAAATGTCGATGAGAGAGAATCATCGACCAGCTGCCTCTTGCACACCCCCACGGGGGATGTGCCCGCAACCAAGGTACATGCCCTTGACCGGAATCGAACCCGGGACCTTTCAGTCCGCAGGCCGACGCTCTATCCACTGAGCCACACTGGTCCCGGCGTGTTTTACTATTATTATTATTTTATTTATTAATTTTTTTATCCTCCCCTTGAGGGCACTTTCCCAGCGATCTTTAGAGAGAGGAAAAGACAGAGAGAAGTGTCCTCAGGAGAGTCAATGGTTTGCCGCCTCCAGCACCAGCCTCGTCCGTCCGGGGGGCCCCGGGCCGGGGAGGAGCCTGCCACCGAGGGACGTGCCCTTGAGCCGGATCGAACCCGGGACCGTTGGATCCACAGGGTGATGCCCTACCCACTGAGCAACACCGGCCAGGGCGGCCGCTGCTGTTTCAGCCGCTCCTCCGAGGGCCAGGGCATGCAGTGAGGAAGGGAGAGAGGAAGCTGTATGTGTGCAGGTGGCGGGTTTATCCCCGTGCTGGCGGGGGTGTGGGGGCGGGGGGTGGGGGGAGCGGGCGGTTAGGGTTTCCGGAGACGTGACACCACTCGGGAAGGTGCATCACCGTGGCGAGTTATGTCTTATGTGCAAAAAAAAGTGCCCTAACCAGTGTGGCTCAGTGGATAGAGCGTCGGCCTGCGGACTGAAGGGTCCCGGGTTCGATTCCGGTCAAGGGCATGGACCTTGGTGGCGGGCACATCCCCAGTGGGGGGCGTGCAGGAGGCAGCGGGTCCATGTTTCTCTCTCATCGACGTTTCTGGCTCTCATCTCTCTCCCTTCCTCTCTGTGAAAAATCAATAAAATATATTAAAAGAAAAGTAAAGAGAAGAGAAGAAAAGAGAAAAAAGGTGTCTTATCTATTCTGCCCTGGGACAGAGGCCACGTGCCCGCCCTCCGAGGACGGAGACGTGGTGCTTGTGGAGGTGTCTGTTCTGACGGGCAGGACGCGGTGCCCACGACACTGTTCCCTCCGAAATCCCACCTCCCGGCCTCCCGGCCGCCCCGCCCCTCCCCTCGGCCTGGGAGACTCCGGCGGACAGGGGGCCCACAGGGAGGGGAGCGGGGGCGGGGCCCCAGGACACGGCCCGGGACTCTCACCTCGGCCCTGGACCCTGGGCTGTCAATCAGGTTCAAGGTCACGGGCACCTTGTCTGTGCGGGCGCCCCCTCCCCACACAGGGAGGCCGGGAGTGGGAGGCACCCGCCATGCTCTAGGCCGACGCCCCCGCTGACTCCCGCCCCCGCCCCGCCCCGCGGGCCTGCGCCTCCTCTCGTTTTGGGTGAGAAGGGCCGTCGCTGATACAGAAGGAAATGCCAGTACCGGGGAGCAGGTGGTGTCGGTGGGTGAAAGCAAGGCGGGCACTGAGTTTCAGGGACGTTAAGATTTATGTGTTTCCTTGTTTTCAGAAATATCAATATGTGTTTATGGATGTCAGAGAGGAAGGGAGAAGGAGAGAAAGAGAGAAGCATCCACGGTGAGAGAGAGAGAGGATCACGGATCGGCTGCCTCCCGCACGCCCCCCCCCCCCCCCCCACTGGGGATGGAGCCTGCAACCCGGGCCTGTGCCCTGAGCGGGAATCGAACCCGGGACCTCTCAGTCCGCAGGGCGATGTTCTTTCCACTGAGCCGCACCAGCCAAGGCTGTTTTTCTTTTGTTAACCCCCTCCTTCCCCAGCCCGGCTCACACCCCAACCAGGACCGGGGAGGAGCCTGCCACCGAGGTCCATGCCCTTGCCCGGAATCGAACCCGGGACCCTTTGGTCCCAGGGCGGACGCCCTACCCATGGAGCCAGGCGGGCGAGGGCTGCATTTTTTAAAAACGTTTCCGAAGGACCCGGCGTGTAACGTATTGTTTACCTTGTCTGACATTGCGCGCGGGAGGCACTCGGAAACCCCGTGAATAAATCACGCGACGAGATAATCACAGAGCTGTCGGCCGCACGGGGGAAAGGATAAAATTTCTCCGGGGAGAGATCCGTCTGGTCCCCGGGCGGCCCGGACGTGACCTCTGTTCCCGGGACTCACAGGTGGCGGGGAGCCGCGTCCTTGATGTTTTCAACAAGGCAGTCTTCCCACTCAGTGCCACATCTTCCTGACTCCCTGGCCTGGAAATCCACCCCACACGACGGTGTTTTAAAGTAAAGACCGCCTCGACTGCTCCTGGGAAAACACACGGAGCGGCCAGAGGAGGAGGATCTCGGAGCGCATAATCTTCCGGCCGCTCCGTGTCCGTCCTACAGAATAAAAGGCTCATGTGCACATGGTCCCCTCCGTCCTACAGAATAAAAGGCTCATGTGCACATGGTCCCCTCCGTCCTACAGAATAAAAGGCTCATGTGCACATGGTCCCCTCGACCGGGAGTGCGACCAGCAGGCGGGCCGGCCGACCGCCCGTGTCCCCGCCCCCTGGCCAGGCTGGCCGGCCCCCACCCATGCACACATTCCTGTACCGAGGCTTCTAATGTATGTGTGTGTGTGTAATAATATAACATATATAGTAAGATTATTATGCGTTGAGAGATCACACACACACACACACACACTGAGTGGCCAGATTATTATGTGTTCAGAGATCTCTCACACACACACAAACACACACACACTAAGTGGTCATATTATTATGCGTTGAGAGATCACACACACACACACACACACTGAGTGGCCAGATTATTATGTGTTCAGAGATCACACACACACACACACACACACACACACACACACTGTGGCCAGATTATTATGCGTTGAGAGACACACACACACACACACACACACACACACTGAGTGGCCATATTATTATGCGTTGAGAGATCTCACACACACACACACTCTGAGTGGCCGGATTGCTGTGCGCTCAGAGATCATCCCCATCTGGCCGCTCCGTGTAGATGTGAATAATTTGGGGGAGCTGTTATTTTTCCTCCGTCTGATTCTCTGCTGATCAAACTCACAGCCGAACAGAAGCGCTTCAGATGGCGCCTCTCGGACTTCATCACCACGGCCCGCGACCCGTCCTGATGGTTGTTAGGAAAAGCAGAGAAACGGGCGGGCAGGCCGTGGGGAGCGGGTGGGACGCGCCCCGCGGAGCCCTTTTTCTGTAAAAACGAGACGAGAAGCCCGTCCCATGTTCTGCAGCCCAACGGGGCCCCCCACGGACACACACACACACGTGGCACGGCCATAAAACCCGCGTGAACACGCAGGTCCTTCCCAAGGCCGAGCGACGCCTCAGCCACGGGGGTGTGTCTGCATGTTGGGGGGGCTGTCTCCTCCCTCTGACTAGGCCATCGGCCCCTCACAAGGCCTCTTCTAAGACCGAGTTGACTCCAGCCCTGGCTGGTGTGGCTCAGTGGGCAGAGCGACGGAAGGGTCTGGAGTTGGATTCCCCGTCAGGGCACCTGATGGGGTGGCGGGCTCGATCCCCAGAGTGGGGCGTGCAGGAGGTCGCCGACCCATCCTTTTCTCTCGTCATGGATGTCTCTCTCTCTCTCTCTCTCTCTTCCTCTCAGAGATCAACACAAGTACATTTTAAAAAAAGATGGAACTGACTGCAATGGCGTGGTTTCCCCCCTCTGTGCGCCGAGCGGCCCTGCCACTGGGCTCTCCCGCGGGTGGTTCGGTTGGTTGAGCGTGTCCCATGCACCAAGAGGTCACTGGTTCTGATTCCTGGTCAGGGCCCATGCCCCCGTGCTGGACCTTATCCCCAGTGAGGGGGTTGCAGGATTCATGTTTCTCTCTCTCTCTCTCTCCCTAAAAACCACTGAAAACATATTTAAAAAATGGCCAATGGCTGGCAATTTTATACGGCTCCAACTATTGTTTTCATTTGCAAATGAAGCCATCTTTTACTTGTTAATATTATTATTATTATTATTATTATTATTTATTTATTTTAAATATATATTTTATTGATTTTTTACAGAGAGGAAGGGAGAGGGATAGAGAGCTAGAGACATCGATGAGAGAGAAACATCGACCAGCTGCCTCTTGCACACCCCCTACCGGGGATGTGCCCGCAACCAATGTACATGCCCTTGACTGGAATCGAACCCGGGACTTTTCAGTCAGCAGACCGATGCTTTACCACTGAGCCAAACCGGTTTCGGCTTGTTAATATTATTGACTTGTCTATGAAACCAGGGGTCTGTTTTTGTATGACCACGATCCTAGATTCTTTACACAGTCATCGATCGCCTCGATACATTCTTTGTAAATTGTAACAACGTGTCTGTCCGCCACAGGAACCCATAGTTACTTTGTATCCCTTCCGCTTAGCGGTGTGTGCGGGGCTGGGGGTGGGGGGCGGGTAACGGGGGCTCCTGGCCCTCCCCTCTCCCGGCCCACCCCATCCCTCCACCAGGAAAGCGGGTGCAGCCATCTCTCCGAAGCTCTGCCCCGCCCCACAGAGCTCCCCGGCGGCCAAGGAGAAAAGGGGCCCCGGCCGGCCGGCGGGCACCGAGCCCCCTCCTGCCTCCGGCCTCAGCCACCACCCATGCAACCTGCTCACAACCAAATAAGCCCAAGAAAGGCTGCCTGCCGTCAGGGGCGGAAGTGCTGCTGACATTCCTCCTCACACCTCCCGCCCCCCGCCCGCCCGCCGGAGGGAGGAAGCCGGGGCCTGCCAGCGACACAAACACCAGGAAAAGCATTTCCTCGGCCCGGACACCGCCGCCGAGCACAGAGCCGGCCTCGCGAGGCCGTTAACCCCCCAGGCCCCGTGCCAGCCGGAGGCGTTTCCGAGCAGCCGCCTGCCCTGCCCGCTGGCCTGGCCGCCGAGGGGCCCGGGGCCGAGCCCCCCCCCCCCCCCCCGCCCCCCTCATTCTATTCCTGGACCCTCCTTTGTTCCCGGAGCTAAGAATAGCGCGGGCCGGGCCTGGGGGGTTATTTATAGCCCCCCCCCCCCCATAACGGCTGGCCTTAGTCATTTATAGTTCCTGTGTTGGGTGTTTTTCGGTCGCCTCACCTCTTTGCTGATGAGACCCGTTCCCCCCGGAGTTTATTTAGTAACAAATTGCCCGTAAATAGCGTCTCTTTTAATATAGGGATCGTCTATATTTAGACCCCGTCTCAGATCGGGCTCCCGTTTCCCAGGAGCTAAAAACAGATTTCAATGGGGGGGGGGGGGAGAGAGGTGGGGAAGGGATCTATAACGAGGTGTTGTTTTTTAATAATTTTTAAAAATAATTTATTATTTATTATTATTTATTTTTTTCTTGCCCAAACCGGTTTGGCTCAGTGATGGAGCGTCGGCCTGCGGACTGAAGGGTCCCAGGTTCGATCCCGGTCAAGGGCACAGACCTTGGTTGCGGGCACATCCCCAGTAGGAGATGTGCAGGAGGCAGCTGGTCGATGTTTCTAGCTCTCTGTTCCCCTTTCTCTCTCTTCCTCTCTGTAAAAAAAAAAAATCAATAAAACATATTTAAAAAAATAATTTATTATTTTTATTTTTTATTGATATTTCTTTACAGAGAGGAAGGGAGAGGGAGAGAGAGCTAGATCGGTCGGAGGCCGTGGGACAACGTGTCCTGGGTCCCTGTGTGCTTTTGTTTCAAATATATTTTTTATCGATGTCGGAAAGGGAGAGAGAGCTTGAAACATCCATGACGAGAGAGAATCACGGATCCGCTGCCTCCATCACGCCCCCTACTGGGGATGGCGCCCACAACCCGAGCATGTGTCCTTGACCGGAATGGAACCCGGGACCCTTCAGTCCACAGGCCGGCGCTCTACCCACTGAGCCACACCGGCCGGGGCTCCCCATGGTGTTGCGGTCGCACCGTCCGAGCCCCACGCACACGCACCCCTTTGCCTCGGAGCCGACCGTAACGCATGCACCCGGGGGGCCGCCTGCTGGGATATTGGGGTCCCCCCCACCCCCTTTTGCAGGGCTGCAGGGTAGGGCTCGGGGCCGTGGGAAAGCCGCAGCTGCAAGATCGGGGAAGTGCCGGTTTCTGGGGTGAGCAGGTCCCATGGGTGAGAAACGGGCAAACGAGAGACCCACGTCTCTGCACCCCCTCTTTCCCGGGGCGGCCTGCGGGGGACCCGCTCAGAGGCCCAGGGAGTGGGGTCAGCGTCTGCCGTCGGGGACCCGGGCTCGGGGGACAGGGGGAGGGACCGGGACCGGGACCGGGGTAGCAGCCGCCCCCCTGTCCGGCCGCCCCGGTGTCTGGGTGTCTGGGCCGGTGTCCGGCCACCCCGTGTCTGGCCACCCCGTGTCCGGCCGCCCCGTGTCTGGGTGTCCGGGCCGGTGTTAGCTGCCCCATGTCCGGCCACCCCGGTGTCTGGGTGTCCGGCCGCCCCAGTGTCTGGGTGTCCGGCCAGTGTCTGGCCACCCTGTGTCCGGCCACCCTGTGTCCGGCCGCCCCGTGTCTGGGTGTCCGGGCCGGTGTTAGCTGCCCCATGTCCGGCCACCCCGGTGTCTGGGTGTCCAGCCACCCCAGTGTCTGGGTGTCCGGCCGCCCCGTGTCTGGGTGTCCAGCCGCCCCGTGTCTGGGTGTCCGGGCCGGTGTCTGGGTGTCCGGCCGGTCTGTGGCTGCAGCGCCCGCCGGAGGCCGGCCGGCCGGTGAGCAGCGGTGGGAGGCCAGGCCCCGGGGAGGGGGGTTTAGGCATCATCACAGATAAAACACTCATTATTAGCAGCAGCATCGATCGGCGGCCGCAGGACGCCCCCGCGCTCAGCTCGGGTTTTGTAGATAAATCCCCGGATTTGTCCTCTAATCCCCACGCCGCCCCCGGCCCCGCGCCGGCGAGAAGCGGGGAGAGGCCACGGAGAGGATCTCCGTTCCCCCGGAGACGGACTGGGGGCGCTCTTAAAGGGGCCGAGGCATGGAGGACAGAGAACGTGTTTGTTTTGTGAGAGAGGAAGGGAGAGGGAGATGGAGAGAGAGAGAGAGGAGAGAGGTAAATCAATGAGGAGAGGGAATCATGGATCAGCTGCCTCCTGCACGCCCCCTGCTGGGGATGGAGCCCGCAACCCGGGCCTGTGCCCTTGGCCGGAATCGAACCCGGGACCCTTCAGTCCGCAGGCCAACGCTCTACCCACTGAGCAACACTGGCTAGGGAGGGCTTGAATTTCTCCCGGCATAGGGCTGTCTAGCTGCGTTCTCTTTCTGAATATATTATTGATTTCAGAGAGGAAAGGAGAGGGAGAGAGATAGAAACACCAATGATGAGAGAATATCAACAATGGGCTGCCTCCTGCACGTCCCCTCCTGGGGATGGAGCCTGCAACCCAGGCATGTGCCCTTGACTGGGAATCGAACCGGGGACCCTTCGGTCCGCAGGCCCATGCTCCGACCACTGAGCCACACTGGTCGGGGCTGGCTGTGCTGTCGTGAATAAAGCCAGGCGTTGGGAGGAATTCGTGGTTGTCTCAGGAGGCGCCCGGAGCCCTGTGAGGCCGACCTCCCGGGAGGAAGGAGAGGGAGCCGGGCTGCCATCTCCCCCCGCCCCACACCCCGCCAGCAAAGCCCACCTGCCAGGCGCCGGGCCGGGGGGCAAGTCCTTCCCACACGGGCTCAGAGAGGGGGGGACACAGAGCCATGTGTGTGGGGTGTTTTTCTCACTCCTGACGTGACTCTGTCTGACAGGGGCAGGGTTTCCCCACCATCGGGGATTGATCTGTGGCTCTGGTTACTCTCAGCTCCCAAGCGGCCACTGCTCCAGTGACAGCTGAGGGGCCATTCTGCTGCTGGGCAGCAGGAGGGGGCGGGGCCTGGGGAGATGGAGCAGGGAGGGGGCGTGGCCTTGGGAAATGGGGCGTGGCCTGGGAGATGGGCCGTGGAGGGGGCGGGGCCTAGCCATGTGTTCCTCATTCTGTGCCCCTCCAATTACAGCCCGTTTCTTTCTTTTTCTTTTTCTCTTTCTTTCTTTCTTTCTTTCTTTCTTTCTTTCTTTCTCTCTCTCTCTCTCTCTCTCTCTCTCTCTCTCTCTCTCTCTCTCTCTCTCTCTCTCTCTCTCCTTCCTTCCTTCCTTCCTTCTCTCTCTTTCTCTCTTTTTCTTTCTTTCTTAAACATATTTTATTGATTTTCCACAGAGAGGAAGGGAGAGGGATAGAAAGTCAGAAACATCGATGAGAGAGAAACATCCATCAGCTGCCTCCTGCACCCTCCCCACTGGGGATGTGCCCGCAACCAAGGTCCATGCCCTTGACCGGAATCGAACCCGGGACCCTTCAGTCCGCAGGCCGACGCTCTGCCCATTGAGCCACACCGGCCAGGGCTACAGCCCGTTCACAGACTGAGGCTGAGAGGCCCTGGGGCAGCCCCTCCCTCTATGGTTCCAATTTAACACAAACTGCTCTCACCCTTCCCTGAGGCTCAGGGCTGGAGCATCAGCTTAGGAACCAGGAGGTCAGGGTTCGATTCCCGGTCAGGCCCATGCCCGGTGGTGGGCTCCATCCCCAGTGGGGGCGTGCAGGAGGCAGCCGGTCCATGGTTCTCTCTCATCGCGGATGTATCCGTCTCTCTCCCTCTCCGTTCCTCTCTGGAATCAATAAAAACATTTTTTTAAAAACACAGGGGAACCGCGTTCCTCGAACAATTGGCTTCTCCCCCTGACGGGCCCCTCACAGGTCCCTCAGGGGACAGAGGAGGGAAGGCGCGGGTCCGAGTCTGTTACGGCCGATGAAGCCTCGGTGATCGGGCTGGGACTCTTTCCCTGTTTTTATTTTATTTTTATTTGTTTTGTGGCTGCTTATAACGATTGAAAATCCCCGTCTTTTTCACTGTCCGTCTCCTTTTCATCGGCACTTCGTCCCTTTGTTTCGAACGTGTGTGAGGACAGATCAGACCGCAGGAGACACCGCGCTGTGCAGAGAAGAACGGTTAAAATAGGGGGTCATCGCCGAAACCGGTGTGGCCCAGTGGATAGAGCGTCGGCCTGTGGACGGAAGGGTCCCGGGTTCGATTCGGGTCAGGGGCATGGACCTTGGTGGCGGGCACGTCCCCAGTAGGAGGGCGTGCAGGAGGCAGCTGATGGATGTTTCTCTTATCGATGTACCTAACTCTCTATCCTTCTCCCTTCCTCTCTGTAAAAAATCAACAAAATATATTTAAAAAAATAAAATAAAATAGGGGATGTCATGTTGGGGTCTGGCACGGAGTCCTTCCTTTTACATGGTTTCTGATGAAACAAAAAACCACAAAAAATACAGTTCGCTTTTCGAACAGCCTTCCGGGGCGAATCGCGGCCGAGACGCCCGGTCCCCGTCTGGGGAACTCGCTCGGAAAGCGTCTCTAAAGGACCAGGAAAAAGGAGGTTCCCTGTTCCCCCTTCCGGCCCCACACACACCCCTGCACCCCCTCCGAGGGGAGCCGGCCGGGACCGGGGATCCCTCCGGCCGCCGCGTCTCCCCCTGCCCTCCCGGACGGGGAGTCCGCTGGGACCGGGATCCCTCCGGCCGCCGTCTCCCCCGCCCTCCCGGCCGCCGCAGCCGGATTAACCCGCGTTTCTGTTTATCCCTCCGTCTCCGCTCCCGTCCGGGCCCTCTCCGCGCGCGGTTCCCAGAACCCCCCGAGGACGCGGGCTGTTAGCAGATCCAATGGACACGGCGGCTCATTAGCGAGGGGGCGGCGGGCGGGGGTGTGTGTGTATGTGAGTGTCTGGGTCTCTGTGTATATGTGTCTGTGTGTCTCTGTGTGTGATTGTGTGTGTGTGAGATTGTGAGTGTGTGTGTGTCAGTGTATGAGTGAGTGTGTGTGTCAGTGTGTGTCAGTGTGTGTGTCTCTGTGTGCGTGTGATCGTGAGTGTGTGTGTGTGTCTCTGTGAGTGTGTGATTGTGTGTGAGATTGTGAGTGTGTGTGTCAGTGTGTGTGTCTCTGTGTGTGTGATTGTGTGTGTGTGTGTGATTGTGAGTGTGTGTGTGTGTGTGTGTGTGTGTCTGGGAGGCCTGGCCGGGGGGAGGAGGAGAAGGTGGAGGAGGAGGAGGCAGCCTCTTACAGGACCTGTCCTGGGGGGTGGAGGGCGGGTGTGTGTGTGTGTGTGTGTGTGTCTGTGTGTGTGTGTGTGTGTGTCTGTGTGTGTGTGTGTGTGTGTGTGTCTCTGTGTGTGTGTGTGTGTGTGTGTGTGTGTGTCGTCAAATCAATTTAGTGGGTCAGAACTAGACATTAAAAAATAAATAAATAAATAAACCAGACTCCAGCAGAATATAATAGGAAGTGCCCAAGTGCAGAGCAAATACCGGGAAACTGGTTCCGAGAGAGAGAGAGAGAGAGAGAGAGAGAGAGAGAGAGAGAGAGAGAGAGAGAGAGACTTGGTCCCTAAGTTCTGGTTCCAAACCCCATGCCCGCCGCAGGTCCCGCAGGTCCCGGTAAAAGGCAGGGGGGCGGGCGGGCCTCAGCCTGCCCACGGCCGCGGCCTCTGACAAAGTCCCGTAAACAAAAGGAAGAGGAATTCCTCCCTCGCTCTATATTTAACTCCGAGTGACCCGAACCCTCACTTCCTCCGCCAGAACAGGCGGCCGCGGACGGAGCCCCTGCTGTCCCGAGAGCCAGCGGCCGGCGAGGCCACGGCCGAGGAGAGCCCCGGCCCCTTACCGATTTCTTATGGACCCTCATGTAATGTTTGTATTGATGTCAGCGAGGGAGGGAGAGAGAGAGAAACATCCATGATGACAGAGAGAGCATCATGGATCGGCGGCTGCCCTCCCTGCACACCCCCTCACTGGGGATCGAGCCCCTCAGCCTGGGCACGTGCCCCCGACCGGAATCAAACCCGGCCCCGGCGCGCTGCCCACTGAGCCATACGAGCCGGGGCCGCCTTCGCCTTTCCAAACCCCGCGGCAGACAGACCCATGCCTCCCACAGGGCGCCGATGACGAATGGCCCTTTCACGGCCCTTCCCGCAGGTGTTTCTGTTTTAGCCAAAATTAACCCGCGGGCCCCATAAAAGGGCCTCACAGGGGTTTATCGCCGGGGAAGCCAAAGGGAGCTGACCCGGAGAGCCAGCTGCCTCCTGCACACCCTCTACTGGGGATGTGCCTACAACCAAGGTCCATGCCCTTGACGGGAATCGAACCCGGGACCCTCCAGTCCGCAGGCTGATGCTTTCTTGTTTGTTTTGTTAATCCCCCCCCCCCCCCGCCCCAAGGAGATGTCCCCGTGATTTTTAGAGGGAACGGAAGGGAGAGACAGAGACAGAGACAGAGAGAGGGAGAGACATCGATGTGAGAGAGACGCATCCACGGGTTGCCTCCCTCACACACCCCGACCGGGGCCGGGCATCGAGCCTGCACTGAGGCCGGTCCGTGCCCTTGACCAGGAATCGAACCCGGGACCCTTCAGTCCGTGGGCCGACGCTCTACCCACTGAGCTACACGGCCGGGGCCATTCCCAGGGTCCCCGCGCGGGTGTGACCGTCGCGCTGCCCCCTCCCCTGGGCGCTCAGCGGGCGGGCGAGAGAGGGAGAGGCTGTTTGTGTCACAGACACACTCGGCCGCCCCGGGTCCCGGGTCCCGGGTCCAGGGTCCCGGCTGGGCCCGCGTTTGTGTTTGAAACGGAGAAGGAGGCCGCCTGGGGCTGGGGCTGGGGCTGGGCGGGGGGCGGGTGCGCCCACAGAACTCCCCCCCCCAACCCCCCATGAGCCCCGCTGGGGCCTCAGGAAATAAAATAATCGGCCGTCGTTACACTCAGATCCTTAGGCAAACAGGCCGCTGTTTACCGTGTAGCAACCCATTAGCCTCACCGCGGCCGGAGCGCGGGGGGCCCCGGGGCCCTGCCAAGCAGACTAGACAGGCCCTCGCCGCTGCCCGACCCCGACCCCGACCCCTGACCCCCAAAGCCCCCGCAGACACAGCAGCCCTCCCCGCGGGGCACCGGCCCCGAGGCAAGGCCAACAGGCAGTAAATACCAACGGCACTTCGTTCTCTGAGGCACTTCGTTCTCTGAGGTCTGAACACAAGTGATGCTGGCTCCCCCCCCCCAAACCCCGTCCCGTCCCCCCAATCGGGAACGGGTCCTCGTATAAGAGAGCACGCGACTGGGTCACAGGTCCTCACAAAGCTGGCCGGGCGAACCCCAAAAACCACCCGGAGGAGAGGGAACCCCGAGCCAGGACGGGACACCCCGTCTCCCGAGCTCGGCCTGAACCCCCAATTCCCGCCAACCAGGAGCCCCATCCCCCCAGACCGGCCCCGTGGCCGGCACACGCCTGCTCCACACGGAGCCCACTGTCCACAGCACCACGGCGGACACGTCTCCGGAGAGCCACGCTGTTCACACGTAAACGTCTCCGGACGCCACGTCTCCCACACGGACCCGCCCGGGCCGTGGCGTTCTGTGGAAGAGCCGCCCTCCGGGGGCCCGAGAGCCGCCAGTGGCTCCAGAGCCGCAGTTTGCTGACCACGGGGCCAGGCCCTCGGGTCCTCCCTGCTCCTTTCCCACACACGACACCCACCGCACCGCAGATGGACAGCCAGACGGACCAGGACGGAGCCCCACGCGTGAGTGCCCGGTGGGCGGGCGGACAGAGCGGACGGGGAGCCGGGGTACTATCGGGGGGACGGGGGGCGGGCAGAGCGGACAGAGCCGGGGCGCTGTCAGGGGGAGACGGGGGGTGGACAGACAGAGTGGAAGGGGAGCCGGGGAGCCATCAGAGGGGACGGGGGGCAGACAGACAGAGCGGACAGAGCCGGGCACCATCGGGGGGCCGGAGAGGACGGAGCGGACAGAGAGTTGGGGCGCCGTCAGGAGG
This sequence comes from Pipistrellus hanaki, assembly GCF_964339955.1. Lineage (NCBI taxonomy): Eukaryota > Metazoa > Chordata > Mammalia > Chiroptera > Vespertilionidae > Pipistrellus > Pipistrellus hanaki. The sequence continues at coordinate 737,215 of NC_140522.1, forward strand.
GATGGGGGGCGGACAGACAGAGCGGACAGAGCCGGGCACCATCGGGGGGCTGGAGAGGACGGAGGGGACGGGGACACGCACCTTGAGCTCCCGGAAGAACACGCTGCTGCGCGCCCACTCCACGATGGAGAAGAGCGTCTGGTCGGCCATCTTGCAGAGGAGCCCGAAGGTGCTGAGCCGCTCCGGCCGGCCGCGGCCGGCCTGCTCCTGCTCCTGCTGCAGGTGGGCGGCGATGCGGGCGCGCACCTGGGGCTCGTCGGGCTCGCAGCGCAGCAGTTCCCGGATGAGGTGCGGCACGCCGGCCGGGGAGCCGGCCGCACAGCCGTCCGCGTAGGGGCAGCCCAGCAGCGACTCGGGCGAGCTGCCGTAGGGGTCGGGGTACTCGGACTTGATGGCGCGGCTGGGGAAGGGGCCGTAGGGCGGGTAGCCCTGGAGGCCGCCGTGGCCCCCGTGGCCGGCGCCGTGGCCCCCGTGGCCCCCGTGGCCGGCGCCGTGGCCTCCGTGGCCGTGGGGCGGCAGGGCCATGCTGACCGGGGACGTGACGAAGGGGCTGCGGTCGTAGTCCGTGGGCGGCAGGCCGGCGTGGCTCAGCGGCAGCCCCTTCGAGGCCGCCGAGTGGAGGCTCTGCAGGGCGGCGGGCGACAGGCCCAGCTCGGGGGGCATGGCCTGGATCGCCTGCGACATGGCCTCCAGCTTCAGCCCGTTGGCCCGGATCAGCGCCTTCTTCTGCTGCTTCAGCGCGCGGTCCCGCTTGTACATGGGCCCGAACTTGTTCCTGCCGCCCCGCATGCGGTCGGCGCGCACGGCTGGAGGGGGAGGAGAGGCGGGCGTGAGCGGAGAGAGGCACGGACGGGGGTGAGGGGGAGGCCCTGCCTGGCTCGGGGAGCCCGGGTCGGGCCAGATACACAAGAATCAACCAGTCTCGTCGGGCCCTGGCCGGTGTGGCTCAGTGGGTAGCGCCCCCCCCCCCCCGCCCCCCGCCGGCCTGCAAGGCGGAAGGGTGTCCCGGGTTCCATTTCCCCGGGTCAAGGGCTTGGACCTTGGTTGCGGGCACATCCCCGGTAAAGGGGGGAGCGGGGTGCGTGCAGGAGGCAGCTGATGGGTGTCTCTCTCTCATCGATGCTTCTAGCTCTCTGTCCCTCTCCCTCCCTCTCTGTGAAAAATCAATGAAATTGCCGAAACCGGTTTGGCTCAGTGGTAGAGCGTCGGTCTGCGGACTGAAAGGTCCCGGGTTTGACTCCGGCCAAGGGCATGTACACTGGTTGCGGGCACATCCCCGGTAGGGGGTGTGCAAGAGGCAACTGGTCGATGTTTCTCTCTCTCTCATTGGCGTTTCTAGCTCTCTGTCTCTCTCCCTTCCTCTCTGTAAAATATCAATAAAATATATTTAAAAAAAAGAAAAATCAATGAAATTTTAAAAAAATTAAAAAAAAGAAAAAAAAAATCTCCCCCGTGGTGGACGGGGAAGATGTCCTGATGATGGTGGCCACACCCCAGGCCGCTCTGTATCGCTCAGAGGAGAGTCTGTTTGTCCTAAGAGCGGCCTTTGGCGTCTCTCACGCCCGTTACATCGTTGCTCTTTCCCGAATCCAAGCTCCGAGAGAGCAACAAAGTATCCGGCGATTTTACACTGGGGCCGCCCGCCCTCAGAGCCCGGTCCTCCTCCTCCGCCGCGCTGGCCCCGCGGCCGCACACACGGCCGGGACACCCGCTTCTTTAGGGAAAACGAAAATAACGATTTCCCCCCGGACTGGATGGACGCCCGTCCGATCGCCAGGGGCCATCGTTTCTGTTTTCTTTTTTAAGCAGAACTGTGCGGAGTGAAAGCCGATCCTCAGACGCCGTCCCAGGGCCGGGAGGGGTCTGGGCCGCGTTGTCACCGGGCGAGCTGCCCCCCCCCCCCCCCCCGGTCCCTCCCCCTCCAGGCCTGCAGGGCCCGGGCGATTGGCAGGAGCCAGCCGGCCGCCCTGACAGCCTGGGCGTGCGGGCATGGCCGGGGGTGACGCTTTCTGAGCTTTTTATCTCAGGATTAGGCCGGCATTAAAAATGTATGCCGATCGCTGGGCACCCAGACCGCAACACGGCATAAAAGAGGCTTTCGTGGGGGCGGGGGCGTTGAATATTCAGTGTTTCGTCATGCTGGTGGGAAAGGACCTTTTTCTTTTGTTTAAAAATCACATCGGCCCGGCCGGCGTGGCTCGGTGGCCGAGCGTTGACCTCTGAACCAGGGGGTCAGGGTTCGATTCCTGGTCAAGGGCACAGGCCCGGGGTGTGGGGCCTGATCCCCAGGAGGGGGCGTGCAGGAGGCAGCCGACGGATGGACGTTTCATTCTTACGTGGATGCTTCTCTCTCTCTCTCCCTCCCCCTCTCCCAATCTATAAAATACGTATTTTTAAAATGTCTTTATTGATCGAAGAGAGAAAGAAAGAGGGGTAGAGAGACAGAAACAGCCACGACGAGAGAGAATCGTGGACCGGCTGCCTCCTGCGCACGAGGGGGTCGAGACTGTGGCCTTGACGGGAATCGAACCCGGGGCCCTTCAGTCCATAGGCCGATGCTCTGCCCACTGAGCCACACCAGGTAGGGCAAAATCTATTTTTTTTAAACACACACCACACACACACACACACACACACACACACACAACACTAGTGCTTGCACATGCCAGTGATATGTACGGCTCTTTTATCTGCCACGTACTTCCTCTGTGGGAAGTCAGAAGGCCAGAGAGGGAGGACCGGGGTCACGCCACCACATACATGAACGGCACATCATGTGTCACAGACACATGTTCACGTTGCCGGCTCCCCTCTCTCTGTGAAGTGTCAGGAGGCTTTTATTAAGAAAGCAGGCGCGTGTCTCCTGTCTAGGAGTCCAGCGTTTTTCATGCTCCCTGCTTCTCCGCTTCTTTAAAAAAAAAAACCATTTCACTCCGCAGGCTCTGTCATTACCTCGAAAGGCGCCTTCCCACCATATCCAACATGACACCTGGCCGGAGCGAGTCCCTGGGACAAGTACGAGGGGTTAATCCCGTGCGGGAATCACGTAATTGCCTGTTACACGTACGACAGGCACGGCCATTTAACAAAAAAAATTCCATTCTGGCCGGCGGGGCTCCGTGGTGCAGCGCTGACCTGTGACCCAGCAGGTCAGGGTTCGATTCCCGGTCAGGGCACAGGCCCGGGGTGCGGGCTCCATCCCCCGGGTGGGGCGTGCAGGAGGCGGCCGATCCGTGATTCTCTCTCATTGTGGATGTTTCTCTCTCTCTCTCTCTCTCTCTTCCCGTCTGCAATCAACAAAAATATATTTAGAGGGGAAAAAAAAAGATTCTAATCAAATGTTGATGAGGACATTCTGGTTTGAAAACTTAAAAAAAAGTTTCCCCCACATTCTTTTCCTTTGTTCTCAGTTGAATGGCTTGAAGTCTTGCTTTCCTCGAACCTGCTTTTATTTTTAGGGTCAAATGCGGCTACTCCCCAAACTAACAACAAAAAATGAGGGGGCCCTGACCGGTGTGGCTCAGTGGATAGAGCGTCGGCCTGTGGACTGAAGGGTCCCGGGTTCGATTCCCATCAAGGGCATGTACTTTGGTTGCTTGCACATCCCCAGTAGGGGGTGTGCAGGAGGCAGCTGATCGATGTCTCTCTCTCATCAATGTTTCTAGCTCTCTATCCCTCTCCCTTTCTCTCTGGAAAAAAAAAATCAGTAAGAAATATTTATTTTAAAAAATAAAAATAAAATGGGGGAGGAGGCAGAGGGCCGAGGCCTACAACTCTTTTTAAAAAAATATATTTTATTGATTTTTTTTTACAGAGAGGAAGAGAGAGGGATAGAGAGTTAGAAACATCGATGAGAGAGAATCGTCGATCAGCTGCCTCCTGCACACCCGCCACCGGGGATGTGCCCGCCACCAAGGTCCATGCCCTTGACCGGAATCGAACCTGGGACCCTTCAGCGGCATCCACTGAGCCACACCGGTTTCGGCCACAGCTCTTGATATAAACTTACTTATTGTTTTCGGGGTGGATGTGACCGGGGCCAGAATGAAACACAGACTATGCATGAAGCGGACGCAGGCTGAAGTCTGCCACCCCCGTCCGCAGGTTTTGAACACAGGACAGCCGTGTTCCCGGCCGGGAGCACGGTGGGGACAACTGTGCCCTCATCCTCGGGGTTCGAACACGGGTCAGCCGTGTCCCCAGCCGGAAGCACGCGTGGGGTCAGCCGTGTCCCCGGCCGGGAGCACGCGTGGGGTCAGCCGTGTCCCCGTCCGTGGGGTTCGAACACGGGACAGCCGTGTCCCCGGCCGGGAGCACGCATGGGGACAGCCGTGTCCCCGGCCGGGAGCACGCGTGGGGACAGCCGTGTCCCCGTCCGCGGGGTTCGAACACGGGACAGCCGTGTCCCGCCGGGCCTCAGCGCGGGACAGCCGTGTCCCACCGGGCCTCAGCGGGGACGGCGGACGGGGCCCTACCTTCCAGCTTCATGCCCACGCTCAGGCACTTCTGGAAGCGGCAGTAGGGACAGCGCTTGCGCTGGGTCTTGTCGATCTGGCAGCTCTGGTTCTCGATGCAGGTGTAGCGCTTGTTGTTCTGCACCGTGCGCTTGAAGAAGCCCTGGGGGAGGCGGGGCGGGGGTGTCAGGGACCTATCGCCCGCCCGGCTCCCCCGCCTGGCTCCCCGTCTCTGTCCTGCCCACCGTGCGCTTGAAGAAGCCCTGGGGGAGGCGGGGGGGGGGGTCAGGGACCCATCCCCGTCCTTCCGGGACCCATCCCTGCCCAGCTCCCTGTCCTGCCCCCGGCCGGACTCCGAGGTGAATCCTCTCCTCGGACCCCATCCATGGGGGCCCTTCTGAGGGTCCGAGGGTTTGTTTTCCAGGGTCCTGAGGCCGGCTGCCCGCCCTCCTCGCAAGCCTGGGCGGTTCTGCTGGCCTCAGGGATACACCCCAATCCATGGCAGCCCCTCGTGGGGGGAGGGAGAGATCTGGCTGAATCCACACCATCTCGAGGGTCAGAGGACAGCACCTTCAGGATGGCCCGGGGCTTCTCCCCTCCCCTGCCCCACCCCCCACCACGTCCGAGTCCAGAGAGGGTTCTTCGGGCGTCTGGTACCATTCCAGGGACCGACGACCGAAAAAAAAAAATAATAAAAAGAAAAAAAGAAAGAGAAAAAAAAAGAAAAGAAAGAAAGAAAAGAAAGAAAAGCCAGTGGAAAACCTGGCTCTCAGACCAGCTCAGATCTCTCCCCAATGTCAACACAAGGTCGTTAAAAGCAAAGGGATTTGAAGGAAAAAAAAAATGGGGAGAATGTTCCTAATTCCACTGGAATGCGTTCCAGCATGAGAACTCTGTTTAAAAAAAAAAAAAAAAGAAAGAGAGAAAGAGAGAAAGAAAAAAAAATGGAACGGACGGGAACACGCAGAGAGCCGAGACCCGCGGCTGCACCCAGGACGGAGCGGGTCCCGGGGGTTCTGCTCGGAAATTAATCCGGCTGTGGAGCACACGGCTCCGTCCCCCCACAGCCACGGGGCTCCGGGCGGCTCTGGTCCTCCTGTCTGTCCTCCTGGAGCAACCCCACTTTGTGAGGGAGAAGCCAGGGTTTTTGTTCTCTCCTGGCAGGGGTTTAAGTCCTTGCACCCAGCTCTCCGCTTAGAAAAGGAAAAATAAACTTGGAGAACAGCGTATCCGTGGACCGGGAGGATGCAGAAGAACTCCCGCTAGGAGCAGCGTGGTACCTGCGCCCGCGCCTCCCCCCAGGCAGGCGGCTCCTGTATTTATGAAAACGGCTCTATCGGAGCCGCCGGGGAGACCCAGCCCGCACTCCCTCGCGATATAAATTCCCGGGGATTCCCCCACAATTATTTTGGGAGTAAATCTGGGGATGGAGACGTTTATGTCTGTGGGTAATGAATGCCCGGCCCTTCGGCTCGCGAGCTACAAGGTATTTGGAAGCCACTCAGTCACGGCTCCCCGGAGAGCCACGGCCCTTTAACGGTAGATAAGTCACCGGGATCGATCGGCGGGGGGCCGGTCGCCGCCGTCGGAGGCTCCCGGGAGGCAGCAAAAGCGTCATAAACTATCTGGGAGCCGTGCGAGGCGGCAAAGTTTTCCAAACACCATCCATTTGCTCGCCCTCTGACTTCGAGGAGACTCATATTTCTAAGGATCATCTCGCATCTGGAACGGTCTCTCTCTCTCTTTCTCTATTCCTTTCTTTCTTTCTTTTTTTTTTTTCTTTTCAAGAGTTTTAAATAAAAATAAAAGCCGGCCTGGCGCTTTCAGGAGCTGCCCGGGGCGGGGGCTTGCGGGGGCTCTGAGGGCCCCACCTTGCAGCTCTCGCAGGTGAGCAGCCCGTAGTGGTAGCCCGACACCTTGTCTCCGCACACGGGACACAGCTCCTCCAGGTCCTCGTCGTAGGAGTAGCTCACCATCTTAAACTGAGACACTGGAAGAGAAGAGGGAGAGAGGGGCGCGGGCCCGGTGAGTCCCCCGGCTGGCTCTCCGTCCGGCCCGGCCCCGGCCCCGTCCCCGCAGGGAACGGCGGGCAAAGTCCGCCAGGAGGAAAGAGACAAAGTGAAAATACGTTGTGCCCGGGAGTTCCTTCCAGAATGACGCGGCAGCCAGAAAGCCAAACATCTTTTTAAAAAAGTGCATATATATATATAAATAAAAATTTTTAAAAAGAACTCCTAGGTCTCCTGTGAGACATTTCTGCACCCAAAAGCCTGCAAAAGCCGCCGCCCCTCTGCCCGGGAGCGGGAGCCGCCGGAAGAAGCCGGAGGCTCCGGGTTTCTCTGAAATTGCCTTTCAAAGTCCCCAGCGTTGTCACCTTTGCACCCCCTGCTGCACCCCCTCTCGCTCTGGAGGAAGTTTGCCGCTGGCGCCACGGGGAGGAGCGGCCCCGGGACCAGGCCCGTGGCCGCGACGCTCCAGCTCCCGCCCCGCCCTGCCTCGGGTCCGAGTCCAAGCAGCCAAACCCCTTCCTGGAGGCTCCCGGAGGCTCCCCAGGCTCCCCAGGCTCAGGGCCCAGGCGAGGAGGAAGCCGGGGGGATCCCTCTCCATCTGGATACTTAGTTCCCACTCCGAATACTTTGTTTCAATCCTGGATACTTTGTTTCAATCCTGGATACTTTGTTTCAATCTTAGACACTTTGTTCCAATCCTGGATACTTTGTTTCGAACCCTGGACACTTTGTTTCCGCTCCGGATACTTTGTTTCAACCCCGCGCTTTTGCAAACCCGCCTGCGCCAGCGAGAAGGGGGATCCGGGGAAGCCGCTGAAGGCAACATTGTAACATAAAAAGGGAAAAGAGACACAGCTAAGCCCCGAACGCCCTCACTTCACAGGTTTCTCCTGCCATCTCCCCTCTGAGGTCGCCAGGGTTGAAGTTCAACGGAGAAACTGGGCGGCCGGCGCGGAAGGGGCCCGCCTTCCCAGGACGCAGCCCCGCCGCCCGCCCGCCCGCCCGCTGAGCGCGTCCGACCGTCCGCGGGCAGCGAGGTCCGGGCGCCCCGGGTCCGAGGCCCGAGGGGTCCCATCCCAGACCGTACCTGGTCCGGTCCGGTCCGGTCCGGTCGCGTGGAGACGCCCAGGCCCGCGCGGCGGGGACCACGGGTGGCCGCGCGCCCTCGGGCCGCTCCGGCCTGTGACCCCGGGGCGCGCCGCCCGGTCCCCGGTTGTTGCTCAACCTCCGCTCCGCCGCCCCGCAAACACCGCTGCGTTTGCTTTGGGTTAATCAGTGGCGTTTGGGGGGCGGGGTGGTGGGTGGCCGGGGGGATGGGGAGCCCCGCGGGGAGCGCGCAGGAGTTTCCTGATTTGTTTCCCGAAAAGGAAGGAGGAGCAGCCGGGCCGATCCCGGAGCGCGGGCCGCGCCGCCACCAGGGGCTTCCCGCCGGGGACTTGCGCTCTTGGGGTGTTTTTCCCCCCCCTCTTTCTCCCTTTAAAGTAAAAGTTCTTTTAAAAAAAAATTCCTGCAAGGAGCCTGCGGGCCTTGGGGAGGGGGTGTCCCTGCTGCGCTGGGGGCGGGCGCCCCGTGCCTGGATTTGGAATCCGGCAGGCGCTGGGGCTGGGGCCGGAGTCAGACAGGGTTTGGGAGGGAACTGGGGGGAAAGGGTCTCCCTCAGGGGCCTCGGAATTGAGGACCTGGGGGTTCAGGGGTTTGGGGGGGGGGCGGGAAAGTTGGAGGATTTAGGCCCCGCGTCTCCCCTGCCCAATTCGAGGCGTGTTTTGGGGAGGAGAGTTGAGCGCGCCGGCTCCCCAGTCTCTCCCTCCAGCTCCCTGGCCGCCAACACAGTTAACTCTGACTTTGGGGCGCCCGGAGGCCGCGGGATCCAGGGGACTCGGGGGTACCGCACCCAGAGGGCCGGGGCGGGCCCGGGGACCCCCCTTAGAACAGAAAAGGCGAACGGGGAGGCCGCGCCGAGAGAGGCGGGAGGGAGAGGAGGCACACGGGGCCGCCCTGGGCACCTCGGGCGCGGCCCCGCCAGGCACAGGGAAAGGGGGTCCGTGGGGGGCACGGGAGCCCTCGTCTGGGAAGAGCGGCGGGTCGGCGGGGCCTCCGGGGCCCGTGGAGAGGGTCCCCCCGAAGTAGAGCGCGCGGCGCGGTCTGGGATCCAGCAGCCCCCGGTTCTCCCCGCGGCGCGGACGGGGGCGCATTCCCGGCCGAGACCGGAGGGCAAACCTGGGGATTGGGGTCCCCGGTCCCCAAAGCTCCCCGCGGACGCGGCGGCGCTTCCAGGCGGCTCCGGGGGCGCCCCGTTTTAACTTCACGGACCGCGGGGTTCCCCTGCCGGCTCCCCGCAGCCTCCCCCTGCCTCCCGGGCTCGGGCTCCGGGTCCCGAGAACGCGCCAGGCCGGGCCCAGGAGCAGACACTCCCCGCTGCGCCCGGACAGCCGCACGGGCCCCGCGGGCGCCCCCAAAGCTTCCTTCTCGCGGCAGCCAGCGGCGGAGGGTCCCCGATCGCCCTCGCCATGCCGCGACCCCACTTCTCCACCGCGCGGGGGACCCCAAAACGGCAGGGAACGCCTGTTGGGGACAGCCGCGTCCCCCTGCAGCCCGCCCACGAGTGGGGCTCAGGGCCTCTGCCCCGGGGACCCCGCAGCGCTCCCGGAGAGTCTCCCGGCGCGGTCACCGCCCGCCCCGAGGCCGAGCGCGGCGCCCACCCGGGTGGACTCTGCTCCGGTTCCGCCCGGCCGGCCCCGCCGCTCCTGCCCGGGAGTCGGGGCGCGGGCAGACGGGGCGCCGGCGGCTCTTCCTCGCCTTGTTCCCTCCGGACCGGGGCCGGGCGGCCAACTCCTCCCGGGCTTTGCCCGCCGCCGCGGGCCTGGCGACTTGGGGAAACGGCGAGACATGGCCCGCGAGAGGCGGTTCTTGTGGGCGACCCGGAGCCGGGGACCCCCTCTCCCCAACCCCGTGCCCCGCTCCGGGCGGCGGCGAAGATACGGGGTCCCCTCGCGCAGAGCCCGGGGCTGGGGCTGCGTTTGCCTCCGCGGCTCTGCCCGCTCTGCCCAACGTGCCCGGGTCCCGGGGCGCGCACCCAGGGCTTGGGGTGCCCCTCCGCATTCCAACCCCTAAGACCAGCCCTGCGGGGTCCCCCGCTCCTCCTGCCGGTGACTGTCCCGCGCACAGCGCTCCCTACCTGAGTGCGCACGGGTCCCGGGGACCGGGCGCCCTCCTGCCCCCTCCGCCTCCGCCGCCGTCAGCCTGAGCCGCGGCTCCGGGGCCCGGAGGGCTCGGAGCGCCTCTCCTCCGGGTCAGAATCGGGCGGCCCGGCTTGGGGAGAAAGCGCCCGCCTCGCCCGGTTCCGGAGCCGTAAACTTTGGCGGCCCGGGAGGCGGCTTCCGCCCGGGCACCGGTCCTCCCCGCTCCCCCGGGGGCCGGGCCGCGCGGCCGCTCACCTTGCATGTTCTCCGGCATCTGGCCCTGGTCCCCAGGCGCCTCGGCTTTGGGCAGCATGACCGGCGGCCGCGCGGGTCCGGGTCCGGCGGGAGGGAGGCGGGCGCGGCCGGAGGGGGGTCCGCTCGCCCGCCCGCGCGATCCTCCGCCGCCTCCGGGCTGCGAGTCCGGACCCCGCGCCCCGGCCGGCCCCGCCGCTGCCCCCGAGCCGCCCGGAGCCGCCGGGGGAGGAGGAGGAGGAGGAGGAGGAGACACGGCGGCCGGGAGCGCGCGGGCTCGGCTCCGCGGGGGCGGAGGCGGAGGCGGCAGCCGCGGCGAGGGCGCAGCAGCCGGGGGAGCAGGTTTGACCGGCCGGGCGCGGGGCGCGGGGCGCGGGGCGCGGGCGGCGGGCAGAGGGGCCTCCGGGGGCGCCGGGCCGCGGTGGCCGCTGCGGGACGCCTCGTTCTCCCGGCGGCTCCTCCTCCGCGCGCCGCGGGCTCCGGATCGGCAGCGGCTCCGCTCTCCCGGCTCCTCTCCCGCCCGCCCCTCCCGCTCCCCGCCGCCGCCGAGTGCGGGGCGCGAAGTTGCAGCCTCCGGCTCTCCCTCCGCCTCCCGCCGCCTCCCGCGGTGCCAGGGCCGCCCCCGGGCAGCCCCGAGACGGACGGTGCGGGCGGGGAGGAGCGGGGAGCCGGGGCCGGGGAGGGAGCGGGGCCGGGAGGGCTGGGGTGAGCGCGCCGAGGACAGCGACTCGGGGCGCGGGTTCCGGACGCGGGTGGGACCCGGGGCGCCGGCCAATGGGGAGGCGGCGCCCCCGCCCGGGCCCCCCGCGCCTCGCCCCTTCCCCCTCGCCCTCCCCGCGCGCCCCGGCCTGGGGCGGGGACCGGGACCGGAGGCTCCGGGTCTAACGCGGGCAGCGGCGACCTCTGCCTGAGCTCGGCGGCGGCTGGAGCTGGAGCCGGAGCCGGAGCGGAGGGGAAGGCAGCCGAGGAGAGAGGGTGGGGGTGGCGGTGGGGGTGCGCGGCTGAGCGGGAGGAGCCTACACGCCCAGGGCCAGCACCCAAGGGCGGGGTGGGGGTGAGGGTGGGGGGAGACAGAGGTGGAAGTCAGTATCCCGCCCTTGGCCAGGCTGGTCTGCGCTCCCGGAGGCCGCAGGGTTCGCTCACGCTCGGGGAGTCAGAGAGGCAGCCGCCCCGTCTCTCCTCTCCCTCCGGGCCCCTCCATCACGTACAGACGCCCCCACTCTCCGCCCCAAACCCGGACCCTCTTGGCCACGCGCGCCCTAAGTTTCCGGGAGCTGCGATCCCTGCGGAACGCACTCGTTTTTGGCCTGGGCTTTCCTTTTTTCTTTAATTTTCTAAATATATATATATATTTAACATTGATTGCGGAGAGGATGGGAGAGGGAGAGAGAGAGAGAGAAAAGCACCCGTGATGAGAGAGAAGCAGGGATGGGCTGCCTCCCGCACGCACCCGCACCAAGGATGGAGCCTGCAACCCGGGCCTGGGCCCTGACCCGTGACCTGTGACCTCCTGGTTCCTAGATGCTCAGGCACTGAGCCGCGCTGGCCGGGCCGGACTCTCCTGGTTCTTCTGGGGTCTCCGGTGGAACCAGGGGGGGGGGGGGGAGAGGCCCCACACTTGCTACAAAGTTGCAAAGACCCGTCGCCTAGGCCGGGCCACCCGCCCAGCCACCAGGGACACGTTCCCAGATCTTATCTCCCCCCCCCCCCCCAAAGGCAGTTCCCTGCGATCAGACGGACTCCCAGGAGATGCCTCCAGGGTGTCTGCGCGGAGGCGAGGTGAGCGTCACCCCCTCCCCCCCCCTCAGTCCGAGCAACAGGGGGCGGGTTTGAATTTCCAAAGGCCTGAATGGACTGCCAGGGCTCCCCGCCTGCCTGGGGGTGGGGTGGGGGTGGGGGAGGGGCCGAGGTCTACCCCACTCCCAGTTCTGCACCGTCTGCTTTGATAGGAATGGGGGGGTGCTCACCGGTACCCCCGGGTCTCCCCCCCGAACCCGCCATGCGTGGCCCTCTGCACTGGCTCGTACATAACTCCGGACTCTGCCACCGAAACCTCAGGTTTTTGGGGAACGTGTACCCTGGGTGGTGGGGTGGTGGGGGGCAGGGAGGGCTGGCCGCTAGCTCAAAAGGGGGGCGGGCGGGAGGTGCCCACATCGGGACCTTGAAGAGGCTCCGAGGTTCCTGAGTCCCAGCTGAGCCTGCCTGCCAGCCCTCGGCGGCGGCGGCAGCTGCCACAGGCTGGCGGCTAGGGGATCTGTGAAGGAGGATCGCGCCTCACCCGCCAGGTGTGGCTCCGGGGCTGAAGGTCGCAGGGTTGTGGGCTGGGTGCCCGGTAGGGGGCGTGCAGGGGGCAGCCGGTCCAGGATTCTCTCTCCTCGTGGATGTTTCCGTCTCTCTCTCTCTCTCTCTCTCTCTCTCTCTCTCTCTCCCTCCCTCCCTCTCTGAAATCCATAGAAATGGAGCAAACAGGAAAAGATGCGGGGAGAGGGGCAGGAGCTTGCTGTTCTGAGAACCCCAGCCAGCCCCCCTCAGCCCCCCGAAACGGTGCGTCTCCCGCTGGGCTGCCTCTGAGAGAGGCCAGGGCGCTCTCACCTTCTCCCAATTCAGGGGTGCAAGAGGTGGGGGGGCCCTGGAGCCCCTCTGCCCACCCTCCTCCCTTCCCAGACCCTGCAATGTCGCCGCCTCCCCTCCCATCACCCCCCCCCCCCGCTGGGCCTGGGAGGGGCCTGGCGCCTCTGGGAACGCCCTCCCCAGGAGAGCCGAGGAGGGGAGCCCGGGGCCTGTGGGGCCTGGGTCACCGGAGGGGTGGGGGTCCCCGGGGCGGAGGGGGGGTTCGGGGGGCGGGGAGGCCGCGGAACTGGGGCCCAGGCCCGTGGGCTCTGCGGGTCCAGGCTGCGGCGTTCGGGACCGTTACCCACAGACGCAGGGACAGGTTTGGGATGACAAACGCCATGGGGGGGACCCCATCCCCCGCCGGGTCACCCCCCCCCATCCGGGCACGATCACAGGTTCTGAATCTCCTCCCTTCGCTCCCCCCCTCCCCCGGCCTGGGGCGACCCCCTCCCTACCCTCTCCCCTCAATCCCTCCTCCCTCCCCCCCTGCAATCCCCGCATCTTCCCGACGTGCCCGGCCTCCGGGCGGCTGCGGGGCTGATTGACGGCGGCGATTACCGAGGCGGAGGCTCCGGGGGCCCCGCAGCCTTGAGGAGCGGGAGGCGCGGTCCTGGCAGGTCTGCTCCCCGCAGCTCAGCGCCGCGGGCTGTGCCGGTGCCTCCAGCCTGCGGGCTGCAGCCCCGGGTCAGGCCCCCTCCCCCTCCCTCCGCGGGGACCCCCCATCTCCTCCCGCCCGCCCGCCGCGCCCGCAGCAGCCCGCCCTTCACCCCAGCTCCATGCGGCGGGGACCCCAGCCAGGGTCCGGGGCATTAGCTCGGAGTGGGGGACCCGCTGCCCCCCGCGCGCCTGGGGCAGGGGGGAGGGGGGGCCAGGAGAAGCCTGGCACGGAGCCCCTCCCCCCTGCACGTCTGCAAATCTGCATCCTTGGAGCCAGTGCCTCAGGCCTCCTCCCGCCCTCTTTCTGGTGTTCTGAGGAAACGGGAAGAATGAATGAATCCCTTTCCTCCGAGCTGGCTGTCTTATGTCTCTGCCCAAAAAGGAACTTGCTTCTTCAGAGAAATCTCCGCCAGAAACTGCGGAGGAGGCGGCTGGTCAGCCCCAGGCCTCGGGCCACCGGGACCCCCGCCCCACCCACTGGGTTTTGAGTAAAGACACTGGGTTTTGAGTGAAGACACTGGTTTTTAGGTAAAGACATTGGATTCTAAGTAAAGACACTGGGTTTTGAGTGAAGACACTGGGTTTTGAGTGAAGACACTGGGTTTTAGGTAAAGACACTGGGTTTTAGGTAAAGACACTGGGTTTTGAGTGAAGACACTGGGTTTTGAGTGAAGACACTGGGTTTTGAGTGAAGACACTGGGTTTTAGGTAAAGACACTGGGTTTTGAGTGAAGACACTGGGTTTTGAGTGAAGACACTGGGTTTTGAGTGAAGACACTGGGTTTTGAGTGAAGACACTGGGTTTTGAGTGAAGACACTGGGTTTTGAGTGAAGACACTGGGTTTTGAGTGAAGACACTGGGTTTTGAGTGAAGACACTGGGCTTTAGGTAAAGACACTGGGTTTTGAGTAAAAATACTGGGTTTTAAGCAAAGACGGTTACATTTCAGCCCCCACCTGGACACATGGTATCGGCAGAGGCTTTGGAGGAGTGAACGCGGGAGGGCAGAACTGCCTGTTTGGAAACAAGGTGTCGTTCTCAGGGCGGTGGTGGTCCCACCACGGCCACGGCCCGGCTTTCCTCGGGCAGAACTTTTCCCACGCCCAGGCTCCACGAACCCCGCCCCCAGGCCATCTCCCACGCCTGCCCGAGGGATCTCTCTCTCTCTTCTCTCTCTCTCTCTCTCTCTCTCTCTCTCTCTCTCTCTCTCTCTCTCGGTTCGCTGTAGCCCCAGCTGGTGTGGTTCAGTGGATAGAGCCTTGGCCTGCAGGCGGAAGGGTCCCAGGGTCCATTCAGGTCAAGGGCCTAAGCCGGGCTTACTGACCCCATCCCCAGTGAAGGGTGTGCAGGAGGCAGCTGATCCATGGTTTTCTCTCCTGTGTCTCCCTCTCTGCCCGCCCCTCCTTCCTTCTCTCTGAGATCAATGAAAACCCAGCAAAGATAACCTCATGCAGACTCCATCCCCCTCTCGCCCCCCAGGATGTCCCACCCCGTGGGCCCCAGAGCCCCCCCGCCCCGGCCCCACCATGGAGCCTGCCGGAGGCCTGCCCGGCTCTAAGCCTCACTTCCCCGGTGGGACGGAAAGAGAATCCTTCACCATCATCGGCCTTAATCCCAAAATGCCTCTCTGAGCCACCCACCGGTTACAACCTCATTCCTTTGTGTCAGCAGCTCCTCCCTCGGGGACCAGCCTGGGTTTGGGGACCGCACTCCGGGCTTCTGTTCCCAGTTCACGCTCCCCACAAGCCGAGGGGCCCCCGGGGAGGCCGCTGGGCCTCGGGGTGCCATCTTCACCGGTAAAAGGGGGTGACGGTCAGCCGTAGAGCTGGGCCAGACAGAGCCAGGAAGGCTGCCTCTCCTGCGCTTCTCTGACCCCCCCACTCCCTTAGCGTCCCCCATCTCTAAGGAAACCGACCGGAAGGAACCAGTCCCCCGAAGACGCTAAGGTTTTTGCAAGGTTCCCATGCGGGCCTCACGGACCAATGAGGTCACCCGCAGCTGAAACTGGACCAATGACGTCACCCGCAGCTGAAGCTGTGGACCAATGACATTGCCCGAGGCGGGAACTGTGGGCCAATGACGTCAGCCGCGGCTGAAACTGTGGGCCAATGACGTCAGCCACAGCTGAACTGTGGGCCAATGACATCTCAATGACAGCTTCAGCTGCGGGGCAATGACGTCAGACGCATTGGGGGGATTGGACCAATGATGTCAGCTGCAGCTGAAACTGTGGGCCAATCACACCGGCCGCAGCGGAATCTGCTCCTCAGCCCGCTCTGTATCCGGACTGTCTGAAGAGGAGCAGTTCAGTTTCTTCCCCTCCATCTCACAGAAACACACCCAGCAGCTTCCGGGAGTCAGAGAAAGACTCGGCCTCCAGGAGCCTGTCCATAACCTTTGGTTTGAAGGTCCTGCCCTCCCCGCGGCATCTCCCCTCCCCCGGGGGGAGGGGGGTTCCCACCCACAGTGCCCGCCCCCAACTCCCGGAGTTCCCCGCGGCTAACGGATTTCCCAGAGAGGGTTTCTGTTGCCGTTAGTCCTCACCCCCCATTGATTAAAAGAGAGAGCGGAAGGGGGGGGGGGGGAGAGACAGAGAGAGACACGGATGTGACAAAGACGTATCCTTGGGTTGCCCGCTCTCCCTCCCTTCCCCCCACGCGCCCCATCAGGACGAGGGATGGAGCCCGCAACCCGGGCACGCGCTCTTGATTGTACTTGAACCCAGGACCCAGCAGTCCGCAGCCCAGGCTCTACCCACTGAGCCAACCTAGCCAGGGCTCAGCGAGGTGTTTGCTCCAAGAAGGTGAAGAGCCAGGACGCGCCGCCCACAGAGGTAGCTTCACGCCGGGCCTGGCTCCGGACTGGGGAGGGTCCCGGCCAGAGGGCTCGGCCTCCAGGCTGGAGCCTTCCCAGGCCCGGCTCGGACACAGCTCAAGTTCAACGCGGAGCCCCAGGTAACCCCGGACCTGGTGCCGGGGCGGAGGGGGCGAGGGAGCAAAGCATGGCCAAGCCTCTGCCCCCCCCCCCCCCCCCTGCACAAACCCCTCTGGGTTCTCAGGAGAGGCTGGTCCCGGCTGGTGGAGGCCGGGGTGGGGAGGGTGGTCAGCCCCGGGGCTCAGTGTCCAGTCTGACGGCCCCGCTCGGCTCCATCGTCCTCTCACCAGCCCCTGGGGAGGAGGCCGCCTGTGGGGCAGCAGCACCGGGAACCGGCCGGGATCCGGGCAGGGCGTCTGGGCGGCCGGCTGAGGCCTCCTCAGTCCCCAGCCCTCTCTCCCGCAGGAGACGTCCCGGTCCGGCCTCTGCAGCAGCCGACCCCCCACGAACGGGGTTCCAGGCACCAGGCTGACCCCCAGCACCGCGTGCTCCGGGGGCGGAGGCAGGGCCTGTGCGCCTGTCCCACTCCTGCCCCGTGAGTCCACGCGAGCTCTGGGCGCCGCGGGGGCGATCGGAGAGGAGGCTCCGGCCCCCCAGCCCCTTCCCGCCGCGCGGCCCCGTGCGCCCCGACCCGTGTGCGCGCCGCCGCGACCCCAGCTGCGCGCGCCTCCCCCCCCCCCCACCGCAATGCCCGAGTCCGCGCTGCACCCCTGGCTGCTGCCGCCTGGAGGGACGTGTGACCTGCAAACACACACACACACACACACACACACACACACACACACTCACACACTCACACACTCACACACATACACACACACACTCACACACACACTCACACACATACACACACACTCACAACTCACACACACTCACACACACTCACACTCACACACACACACACACTCATACACACACACTCACACACACTCACACACATACACACACACTCACACACACATACACTCACACACACACTCACACGCACTCACATGCACTCACACACACACTCACACACATATACACACATACACTCACACACTCACACACATACACACACACTCACAACTCACACACACTCACACACACACTCACACACACACACTCACACACACTCACACACACACTCATACACACACACTCACACACTTACACACACTCCTACACACACTCACACCCACACACACACTCAGACGCACACACTCACACACACACACCCTCCTACACACACTCACACACTCATACACACACTCACACACACACTCATACACACACATTCACACACTCATACACACACTCACACACACACTCATACACACACATTCACACACTCATACACACACTCAAACACATATACATACACAAACACTCACTCACACTCACACTCAAACACACATATACACACACTCACACACATGCACACACATACATGCACATACATACACTCACACACTCACACACACACTCATACACACACTCACACACATGCACACACATACATGCACATACACACACTCACACACTCGCTCACACTCACACACACACTCACACACATACACACACTCACACTCATACATACACACTCACACTCATACACACACACTCACACACGCACTCACACATACACACACACATGCACACACTCACACTTACATACACACACACGCACACACACACACACCCCAAACCGATCCGGAATCAGCCGGGCCCGCGCCCCCGCCCTCCCTTATCTCAGAGCCGTATCCCCGGTGCCCTGCGGGCTGTGCCCGTGTTCCTGTCCCTGAGGGCAGGGCACCGTCCCCAAAACCATTTCCTCAATCGCGCACTCAGGGCGCAGCGGGCCCATAAAACCCGCAATCACGGCCGCGGCTCCGCTGGCTCCCTCGCCGCCGGGGCAGAGCCCAGGCTCGAGGGCTCCTCCCCGCTGTCCCCCGGGACCGGGACCCGCGCTCAGGACAGGCCCGGGTCCGGGGCCCCCGGGAGAGCCCAGCAGAGGCCGCGGGAAAGGCCGGTGGCCTCACAAACCGGGACAGGGAGAGAGTCCGCCTCCGGAGAACGCGGTCCCACAGACTCTGGACCCACTGCCCGGCTCCTTCCCCTCCCCTCCCCTCCCTGTTCTCTCGGGATGAGGTGGACGCATTCTTGCTGGGACAGCAGCACGTTTGTCTTTCTCTTTGAGTGAACGTGAGCTTTCTGCACTTACAGCTACAGAAACAAGACGGGGGCCTTGTCTGGAGAAACAAAATAAGCACCCTTTCCCTTCTCATCCGTAAAGAATGATAACGGGGTTTTTTTTTTTTTAAATGGCTTTTGTTTGCCAGAAAAACCCTCGGTATGCAGGGCGGGCAGTGAGCGAGCTGCCCTCCTGTGTGCGGCGTGACACCTCACAGACGCTTGAAAGCCGCCCGAACAGTGTGAGGGACCACGGCCGCACCATATGGTTACTTTGTTTTGAGTTGTCCCAATTTCAGCTTCTGATTTCGGATGGAAAAAATGTATCGGAAGATATTAGGGGTGAAATGGATGCACATTCCTCCCGGCTGATCGACAGATCCGAACACAGCGGGCATAAAACACAACGTTTGAAATATCCGCTTGCTTTTTTTTTTTTTTTTTTTTTTTTTCCCTTTTTTTTAACTTCAGGGAAGATAAATGGGTGGGATACACCGAGTGTCCAGAGGAGGATGATCTCTGAACGCATCATCATCCGGCCGCTCCGTGTCCGTCCTATAGAATAAAAGGCCAATATGCACATGGTCCCCTCGACCAGGAGTGCGACCAGCAGGCAGGCTGGCCATGGCCCACATCCCCTCCCCCTGGCCAGGCTGGCCGGACCCCACCCATGCACGGATTCATGCACCGGGCCTCTAACTAACTCTCTCTCTCTCTCTCTCTCTCTCTCTCTCTCTCTTTCTGAGCGGCCAGATGATGATGTGTTCGGAGATCCCCATCACCTGACTGCTCCGCGTAACCACGGGCTTATGAGCTTTTGATAAACACCAGGAAAAGCACTGACTTACAACCCCCAGGACGCCATGAGACGGAGTCACGTGTGAGTGACTCTGAGAGCAGAGATCATGCCCCGATGACCCGATGACCCCGATGACCCCTGTGCCCGATGACCCCTTGAGCGGTGCCCACTCACCCGCGGGCGCGCGTCCATGCTTCGGGGCTCCCTGCCCGTCCCCCGGGTCCGAGAGGGAGCACATCCTCTGCCCCTCGGCTCCCAGCAGGAACCATCGGGCAGCGGGCGGAGGCTCGGCGTGTCCAACCGGGGTATGGCCTCGGGGGAGGCACACGGCGCCCCGAAGGGAAAGTTACAAAAAAAATGAAATAAAAAAAAGAAGTGCCAGAATTCAGAAAGCTCGGAGCCAGCCCTGCCCTGGACTCTGCACTCTCCCCATCCTTCGTGACGGGCTGTAAACCGTGCAGCCGGCTTCGGGACGGCGGCTAATCAGGAGGAGGGGAACGCCCCATTGGCCCCCTGCGGTCACGTGACGCCCCCACGCGGGCTGATAAGGGGCCCCGGTTATAAAGTGACCGGGAAGGAGATAAGGAGGCTCGGCCGATAATGGCCCGATAATGATTAACTGAGCCCAGGGTGCTCTGCTATGCGGGACCCGGAGGGGGGGCTGCCTGCCGGCGGCCGGGGTCAGGGGGTCAGGGGGTCCCCGTGAGTGAGACACCCCATGGCTGCAGCCCAGGCACCCGGCACGGCTCTGAGGTCCCCCTGGGCGTCCCTCCGGGTGTCCCCCGGGTGGCCTGGCCTCGGTGTTTGGGGTTTGGGGGGCGGGGCGGGGCGGCTCCTCTGACCCCGCAGATAGCCGGGCGGCAGGCTGGCCTCCCTGATACCGGCGATAGGACTGACACTTGGGCCTGGAGGAGGCGTCACAGGTGTCAGTGCCGAGCGTCCGTCCGTCCCTGCATCCTCGGACCCGGGTGTTATCAGGCGGGCTCGGCCGGGAGTGAACGTGAACTTGCCGCTCTCTGGCTCCGGGGAGGGAGGGCCGCCTGTCTCTCTGCCCCCCTCCATCCCCTGTACCCCAAAGAGGGAACCGTCTCCGCCAAGCTCATTCTGGTGCCCTGCGGGATGCTGGCTCAGGGCTTCCCCCTCGGGCTCCGGCCCTGAGGTGAGCCAGACGCTCAGCTTTTCATCCGGAGACGGGAAGGTCCCGATGGTTCGAAGATGGACCCCCGGGCCCAGCCGGCGGGGTTCAGGGGCGGAGCATCGACCTGGGAACCAGGAGGTCAGGGTTCCGCTCCCGGTCAAGGGCACAGGCCCGGGTTTTGGGCTCCATCCCCAGGTGGGGGCGTGCAGGAGGAAGGGAGAGGGAGAGAGAGATAGAAACATCCATGAAGAGAGAGAACCATAGACCGGCTGCCTCCTACACACCCCCCACTGGGGATGTGCCCGCAACCAAGGCACATGCCCCTGACCAGAATTGAACCCGGGACCCTCCAGTCCGCAGGCCGGCGCGCTGTCCACTGAGCCACACCGGTTTCGGCGGGCCTCTCCCTCTCTGCAGGGGAATGAGAGAAGGATCGCATTTCGTGCTGTGAATTATTGCACAGAACGTACAACAGCCACCCAGGGCCGTGGTCGGCGAACGGCGGCTCTCGAGCCACCGGCGGCTCTCGGGCCCCTGGAGGGCGGCTCTTCTACAAAACACCACGGCCCGGGCGCGTCTGTGGAAGACGTGGAGACGTTTACATTGAAAAAACGTGGCTCTCCGGAGACACGTCCGTCATCGTGCTGTTGGTGTCTGGCTCTGCGGACGGATGAGTTTGCCGACCGCTGGGCTAGGGCCCGCCGGGAGCATCCTGGGTGCCTGACCACCCCCCCCTCCTTCTCCTCGACGCCCCCGGACCCTGTGAGGAGCTCAGGGCTGCGGGTCCCTCGCTCCCGGCCCATTAATGAGTGACTCCGGCCTTTGAAGCTTATCTGCGCTCCTGGAAGCGGACGGCCGGGGCCTGTGAGAAAGGAACACGTTTCGGTGGGAGACGGGCCGAGGGGCCTTCCCACGCGACTGGGAACAGGTGCTCGGAGCCCCGCGGGCGGGCGGGTGGGCGGGCGGCCCCCGGGCAGGAATGCCGTCGCTCTGAGCGGGGACGGGGCGTGGGGGGGAGGGACGAAGCACACGGCAGCCCAGCCTCCCGTTTTTTAAAAAAAGAATTTCAGCCGAAGCCGGTGTGGCTCAGTGGGCAGAGCGCCGGCCTGGGTATGGAAGGGTCCCGGGTTCGATGCCGGTCAAGGGCATGGACCTTGGTGGCGGGCACATCCCCAGTGGGGGGCGTGTGCAGGAGGCAGCTGATGGATGCTTCTCTCTCATCGACGTTTCTAGCTCTCTCTCCCTCTCTCTTTCTCGCTGTAAAAAATCAATACAATATATTTTAAAAATAATAATAATTTTAAAAAGTATGTTTTATTGATTTTTTTTTTTTTACAAAATATATTTTAAAAACTATATGCATTTAAAACCAAAAATAAAGTCAGTCTCCTGAACAGGCCCCTCGGCCCCCAACGTGTGTGAGGTGCTGGGATGGGGTTTTGGTGTGAGGAGGGGCGGGCCGTGCTCTCTCCTTCCTCTGGACCCCCTGTGGGAACGGGGCACCTGGCCCTGCCAGGTAGCGGTGACTCACCGGCCGCCGCGCTAATCATTAAACCGCCCGGTCGATGGCTTGGCAATGCCGATGGCCCCGGCCCAGCTCCTCCACCTGACACCTGCGTGGGGGCATTTGTTTTCACCGAAGGCCTTACTGTCTGCTTGTTCGTTTTGTACATCCTCACCCAAGGATATTTTTTTTTTCATTCATTTTTTTTTTTAGAGAGAGTGGAAGGGCAGGAGAGAGAGAGAGAGAAACAACAATGATGAGAGAGAGAGAGTCATGGTCGGCTGCCTCCTGTACGCCCCCTGCTGGGGATCGAGCCCGAAACCAGGGCATGTGCCCTGGACTGGAATCAAACCCGGGACCCTTCAGTCCACAGGCCGGTGCTCTCTGCCCCCTGAGCCACACCGGCCGTCCAGGGCAGTGGTCGGCAAACTCATCCGTCCGCAGAGCCAAATATCAACAGCACGACAATTGAAATGTCTCTGGAGAGCCACGTTTTTTCAACGTAAACTTCTCCTAACGCCACGTCTTCCACACAGACCCGCCCGGGCCGTGGTGGTTAGTGGAAGAGCCGCCCTCCAGGGGCCAAAGAGCCGCGTGTGGCTCGCGAGCCGCCGTTTGCCGTCCACGGGGCGAGGGCTCCCTGTCTCCAGTTTTAATCTGGGGCTCGTGGCCCCAAGAGCGCTGTCTGACAGCTTTCTTTTTTCTTTTTCTTTATTTTCTTTTATTTATTTTTTTTATAAATCAATCAGACACATTGTTTGCTCCTCCGCGCCTGACAGCCGTGTTGTAATAAGGCCCGAGCGGCTCCTGCCTCTTTATGTACCTTCTGTCTAAAGGCCCTGCGTGCCATGACCCGCATTCACGGGGCCACAAACACCGGCTTAACCATTAACCCGCGCGCCTCCGTGGGACGGATTCCTTCGGACCGCGAGGATGTTGGGGCTCCCGCCGGGAGCTGGGGGGGTGCGGGGGCACAGAGAGAGGAGGCCTGGGTGGACGGCGCTTCTGAGGGGCTGAGAGTCAGGGGCCGGGATGCCCCCGGCTGGACCCAGTGGAGAAGGAGCCCTGGCCAGACCACGTCGGAGAGCAGTAAGGCTGACATTCCACTGTCCCTGCAGGACGTGGGCTCTGTGAAGCATCTGGTGTTCACTGAATCACAATCGGACACAATGTCTGGTGTCGTTGAATCACAATCGGATACAGTGTCTTGTGTCCGTTGAATCACAATCGGATACAGTGTCTTGTGTCCGTTGAATCACAGTTGGATACAATGTCTTGTGTCCGTTGAATCACAGTTGGACACAATGTCTGGTGTCCGTTGAACCACAATTGGATACAGTGTCTTGTATCATTGAATCACTATTGGATACAGTGTCTGGTGTCCAATCTATGCCAATATCGAACCGAGAGTCCATGAAGGCGTCATTTGATGCTAGGCAGCTATTTTCACGGCCTTCCTGGGGGGCCTTGGGGAAGTTACAGACTGAAACAAGACACATGGTGCTTTTTATTTTTTATTTTATTGATTTTTTAAAAATATATTTTATTGATTTTCTTACAGAGAGGAAGGGAGAGGGATAGAGAGCTAGAAACATCGATGAGAGAGAAACATCGAACAGCTGCCTCTTGCACACCCCCTACTGGAGATGTGCCCGCAACCAAGGTACATGCCCTTGACCAGAATCGAACCTGGGACCTTTCAGTCCGCAGACCAATGCTCTACCGCTGAGCCAAACCGGTTAGGACTCATTGTGCTTTTTTTTTTTTTAATTATTGATTTTAGTGAGGAAGCGAGAGGGTGAGAGAGAGAGAGAGAGAGAGAAACATCGATGAGAGAGAATCACGGACCGGCTGCCTCCTGCACGCCCCACACTAGGGATGGAGCCTGCAACCTGGGCCTGTGCCCTGACCAGGAATCGAACCCTGACCTCCTGGTGCATAGGTCGACGCTCACCACTGAGCCACACCGGCCGGGTAGCCCCTAGTTATCCCGACAGCCTATAAAAAACAGACTTCCCTTTTCACCGCGCTGGGTGACGCTGTTTTCCTCACACCGCCGTCCGAGGTGGTTCTAATCAGCGAGGAGCTGTGAGGGGCCCTTCCGCAGGTCACGGGGGCGAGGGGCGGCCAGGAGCGGACCGGTCTCCGGAACGCTGGTGTTTACAAGGAGACCCGGCCACCTCGCTCCGCCTCGCAGGAGCCGGCCCCTCCCTGGAAGCTGTAAATCTCACCTCAGTAAATAGCATAAAGCCGGTTAATGACCGCCGGCCGTGTTTCCTCGGCTCCTCAGCGATGGGCTGAGAGAGAGGAGAGAGAAAAAGGGGGCGAGGGGGGGCGGCGATTGCTGATAACACGCTTCTAGGCAGAACGTGGTCTAGGCCCGAGGCCGGCTGTGCCAGGACACGGACAGGCCTTTCGTGTAATCCTGTGTCGGGTGCGTGTGTGTGGAGCAATGGCACAAAGGGTTCAGCCTGGAGGCACTGGGACCCCTCCCTCCCTCCCTCTTTCCCTCCCTCCCTCCTTCCCTCCCTCCCTCCCTCCCTCCAGGGTCTAACTCTGGCCAGACAGGGTGCCCTGTCCCGGGCCCCAGCCCTGCTGTGGGGACTGGACAGGCCGGGGGAGCAGGTGCAAGTGGGAGAGAAACACACACACAGTGAGGATGTGTCAGGGCGGCTAGCTCAGTGTGGAGGGCGGGGAGGGGGGGAGGAAGGGAGAGGAGGGGTGGGGGAGGGCAGGGGAGGGGGAGAGGGTGGGAGGGGGGAGGAGGAGAGGGGAGGGAGGGAGGGGGGAGGGTGGGGGGAGGGGGAGGGGGAGAGGGAGGGAGAGGAGGGGTGGGGGTGGGCGGGGGAGGGGGGAGAGGGTGGGAGGGGGAGGAGGAGAGGGGAGGGGGGAGGGGGAGGGCGGGGGGAGGGGGTGAAGCCCTCCCCAGTGGCGGTGAGAGCTGTCGGCTCCGGTGAGAAGCAGGCAGCTAAGTAAACACGCCTTGGGGTGGGGGGGGGGGCAGGCAGGGTGTGGCCGCGGGGACACCGGGTCCGGAGCCGGGGTTGGCGGTGGAATCTGTGGGCCTCTCGGGTGCGTTTCCGTCGTCGGACGAACCCCACGTCCGTCCCTGTTTCACCAAATCGCGGTTTCTCTTAATTTTTCCATCGGAGTCCACGCTCGACATTACCCTGCGTTCCCTTCAGGGGCCCAGCCTTATGGGCAGACAATCACGTCGTTTCTTTTAAAATATATGTTTGTGGATGTCAGAGAGGAAGGGAGAGGGAGAGGGAGGGGGAGGGGGAGGGGGAGGGGGAGAGGGAGGGGGAGAGGAGGGAGAGGGAGAGGGAGAGGGAGAGGGAGGGGGAGAAGGAGGGGGAGGGGGAGTGGGAGAGAGAGAGAGAGAGAGAGAGAGAGAGAGAGAGAGAGAGAGAGAGAGAGCACCCGTGATGAGAGAGAATCATGGATCGGCTGCCTCCTGCACGCCCCACACTGGGGATGGAGCCCACAACCCTGGGCCTGTGCCCTTGAACGGAATCGAACCCAGGACCCTTCAGTCGGCAGGCTGGCACTCTATCCACTGGGCAACCCCAGCCAGGGCAACTTCAAAGAGTTAATAAAAGAGAGAGAGAGAGAGAGAGACAGACAGACAGACAGACCTAGCTGGTGTGGCTCAGTGGATAGAGCACCGGCCTGTGGACCAAAGGGTCCCAGGTTCAATTCCCATCAAGGGCAGAGGCCCAGGTTGTGGGCTCCGTCCCCAGTAGGGGGCGTGCAGGAGGCAGCCGTGATTCTCTCTCCCCCTTCCTCTCTGAAATCAATTTCTTTTTAAAAAAAGAGAGAGACAGTGAATCAGAAAAGCTGGCGTTTTATTTTCACCCGAGGGAGTCACAGCCCTGCCCCCGCCCGGCCCCGGCCCCGGCCCCGGCGTTCACATTCCCCGGAGCCGCCAGGTCCCGCCCGGTGACCTGGGCGAGTTCCCACCCCCGAGGCCGGTCTCATCGCCGGCCCACGACCTGCCCTCGGCCGTGGGCGCTGTGAGCCCGGAGCCGTGTCCCCCCCAGACCCCAGCGAGGGTGGAAACGCTTCTCCAAACAGCCAGCTTTTATTTTTGGGGGAAAAAAGAGAGAAATCAGCTTCCTGATAAACGGCACAGGAGACCCGCGGCCTGCGGCTCACAGGAGACGGCCCGCAGCCCGGGGCCCTGCGATGGGATCGGGGACACGCCACGCGGGCGGGCGGGAGGGAGAGGGAGGGAGAGGGAGGCGGTCAGGGCCCCGGCCCGCGGGGCAGGGCGCCTTGGGGTTCCGGAGCCTTCGCGCCCCGGCAGCCGCCGGCTTATCTGAGGAAAACAGGACGCCTCCTGCCAGGGCCAGAGCGAGCTGCGGGAGGACGGACCGCCCCGGGTTCGGGGTGGGGGGGGTGGGGGGTGATGACGAGGTGTCTGTGGCTTCTCCTCCGGCTGCTTTCCCAGAACCAGAGGCCCTCCCTCCGCCGCCCGCACCTCCTCAGCAGGACGCGTGTCTGTGCGTTCACGTCTGAGACAGACAGACCCAGAATGGGGTCTTTCCCGCCCGGCCGGCGTGGCTCCGGGGCGGAGCGTCGACCTAGGAGCCAGGAGGTCAGGGTTCGATTCCCGGTCCGGGCACAGGCCCGGGTGACGGGCTCCATCCCTGGGGGGGGGGGGGGGGGGCGTGCAGGAGGCGGCCGGTCCGTGATTCTCTCCCATCATGGATGCTTCTCTCTCTCTCTCTCTCTCTCTCTCTCTCTCTCTCTCTCTCTCTCTCTCTTTCCCTCTCCTTTCTTCCCTGAAATCAATAAAAATGTACACGGAGTGGCCAGAGGATGATCATCTCTGAACGCATCATCATCTGGCCGCTCCGTGTCTGTCCTATAGAATAAAAGGCCAATATGCACATGGTCCCCTCGACCAGGAGTTCGACCAGCAGGCAGGCCGGCCAACCGCCCATGTCCCCTCCCTTTGGCCAGGCTGGCTACCGAGCGGCCACGTCCGGCTGCCACGGGACCACGGGGCCTCCGTGGGGGCCACACGCGTGTGTGGTTTTCCTCCGCTCCCTCCTCCTCCTCCTCCTCCTGGTCCGCGGCCCCTTCCCCGGGAGGGGGTGGGGAGGCCCCTCGCTCAGCCAGATGGTCTCAGAGAAATAGAGACAGAACCCTGGCTCCCATCTCTGTTGCTAAGCAACCGAAAGCATCCTGTGAGCATCCTTTCTCCCTCACATCCCGGCTTCCGCAGGCCGCCCGCCCGCAGCTCGGGATCACCGGCCGCCCGCTTCCTCCTCGCCGCCCGCTGAATACCCATCGAGTGCTCCCGGCCCCGGCTCTTCCTGCGACAGGCGGGCCTCCCTCCCGCTCCCCGGAGCCACTTCAGGGCGGAGGGCGGCCGGCCGCGCAGCCGGTCTGCACCTGCGGGCCCGCCGATGCCGAGGGGAGAGCCCGGCGGGCGGGCGGCCATTGTGTGGGGCCGGGAGCCCAGGGCTGGAGGGCGGGCAGGTGTGCGGACCCGCGTCGGAGAGAGCCCGCCCAGAGCCCCCCACTCCCACGCCTCCTCTCCTCCGGGCGCCTCCGAATGAAGGGGACAGCTCTCTTTCTTTCTTTTTAAAAAAATATATTTTAATGATCTTTTACAGAGCGGAAGGGAGAGGGAGAGCTAGAAACATCGATGACAGAGAAATATCCATCAGTTGCCTCCTGCACGCCCCCCCCACCGGGGATGTGCCCGCCACCGAAGTACCTGCCCCTGACCGGGAATCGAACCCGGGACCCTTCCATCCGCAGGCAGACGCTCTATCCACTGAGCCACACAGGTTTCGGCAGGGGACAGGTCTTCACTGGCCACCGACACGGTCATGTGCGTTTCAACCGGTACTAGTTAGAAATTCGAATTGACCCTTGACTGGTTAATAATTCAGATTTTTGTCACCAAAGAAAAACACACATGATCCTTTCAAGGGAAATATCAGACGTGTTTTGTTCAAAGCGCTGTCCATCCTGAGCTCCCCATTTCCCCCATCTTCCAGGTCACCGGTGGGCACCGTCCCCGTAGTAGAACGTTCCTTGTTTGGGGCAGGCCATTCGGCGACCCCGCTGTCCACGTCTGCGTCCGCGTGGACGGCCCGCTCAGACCGGAACACGGGGCCGTCTGAAGGAGCAGGGGCTGGTGAGCACGGCGGGCGGGTTCCCACTGCCCAGGCGGGATCTTTCCACGCTGCCTCTAGCCAGGGGTCCTCAAACTTTCTAAAGTGGGGGCCAGATCACGGTCCCTCAGAGAGCTGGAGGGCCGGACTATATGAACTACTAATCCCTACTGTAACACCTCGGCTGCGCTCACTGCCCAAAGAACCTGGCGGGCCGGATCAGACTCCTCTGCGGGCCGCATGTGGCCCGCGGGCCGTAGTTTGAAGACCCTTAGCCGGTCTGGGAGCGTGCGGCGGCCGTGCGCCGTCCTGAAGCAGAATCACTCGGCCGCGTCTGCCGGCCCATTCCGGCGGATTCACG
Organism: Pipistrellus hanaki; assembly: GCF_964339955.1. Taxonomy (NCBI): domain Eukaryota; kingdom Metazoa; phylum Chordata; class Mammalia; order Chiroptera; family Vespertilionidae; genus Pipistrellus; species Pipistrellus hanaki. The sequence continues at coordinate 765,361 of NC_140522.1, forward strand.
CTCCGAGCGTGGCCCCAGGCCGTGACTTGCTGTCGGCAGCGATCCGTATTAACGGCTTCACCTGGCGGGAGGAGCTCATTGGTTGGAAAAAAAAAAATCCGCATTAGCAACCGGAACACCTGGTGCGTCTGCGGGGGGGAGGGGGTGCGGAAACAGGATGAAGCCGCTCCGCACACACACCGTCAGCTCCTTCCCCCCAGGCGTGTCCGACACGGCTCACACTTCGCTTCTGCGTGACGCGTGACTGTCGATGAAGTCGGGTAAAATAGCTTTTTGTTTGTTTTTGTTTTGTTTGTTGCTATTTGAGGTGTTTAGAGTGTTAAAGGGTTGTAACACTATAAATACCATCCGATCTTGGGATTTAAAAATATATTTTATTGATTTTTTTTTACAGAGAGGAATTGAGAGGGATAGAGATCTAGAAATATCGATCAGCTAGCTGCCTCCCGCACCCCCCCCCACCGGGGACGTGCCCGCCCCCAAGGTCCACGCCCTTGACCAGAATCGAACCCGGGACCCTTCCGTCCGCAGGCCGACGCTCTGTCC
>NC_140522.1:768406-784062 GCF_964339955.1 Pipistrellus hanaki
CTCAGTCTCTGTCTCTGTCTCTCTCTCTCTCTCTCTCTCTCTCTCTCTCTCAGTCTTTCTCTCTCTCTCTCTCTCTCTCTCTCTCTCTCTCTCTCTATTTGCAATCAGAGCGGCGTGTGCGAGCGGCCTTGGTGCCGGCGCCGGCGAGCTGTTTGCTGAATGAATCGGCGGCCCGGCGGGCGGGCGGCTCAATGCCACCGCCAGCGCCGAGCTGGGCGCGGTGCCGCGGACATTGTTCCGGGGAAGCAGACGCGGCCGCGGCCACGGAGGCGCCGGCGCACGCACTGTGCACGTCTGCGCTCTGCGGGCCGGGCCCGGGGCGGGCTCTGAAGGATGTTTCTCTTTTTCCTCTTTTTCTCCTTTCAATTGAAACCCTGACAGCAGGGAGCGCCGGGCGCCTCTCGCACGCCTTTCCTTTTCTCTCCGGGAAACAGAACTCCGGCTCATTCTTATTCAGGAATAATGAACGGACCCGGCCCGTCGATACGAGGTCCGGGTCTCCGATCGATGCCTGGGCCTTTGTTTGTTTTTTTTTGAAAAATAAATAAATAAAACAAATAAACAAAATCTAATTAGTCTCAGGGGAGGGTCCCCTGGGGTGGCCTGGGGTCGCCGGGGAGGGAGCCCCTGGGGGGGGGAGGTTCTGAGCTGGTGGGGGTGCGCTGGGCCGAGCGTGGGAAATGGGGGGGCGGCCTGCAGAGACGGCGCCACCAGTGACCCCGGTTTCATTTCCATCTGGGGTGCCCACCTTCCACGTGGGGAGCCGGTGTCCTGTACGTGGGACGCGGTGGCCCAAGCGGACAGGGAATGAGCAGGGAGTGCCCTGGCCGGTGTGGCTCAGTGGGTAGAGCGCCGGCCTGCGGACAGGAGGGTCCCGGGTTCGATTCCGGTCCAGGGCGCGGACCTTGGCTGCAGGCTCCTCCCCGGCCCCGGGCCCTGGTCGGGGGCGTGCGCAGGAGGCAGCCCACCGATGTGTGTCTCTGTCGCATCGATGTTTCTCTCCATCTCTCTCCCTCTCTCCCTGGAAACCCATGGGGAGTGTCCTGGGGAGGATGAACCTGAGTCAGTGAATAGAGAGACACCGACCCCGGTGCGGCTCCCCCGTGGGACAGAGCGCCGGGCGGCGGACTGGGAGGTCCCGGGTTCGATTCCAGTCCGGGGCACGTGTCTTGGTGGCGGGCACATCCCCGGCGGGGGGCGTGCAGGAGGCGGCTGGTCGATGTTTCTCTCTCATCGATGTTTCTGGCTCTCTGTCCCTCTCAGTTCCTCTCTGTGTAAAATCAATAAAATATATTTAAAAAAGAGAGAAAAAAAGACAGGGAGGAGACTGGGCTGCCGACGGTGTGGTGGCCCTGGGAGCGCGGGGAGGCCCAGGCTGCGGGCTCTCTTCCGGCACATTCCGCCCCCGATGCGTAGCAGAAGCTAAAAAAAAAAAAAGATAAAATGAAAGAACAGAAATGCTGGCTGATGGGGTGAGTGAGTGATCCCTGTTGGTCGCTGCCCCTTCAAACCCACGTCCCCTTCCCGGCCAGAAACCAGCTCCGTCCGGATCCGCCCGTTCAAAGCGGGGGGGTCCCAGAGGGTTTGGGGCCCTTCAACGCCGCCCTTTATCCCTCCGTCCGTCCCCGGGGCCGGGGCGGGGGCTGTTGTTGTGTCTACGGGGCCATCGCTCAGATCCTCTTCTGGGTCTCCCTGAAGTGACGCCCCCCCGGCCCCGGCCCCCGGCCCCCGGCCCGGCCCCAGCGAGCTGCCGATCGCTCCGATCCATCGATCGGAAAACGGCCGCTTTGTATCGCTTTCATCTCGGCCGCGCTGGCCGGGCGGTTATGTCCGCGCGGGGGGCGTGCGGGGAGGCTCGGAGGAGCACTCTCCTGGGCGGGGGCGGGGGCGTTCCCCGGCCCCCAGTGATCGATCGATCGATCGGAGAAACTTCCCTGCCAGCACGCGGGTAATTGAATAATAATACGCGAACGGATCGATGTCCTGACCCTGGGGGCGGGAGGGGGAGGGGTTCGGAGGAGAGAGATCTTTATATTGCGAGTTAAAAATATTCTGGCCGTATTGTGGACAGGTGGGGGGGCACCTCAGAAGCGTCTGCGTCCAGAAAGCCCACACGGAGGGTTCAGGGCCGTCCTGTCCAGACAGAGGCCATCTCGGGGCCGGACACCGGGTCGGGGGCTGGACACCGGGTCGGGGGCTGGACACCGGGTCGGGGGCTGGACACCGGGTCAGGGGCTGAGCGCTGGGTCGGGGGCTGGACACCGGGTCGGGGGCCGGACACCGGGTCAGGGGCTGGACACCGGCTCGGGGGCTGGACACCGGGTCGGGGGCCGGGGGCTGGACACCGGGTCAGGGGCTGGACACCGGGTCAGGGGCTGGACACCGGCTCAGAGGCCGGACACCGGCTCAGAGGCTGAGCGCCGGGTCGGGGGCTGAGCCCCGGGTCAGGGGCTGAGCGCCGGTCCGGGGGCTGAGTGCCGGGCCAGGGGCTGAGTGCCAGGCCGGGGGTGGGCGCCCACAAGAGCCTTCGGTCTCTGGGGCTCACGGGAACAGCTGGCTCAGAGCGAGGAGCATCCAGGCCGAGAGACCTCTCGTCGTTTAAAAAGACGGAGCCCCTGAGGTGGGTGTAAAGGGCTTTCTCATGCAGAGGGCGGCGATTCGATGCGCAGAGCGGCGGGAGGAGCGCGGGTGCGAGTCCTGGCCGCCTGTGTGAGGCCCGTCCTCGGGCACGCCGGAGGGCTTGTCAGGTGACAGTAGCAGGCGATGGCCGCCTTCCGGAGATGGACACACACATACCACACACCTCTCTCTCTCTCTCTCTCTCTCTCTCTCTCACACACACACACACACACATGTGCACACACACATACACCTCTCTCTCTCTCTCTCTCTCTCACACACACACACACACGTGCACACACACATACACCTCTCTCTCTCTCTCTCTCTCTCACACACACATACATGTGCATGCACACACACACCTCTCTCTTTCTCTCTCTCTCTCACACACACACACACACACACATGTGCACACACATACACACCTCTCTCTCTCCCTCTCTCTCTCTCTCTCTCTCTCACACACACATGTGCATGCACACACACCTCTCTCTCTCTCTCTCTCTCTCTCACACACACACATGTGCATGCACACACACCTCTCTCTCTCTCTCACACACACACATGTGCATGCACACACACCTCTCTCTCTCTCTCTCTCTCTCACACACACACATGTGCATGCACACACACCTCTCTCTCTCTCTCACACACACACACATGTGCATGCACACACACCTCTCTCTCTCTCTCTCTCTCTCTCTCTCTCTCTCACACACACACACACACATGTGCATGCACACACACCTCTCTCTCTCTCTCTCACACACACACATGTGCATGCACACACACCTCTCTCTCTCTCTCTCTCTCTCTCTCTCTCTCACACACACACACACACACACACACAAGATCCTCTATAATAAAACCCTAATACACAAATGGACCGAACGGCAGAGCGACCGGTCGCCATGACGTGCACGGGCCACCAGGGGGCAGACGCTCCATGCAGGGGCTGCCCCCAGCCCACAGGCCAGCCAAGCTGAGTGCCGGCAGGGGCCTCCCTCCCCCCATCTCCCCTCCGGTCACCCCGCAGACGGGCCCCCCCCCTGATGGCCAGCTGGGCCCAGGGACCTGCCTGGGCAGGAATTGTGAGCCTGGGCCTCCGGGAAGGAAATGAAAGCCGGGGCCGCTCTGTCCCGGGCCAGGCCGACCAGAGGACGGTGCTGTGTCTGAAACAGAGGCGCCCCGTGAGGGTGTGGAGCCTGTGCTGCCCAGACCGTGGCCGGGAGGCCCGGCAGGTGTCCCGGGTGCGAGCGGCTGGCCGGCCGGGGTCCGGATGGCGGCGGGGCGGGCGCTGAGGGACGGGTCTCAGCTCGCCGCCGCCGGCCGGAAACATGCGGTAAAACAGAAAGTGTTTGTCCCGTGATAAACGCCACCTTTCGTTTCTCCCCGCCACCCGCCGGCCGGCCCCGGGGTGGGCTCTTTGAAGGGTCCCAGGGCGCAGGGGGCGTTGCCGGGGCAACGAGGCCGCGGCGAAACCCAATCCAAGATGAAGGGGACCCCCCAGGCCTCTGAGAGGTGACGGAGGGGCCCCCGGAGGCTCACCGCCCTCCTCTGGCCCCCTCCCCCCCTCCGCTCTGCTCTGGGCGCCGACCGGAAGAGAGGAGGAGGATTCTTTTTATTTATTTTATTTTGTTTTTTAAATTTATTTTATTGATTTTTCACAGAGAGGAAGGGAGAGGGATGGAGAGTTAGAAACATCGATGAGAGAGAATCATCCATCAGCTGCCTCCCGCACACCCCCCACTGGGGATGTGCCCGCCACCAAGGTCCATGCCCTTGACCGGCAATCGAACCCGGGACCTTTCAGTCCGCAGGCCGACGCTCTATCCACTGAGCCAAACCAGCAAGCTGATAATTCTTTTTTTTTTTTTTTTTTTTTAATATATATGTTTTTATTGATTTTTTAGAAGAGAGAGGAAGGGAGAGAGAGAAGGAGACACACACACACACACACACACACACACACACAGAGAAACATCCACGATGAGAGAGAACCATGGACCAGCTGCCTCCCGCACGCCCCACCCTGGGGATGGAGCCCGCACCCCGGGCCTGTGCCCTGACCGGGACTCGAACCCTGACACCCTGGTTCCTAGGTCGACGCCCAGCCCCGGACCCCGCCTGCGGGCTGTGCCGCCTGCTTCAGACTTTGGAGGCTGCCCATCGCCGTGCTTCTTCCCCACAGACGCCTCTCTCTGCCGCTCCCGCTCTCCCCCACGCTCTCTAAGAATCAGTGGAGAGGATTAAAAAACAAATAAAATAAAATAAAATAAAATAAACCCGCCTGTATGACGTTATGCCTGAGGAGGTGGGTCAAGGTCCAGCAGAGCCCAAGCCGGACGGACCTGGTGATGACAATGTGCTCGCCGCCCGCCCGCCGTGGGAGGCCAAGGTCGGGGCCAAGGTCAGGCGCGCCCGCCCCCGCCCCCGCCCCCTCCCCCGCAGGCCGGCGGACGGAGGTCTGAGAAGCACACAGGTTCCCAGCTCAGATTCTGTAACCACACACAGACCCGCCCCGAGGCACGGATTCCTGACAAAACAATTTCCTACGAGCCCACCTCCTCGCTTAATTTCTCTTTTCTCTCCTTTTTATTTATTTATTTTTATTTTTATTTAAATGGGAGCAGGGAGCCGGGGATAATCGCCTTCCCAGAACATTGCCCTGTAAAGACTTCCCGTGAATGTCCTCCTCCGTCTGAATAAAACCGGCAATCGGCGGTAATTAAAGCCGTGTTGTGCGCCGCGCGAGGCGCAGTCAACCTCCATTGTGGGCGCGGGCGGGGCGGCAAAGAGCCTCGGCTGTTTTGAAACATCTCAGAGGCCACAGGCCCGCGGGGAGAACAAGACAAGGACGAGATAACGGCGGGGACACAATGCGTACGGCACGCACTGCACCGCGACCACGGAGCTCGGCGAGGGGGAGGCGGGGGGCGGGGGGTCGGAGCGAGAGGAGTGAATCAGAATCTTTAAGAAAAGAAAGAAAGAAAGAAAGAAATGAAGCGCTTAAATGAAGCGGACTCTACGCTGGGGGCGGAGGAGGCAGGGGGAGAGGAGACCCACAGCAGAGGAAGTAAAAAAGAAACAGGATGATACATTGTTGCACAGAGAGGGAGAATGAGCGATACATTGTTGCAAACTAGGAAGAACGAGTGTTACATTGTTGCCAACCAGGAAGAGGAATGTGTGTCCTGTATCTTGGGGGCGGGGAGGGGAGCGGAGACCCACAGCCGAGGAAGTGAAATCTCACAGGGTGATACATTGTTGCGAAGAAAGGGAAATGAGGGATACATTGTTGTTGTTTTTTAAAATATATATATATTTTATTGATTTTTTACAGAGAGGAGGGGAGAGGGAGAGAGAGCTAGAAACGTCGATGAGAGAGAAACATTGACCAGCTGCCTCCCCCACACCCCCTACCGGGGATGTGCCCGCAACCAAGGTCCATGCCCTTGACCGGAATCGAACCCGGGACCCCTCAGTCCTCAGACTGATGCTCGAGTCTAGCCACTGGGTCAAACTGGTTCTGGTGAGATGAGCGATACATTGTTGCACAGAGAGGGAGAATGAGCGTTACATCGTTGCAAACTCGGAAGAATGAGTGATACATTGTTGCAAACCAGGAAGAGGAATGTGTGTCCTGTGTCTTGGGGGCGGGGAGGGTGGGGGGCGTGACCTCGTGGGTGCAGTCACCCCTCACACACCCCGGCCTCCAGGGCCCCGCCCACCCGCCACGCCCAGGCTGTCCCTGACGAGGGGCCCGGAGGGGCCGTGGGTGCCCGGCGGTGGTGATACCTCCGTGGGCATCGGGACGATCCAGACAGGAAGGGAGGGGGGGCGGGGAGAGAGGAACATCGATGATGAGAGAGAACCAGGGATCGGCTGCCTCTCCCCGCCCCCGGGGATGGAGCCGGCCGCCCGGGGACCCAAACCGTGACCTCCCGGCTCCCAGGCTGATGATGCTCACGCCCTCGGAAGCAGCTTCGCGAGAAGCCCAGCCGGAGCCCCAGCCCGTGTGGCTCAGTGGATGGAGCATCGCCCCGCGGCCGGAAGGTCAGGGTTCGATTCCCGGTCAGGGCACAGGCCCCGGGTGCGGGCTCCATCCCCAGTGGGGGGCGTCCTGCAGGAGGCAGCCGGTCCGGGATTCTCTCTCCTCACCCATGTCTCTGTCTCCCTCTCCCTTCCTCTCTGACATCAATTAAAAAACTTTTATTTATTTTTTTTTTAAAGAAAATGGAAAAGGAAAGGAAGCGAAGGGGCTCCCGGCCCCCACGCAGGGCCCAGAACTGCTGACCCCGTCCGGAGGGCCCCGAGCAGGAAATGCAAGATTTATAAGCGGCGTGAGCTCTCCTCCGCCCCCTTCTTGGGGAGAAAAGGTCTTAATAATTCAGAGCCCGCCCTAACGACAGGGAGCGCAGGGAGGCACTGATGGGGCAGATCAATCGGCCTGTGGTGCGGCCGGCACCCCCCTCCCAGGGGGACCCCCGGCTGTGTGGGCACCGGGCGGGCGGGCGGGCGGGCACGGGGGCGGCGGGCGCGGGGCTGGGCGCCCTGGGCCACCTCCCCGGGGAGAGGCCCGTGTGCCCGACCGCCACCGGCTCCCCACGCCCGCTCGGACCCGGCTCCCATGATGCCCGTTGGAAGCCGGTGAGCAGCCCGGATGCTCCCATCGCCCGGACCCAGAGCCGGCCCCTCCGGCCGGTCCAGACGGGCGAGGCCGGGAAGACGGAGGGTGTGGGCACGGCCCCCAGGGGGGCGGGGGGCTCATCCCAGGAGAGGAGGGAGGGGTGCGGCTGAGAGAGGGGACGGCAGAGGCGCCCGGAGACCAGGAGCCGCAGGGCCCCCGCAGGAGGGCTCCGGGCCCGCTGAGGAGCCTAAGTCAGGCTGCGGCCCCGGCCGGTGTGGCTCAGTGGGTAGAGCGTTGGCCTGGGACTGAAGGGTCCCGGGTTGGATTCTGGGTCGAGGGCACAGGCCCGGTTGCAGGCTCCATCCCCAGTGTGGGGCGTGGATGGTGCTCTCTCCTCATGGATGTTTCTCTCTGTCTCTCTGTGTCCCCCATCTCTCTCCCTCTTCCTCCCTCCCTCCTCCCCCTCCCCCCTCTCTGTCTCTGTCTCTCTCTGTCTCCCCCCTTTCTCCCTCTTCCTCCCTCCCTCCTCCTTCTCCTCCTCCCCCCTCTCTGTCTCTGTCTCTCTGTCTCTGTCTGTTTCTCTCTCTCTCTCTCTCTCTCTCTCTGTCTCTCTCTGTCTCTCTCTCCCCCCTTTCTCCCTCTTCCTCCCTCCCTCCTCCTTCTCCTCCTTCTCCTCCTCCCCCCTCTCTGTCTCTGTCTCTGTCTCTCTCTGTCTCTGTCTCTCTCTCTCTCTCTCTCCCCCCTTTCTCCCTCTTCCTCCCTCCCTCCTCCTTCTCCTCCTCCCCCCTCTCTGTCTCTGTCTCTCTGTCTCTGTCTGTTTCTCTCTCTCTCTCTCTCTCTCTCTCTCTGTCTCTCTCTCCCCCCTTTCTCCCTCTTCCTCCCTCCCTCCTCCTTCTCCTCCTTCTCCTCCTCCCCCCTCTCTGTCTCTGTCTCTGTCTCTCTCTGTCTCTGTCTCTCTCTCTCTCTCTCCCCCCTTTCTCCCTCTTCCTCCCTCCCTCCTCCTTCTCCTCCTCCCCCCTCTCTGTCTCTGTCTCTCTCTCTCTCTCTCTCTCTCCCTCCGGTCTTTGCAGCGTCCTGCTCTCCCCGTTTCTGTTTTCACTTCGGCTCCAGCGTCTGACCTTGCCCAGCGGAGGCCCAGCGGCTCCCTGTCTCTCGGCGGGAACCCCACTCACCCCGCCGCCCCCACCCTCGGGTGCCCCCCTTCCCCGGCGTGCAGGAGCTCACGCCTCCCTCTGGCCTCCCCCTGGCCTCCCTCTGGCCTCCCCCTGGCCTCCCCCTGGCCTCCCCCGGGCCTCCGTCTCCCCTCCCCCTGGCCTCCCTCTCGCCGGCCCTGAGAGCCGGGAGGGGAGGGGCGGCCGGCTCTCCGGCTGGGCTGCGAGTGTCCTGCTCCGGCTGCGAGGAATTCGGCCTGACCTTGGTCCCCGAGGACTCAGCCCGGCCTTTCCCCCCAGCTCGGAGGCACGCCCGGTAAAGGAGTCGCTGGAACCCGGGCGGGCGGCTCAGTGGTCAGAGCGCCGGCCTGCAGACTGAAGGGCCTGGGGTTCGATCCCGGTCAAGGCAGGTGCCCAGGTTTCTGGCTTCATCCCCGGCCCCTGTCGGGGTGCGTGCGGGAGGCACCCCCTCAACGCGTCTCTCTCCATCGATGTTTCTCTTTCTCTTTCCTCTCTCTCTCTCTCTCTCTCTCTCTTTCTCTCTCTCCCCCTCTCCCTCTCCCTCTCCCTCCCCCTCTCCCTCTCCCTCTCCCTCTCGTCTCTCTCCCAACCTTCTACTCTCTCTCAACATCAATGGGCGGAAAAATACAGAAGAAATCACTTAAAAAAATTTATCTTTATTGATTTCAGAGAGGAAGGGAGAGAGAGATAGAAACATGACGAGAGAATCATGGACCGGCTGCCTCCTGCACGCTCCCCGACTGGGGATCGAACCCTCAACCCGGGCCTGTGCCCTTGTGGCCGGAATCGAACCCGGGACCCTTCCGTCCCCCAGGCCAGCGCTCTAACCACTGGGCTTCACCAGCCAGGGCGTCACCCCATTTTTTTTTTTTTATATAAAAGGGTCACTGCTTGCTGGCTCTCTCGGCATCTTCAGCACACCGCGACTTCGGCCTGGCGTGGCCCCCCCCCTACGTGGCCTCTCCCCCCGTGGCCTCCCCCTCCCCGTGACCTCCCCCGTGACCCCCTGTGACACCCCCGTGACCCCCTGTGACACCCCCGTGGCCTCCCCCGTGGCCTCCCCGTGGCCCCCCGTGGCCTCCCCCCCCCCCACGCCTCAGGGAGAAAGCTTTGACGCCTGTCAATTGTTGAACGTGCGCGGACGGCGTGCTCATATTTTATTCAGTAAATAGTAATGGCGGGAGGGCCGGGCGGGGGCTGTGTTAGGCCTTTTCCCGGAAAGGGGGCGGCCGGCCATCACCCCCCCCATTCCGGCCCCCGGAGAGCTGACCTGTCGATAGTCCTCAGCCGCTCGGGGAGGAGGGAGGGGGAGACTCGCACCGCGGGTCCCGGCTCGCCCTGGGAGGGCCCCGGGCTCGGGGGGTCAGCGGAGGGCGCCCGGGCTCTGACACACCCCCCCGTCCCCACGGAGGCTCCCCGACTCCGAGACGCACCCGCCTGCCCAGTGGGGACTGTCCGCTCGGCCCCGACACCGCCGGCCGCTCCCCGGCCGCTGTCCTGCCTGAGACACGGCCTCCCGTCCAGGGGCTGCGCTGGGCGCTGGTTCTCGGCGTGAAGATGGGGTGGGGGGCCTGGGGGCCTGGGGGGCCTGGGGGGCCTGGGGGACCTGGGGGGCCTGGGGGCGGGGACCAGGGGCCCCGTGTCCTCCCCACGCTCAGCCTCCTTCCTCCGGGACCGTCTTCTGCCAGGAGCCCCCAGGGAGCCGTGGACGCCGTGTGGGGACCTGTGAACCAGGAGGTCAGGGTTCGATCCCCGGTCAGGGCACAGGCCCGGGTGCCGGCTGCACCCCCAGTGTGGGGCGTGCAGGAGGCAGCTGGTCCGTGATTCTCTCTCACCACGGATGTTTCTCTCTCTCTCCCTCTCTCTCTCTCTCTCTCTCTCTCTCTCTCTCTCTCTCTCTCTCTCTCTCTCTCTCCCCCTGTCCCTTCCTCTCTGAAACCAATTGAAAAAATATATATATATAAGATAAACCAATAAAAACATATAAAAGAGAGATTCGTGCAATTCCACGCGGGCTTCAATCCCGGCCACTCCCTTCGGAGAGCGGGGACCCTGGACCGGGTTCCAGAATCCGGGCCAGAGGAATCCCATCGGCCTGGCCTCTCCCGCCCGGTCTGGCCGCCCCCCTGTCCGGCCGCCCCCCGTGTCCAGGCCCCTGTCCGGCCGCCCCTCGACCCCCACCCCCTCTGGGCCCCTGTCCGGCCGCCCCTCCCCGGCCGCCCCCCCTGTCCGGTCCCCTGTCCGGCCGCCCTCCCCGGCCCGCCCCCCTGTCCGGCCGCCCCCCGTGTCCAGGCCCCTGTCCGGCAGCCCCTCGACCCCCACCCCTCTGGGCCCCTGTCCGGCCGCCCCTCCCCGGCCGCCCCCCCTGTCCGGTCCCCTGTCCGGCCGCCCCTCCCTGGCCGCCCCCCTGTCCGGCCGCCCCCCGTGTCCAGGCCCCTGTCCGGCAGCCCCTCGACCCCACCCCCTCTGGGCCCCTGTCCGGCCGCCCCCCTGTCCGGCCGCCCCGTCCAGGCCCCTGTCCAGCCGCCCCTCGCCCTGCGGGAGGGGCTGCCCGCCGGGAGGAGGGGAGCAGGGGAGACACGGAGTTTTAAAGGATCCATTTTCTCCGATCTCGGACTGCGGGCGGACGGAGAGGCAGGGCCATTAGAGTCCCCGGCCGCGGCCATTAGTCGCTATAGAAACCGGGAGCCGGAGCGGGAGGAGCCGCAGAGGGACCGGGCGAGGGGCGAGGGGCGAGGGGCTGGGCGGCGGGGGGGCCAGGGGCCAGGGGCTGGGCGGCGGGGGGCCCCGTGACCCGGGGAGACGGGCCGGGGGTGCCCTGTCGGCCTGTCCGTCCGTCCGTCCGTCCGGACGCTGCCTCGGTCCGCCTGGCCTCCGGGGGCGGCGGGCATCGGGGGCGTCCACACGGAACGGACAGGACCGCCCGGACAGCAGGGCGAGGGGACCGGGGCACGGGGACCCCGAGGCCACGCAGGGCGCACGGGCGGTGTGGGGTTCCTGGGAAGCAGCCCCTCCTCCGGGGGTTCGGGGCCCAGAGCTGCTTTCGCCCCCTGGTGGAGCGGTCAGCACCGGCCTGTGGCCCTGCCCCCTGCCCCTGTCTGCAGAGGAGACCGTCTGAGGCTGGGGGCGTCGGGGGGGCGTCTGAGGGGGGAGCGTCTGAAGCGGGGGCATCGGAGGGTGGGGGCTCGGGGACACGGGGACACCCCCCCCCAGACGGAGCACCCTCCCCAGCTGGGCCTGCAGGGAGGGCGGCGGCCGTGGCTCTGGTCCCAGGTGAAGGTCCCGGGAACAGCCCGGCCGGGTGGCTCAGGGGTGAGCGTCGACCTAGGAGCCAGGAGGTCAGGGTTCGATTCCCGGTCAGGGCACAGGCCTGGATTGCGGCTCCATCCCCAGTGGGGGGCGTGCAGGAGGCAGCTGATGGATGTTTCTAACTCTCTAACCCTCTCCCTTCTCTCTGTAAAAAAAAAAAAAAAATCAATAGAATATATTTAAAAAATAGTTTTAAAAAAGGTCCATCAGGATCTATATTTAAAAAATACATTCAGTGTCTCTGGGGCCGAGGAGTTCCTGGCTGCGGGGGGGGGTTTGGGGGCGGAGGGGGGGCGGGAGGGCTGGCGGGGGAGGGGGGTTTGGGGAAGGGGGTTTGGGGAGGGGGGTTTGGGGCTGGGGGATGGAGAGGGGGATTGGGGTGGGTGGGGGTTCGGGGCTGGGAGGGGGCAGGGAGGGCTGGCGGGGGGAGGGGGGTTTGGGGGTGGGGGATTGGAGAGGGGGGATTGGGTGGGTGGGGGTTCGGGCTGGGAGGGGGCAGGGAGGGCTGGCGGGGGAGGGGGGTTTGGGGGTGGCGGGGGAGGGGGAGGAGGCTGGCGGGAGCCCCCGGGCCCAGCAGCCTCAGGTGGCGGGCGGCGGCGGGCGGCGGGCGGCCTGTAGAACCGGGCGGGTGGTCCTGCCCTGGACGCAGCAGGGACACATCTTGACCCAGAACTTACTCAGCCGGGGCGGCCGCTGCGATTCCGCTCGCCTGCCCTTTGCGGCTCAATCTTGCCTCTCGCCGGGAGGAGCGGCCCCAGGCCGGGGGCTCCCAGCTGGTCCCGGGGGCCGGGGGCCGGGGGCCAGGGGCTGGGGGGCCGGGGGGGCCGGGGGGCCGGGGGCTCCCAGCTGGTCCCGGGGGCCGGGGGCCGGAGGGCCGGGGGCCGGGGGACCGGGAGGAGCGGCCTCAGGCCGGGGGCCTCAGCTGGTCCCGGGGGCCGGGGGCCGGGGGGCTGGGAGGAGCGGCCTCAGGCCCGGGGGCTCCCAGCTGGTCCCGGGGGCCGGGGGCTGGGGGGCTGGAGGCCGGGGGCTCCCAGCTGGTCCCGGGGGCCTCAGCTGGTCCCGGGGCCGGGGGCCGGGGGGCCGGGGGCCGGGGGCCGAGAGGAGCGGCCTCAGGCCGGGGGCCTCAGCTGGTCCCGGGGGCTGGGGGGCCGGGGGCCAGGGGGCCGGGGGCCGGGGGCCGGGGGGCCGGGGGCCTCAGCTGGTCCCGGGGGCCAGGGGCCGGGGGCCGGGGGCTGGGGGCTGGGGGGCCAGGGGCCGGGGGCCGGGGCCAGGGGGCTGGGGGCCGGGGGCCGGGGGCCGGGGGCCGGGGGCCGGGGGCCAGGCTCTGTGGTTTGGACGCCCCCCCTCCCCCGGAGGCCTGCCGAGGGCGCCGTGCCGCTGCCTGCAGGCTCGGGGTCCGGGCCGATCCATCACGGGCGGAGGAAACCGCCGAGGGAATAAATCTCCGCAGGAAGGACGGGGAGGAGGACGGGGCCATCCGGAGGGTCCGGGGTGCCTCCCCCTCTGTCCCCCTCCCTCTCCCCCTCTGTCCCCCTCCCTCTCCCCCTCTCTCCCCCTCCCTCTGCCCCTCTCTCCCCCTCCCTCTCCCCCTCTCTCCCCCTCCCTCTCCCCTCTCTCCCCCTCCCTCTCCCCCTCTCTCCCCCTCCCTCTCTCTCAAATCAATAACCTTTAAAGCCCTCTCCAGCTGAAGGATCCCGACAAAGCAGTTAGCATTTTTTTTAATTAAAAAAATATATATTTATTGATTTCTCCCAGAGAGGAAGGGAGAGGGATAGAGAGTTCAAATCATCGACGAGAGAGAAACATCCACCAGCCGCCTCCTGCACACCCCCCACTGGGGACGTGCCCGCAACCAAGGCACATGCCCTTGCCCGGGGCGCCCTACCCACTGAGCCACACCGGTCGGGGCAGCAGTTAGCCCTTTAATTCAGTGACGTCTCTCCTCTCTCTCTCTCTCTCAGGGGGATGTGATCCGAGGCAGTTGGGACCGCTGGGGGCCTCCACAGCACCAGGGCCCTGCTGGGATTTTGTTCACACACACACACACGCACGCACGCACACACGGGGACACACACATACCCACGCACACATGCACGCACATGCACACACACATGCATGCGCACACACAGGCGCGCACACAGGTGCACACACACTTGCACACACACACACACACTTGCACACACACGCACACACACGCGTACACACATGCGAGCACACGCGCACGCACACACACAGGCGCACATACACACACATGCACACACGCGCACACACAGGTGCACACACGCACATGCACACATGCACACATGGGGACACACATGCATGCACATGCATGTGCACACACAGGCACAGGCACACACAGATGCACGCACACGCGCACACACAGGTGCACGCACGCACACACTTGCACACACGCGCACTCAGTAAAAAAATGGGGCGTCGGGGGGAGACAGACGAACCAGCCCCTCGCTCCTCGGCGGGCTTTGGTCTCGGCCGCGGCCTCCGCCTGTCCGGGCGCCCGGCCTCTTATTTATCTGTCTGGATGCTCCGGGCCCTCCTCCGGCTCCATTGTCCCGGGGCTGCGTCCGGGCCGTCCGTCATCCTGTCCGCCGGCGGGGGCCGGGGCGGCCCCGGGGACACGGTTTCTCCGGAGAGGCCGGAGGGAGGATTCCCCCCCCCCGGTCCTCCCAATCGCGTTCCCAGAGCCGGGGGCCGAGGAGCCGTCTGTGCCCGTCTTTATTTTTCACATTTTTTGTTTTTAAGCCCCGTGGGCCGGGCCCCTGGGCCGCGGTGCTGGTAGGACCGATGACGACGGCGTCTTTCTGTTCCCGTCACGCACAGGAAGCCCGCGTGGAGCCTGAGCTGTGACCGGGGTGACAGGGAGAGGGGGCCGGCGGCCGGCGTGTGCCGAGCGCCCAGCCGGGCGGGCACGTCCGCCGGGTCCCGACCGAGACTGACGGGCCGCACGTCCTGGCTTCCTGGCGGAGCGCGGGCGGCATCCATCAACGCAAGCAGTTTTCCACATCCCCTCCTCCTCTCCTCCCCCTCCTCCTCCTCCTCCTCCCCCTCCCCCTCCTCTCCTCCCCCCAACCCTGGCTCTTAGGAAGCTTTACTACAGTGGTCGGCAAACTCTTCCGTCCACGGAGCCAAACACCCACAGCACCACAACGGACGTGTCTCTGGAGAGCCACGTTGCCTTAAACGTAAACTTCTTCCAACGCCACGTCTCCCACACAGACCCGCCCGGGCCGTGGTGTCTGTGGAAGAGCCGCCCTCCAGGGGCCCGAGAGCCGCAGGTGGCTCGGGAGCCGCTGTTTGCCGACCACGGCTTTGCAAGCTCTAGCCGTGGTGGGTGCTCAGACATACGTACACACACGCACACGCACACACACACACACACACACACACGCACACGTATTTTTAAAGTTGCTGCAGGGAACCACCGACCAGCTGCCTCCTGCACGCCCCCTAATGGGGATGGAGCCTGCCACCCGGGCCTGGGCGCTGACCGGGAATCGAACCCTGACCTCCCGGTTCCCAGGTCGACGCTCCGCCCCGGAGCCACGCCGGCCGGGCCCGATTCGGTCTGTGACCTGCCCGCCCTCAGCGATTTGCTCAGACGCCACCTTCCCTGTCTCCGCCCCGAGGCCTGGCAGGAGCAGCGCCCGTTCGCGGCTGTTCTGGGGGGGGGGGGCGCCCCGTTCTCGGCCGTTCCTCGGGGGTGACCCTCCGACCTCCCGCGATGGATCGGCCCGTCTCCGGGAGGGCTTACCCGGAAGGCCCCTGGGCGACGGGGCGGTGTAAACAGGAGAACGCTAATTCCTTTCCCTTTTAATTGCATGTTTATCGATCTCCTCCCCCTCCCCCCACGCGCTTCCCGAAGCCAGGAGATGGCTGAACCCGCGACCTCCGATTGCTCACGTAAT
>NC_140522.1:784162-809162 GCF_964339955.1 Pipistrellus hanaki
CTGATTCCGCCCACGTGGGGCCGATGAGAAGTCAGGGCGGCCGGGATGGGGGGCCTGCCTCTCCCTGCCCCCCCCCGGACGCTGACCCCCCTGAACTGTGGGCTCCGGGGAGCCGCCATCCATAGCTCGGGAAGCGGCGAGGTCAGCACTGTCAGGATTCGGGCCCTCCGCCTCCGAACGGAGCGGAGAGACAGGTGGGTGAGTCATGGAGGTGAGCCTGACCTTGGCGGCGGGCGGGCGGCTGATGGAGGGCCTGGCGGAGGGGGAGGCGGGAGGGGAGGGAGCAGGCAGGGGAGACGGGGCTGGAGCCAGAGCCTGGCTGGTCCTCCGGGGGCACAGGGTGAGAGGGAACAGCCGTCCGCCGCCTCCCGCACGCCCCCCGCTGGGCGGGGATGTGCCCGCCACCAAGGCCCGTGCCCTTGACCTGGAATGGAGTCTGGGAGCCTTCAGTCCGCAGGCCGACGCTCCATCCACTGAGCCACGCCGGTTAGGGCCTGAAGTTATTATTTTTAAAACATAGATATAGATATAGATATAGATATAGATATAGATATAGATATAGATATTATAGATATTATTTTAGAGAGGAAGGGACAGGGAAGAGGAGAGAGAGAGAGGGAAAAAGAGAGAGAGAGAGAGAGAGAGAAACATCAATGAATCAGAGAGAATCACGGACCAGCTGCCTCCTGCACTGCCCCCACCGGGGATGTGCCGCAATCCAGGCCAGTGCCCTTGATGGGAATCGAACCCGGGACATCTCAGTCAGCAGGCCGGCGAGCTGTCCACTGAGCCACACTGGCCAGGGCTGGCCGGCGGGTTTTAATGCAGGGAATCCCGTTGTTGACCTCCTCGGGCTGCAGCTGACATGCGACTGTGGAACCTCAGCTCCTCTGCATCCGCCCGCCCGCCCGGGGGCCGGCTGGACACTGGACGGACACCCCCCTGCCCTCCCGGGAGCCCCCGCAGCAGCCTGGGCAGGTGGCCGTCTCCACACGGACGCTCAGAGAGGGCGAGCAACTCCCCTAGGCTCACACAGCCCGGGGGGGGGGGGGGCAGAGCAGACACGCCCGCCCCCTTTGCCCGCCCCCTTTGCCCGGGAACCTGACAGAGACACAGCGGCCCGCAGGCCGGCAGCCGCAGGGAATTGCAAGGATCCGGGGGCCTGCAGTGTTTGGGGGGGCAGCTGAGCGGGGAAATTTAGGGGCGTGGGAACCGGAGGTTCATGAAGAACAGCCTTCATGCCCTGGGTGGGGGAGGGGGGAGGGGGAGGGGAGGGGAACAGGGGGAGGAGGGGGAGGAAGGGGGGAAGGGAGAGGAGCAGGGGGAGGGGAACAGGGGGAGGAGGAAGAGGGAGGGGAGAGTAAGCCCCCCCCCCCGCCCCGTTTCAAACCCCTTAGCCGAAGCGAAGGAGTCGCTGAGCGGAGAGGCCGCCAGGGGCCGGGGAGCCTTTGTGGCGGCGGCCACCCCCCCCCTGACCCCCCAGACCCCCTCCCCCCGAGCGGCCGGAACGGCGCACTCCTCCGAGGATGGATTTCCCCCGGAAAAAATAGGGCCCAGCGGAAGGGGAGCCTCTGATTGCAGGGAGACGCTTCCTGGCAGCGGGGGATTCCAGCCTCCTCTGCCGGCCCTTCCTGTCCGCCTGTCAGGCCGGCCGTCCATCTGTCCGTCTGTCCGGGGAGGGAGGGAGGGGGCTGGGGGGCCGGGGGTGGGGGATTCCAGCTTCCTCTGCAGGGAGCTTTCCTGTCCGCCTGTCTGACCGCTGTCCGGCCGTCCATCTGTCCGGGGAAGGGGCTGGGGGCGGGGGATTCCAGTGTCCTCTGTCCGCCTGTCAGGCCGGCCGTCCATCTGTCCGTCCGGGGAGGGTGGGGGCTGGGGGGCGGGGGGATGGGGCTATGGGGAGGTGCAGGGGGAGAAAGGGCCATGGGGCCCAGGGCGGCCGGGTGCAGGGAGGGAATGAATGGAATGACAGTGACGGGCCCTGTGCGTGCGTTTTATTTGTGTCTAAACGGGCTGGGGGGGGGGCAGCGCCCCCCACTGGGGATGTGCCCGCCACCCAGGCACACGCTCTTGGCCGGAGTCGAACCCCGGACCCTCCGTCCGGGGCCGCACCGGGTCCGGCCGGCTCTTATCCCGGCGTCCGCTCCGTCGCCTCGGTGATTCCGCGCGGCCCCGCCCCGCCGGTGCCCGCTGTCCTCCGAATAAACATGCGAACGCGGTCCCCCGGGCCCCCCTCCCCGTACCTTGGCAGGAAGCTCGTGTTTCTCAAGGTCTCGCACACACGGCTGTAATTATGGAAATGTGTCTTAAGTCTCCTGAAAAGAAGAAAGAAACAAGGAGAGAAAGCGGAGGGGCTGTGGGAAAAGGCACACACACACACACACACCACACACACCACACTGTTCACACACACACATACACACATACACACACCACACACACATACACACACATACACACACCACACACGCACACACACACCACACACCACACACGTACACACACCCACACACACACCCACACCCCCCCGCACACAGACACATACATACACACAGAGACACACACACTCACACACTGTTCACACACACACACACACACACTCACCCCCCCCACACACAGACACACACACATACACACCACACACGCACATACAGACACACACATATAGACACATACGTACACACACCGCACACACACTCTCATACACACACACATACACACACACCCCCACACAGAGACACACACACACAGACACACACTCACACGCACACACAACATATCAAACATAACAGAATGGGCAGCGACATACATGGTTTCAGAAACAAAGTGAACGTAAACACACACCCAGCCCCGGCCGGTGTGGCTCCGTGGATAGAGCCTCAGCCTGCGGATTAAAGGGTCCTGGGTTCGATTTCAGTCAAGGGCCCAAGCCTGGGATTTGGGCTCGATCCCCAATGGGGGTCGGGCAGGAAGCAGCCCACCCATGATTCTCTCCCATCATGGGTATTCTCTCTTTCTCTCCCCCTCTCCCTTCCTCTTTGAAATCAACACAAATAAAAATATTTTCTTAAAAATAAACTCAGCCCTAACCGGTGCGGCTCAGTGGATAGAGCGTCGGCCTGCGCACGGAAAGGTCCCGGGTTCGATTCCGGTCAAGGGCGTGGACCTTGGTTGCGGGCACATCCTCAGGTGGGGATGTGCAGGAGGCAGCTGTTCGATATTTCCCTCCCATCGATGTTTCTATCTCTTTCTCTCTCTCTCTCTCTCTCTCTCTCTCTCTCTCTCTCTCTCTCTCTCTCTCTCTCTCTCTCTCCCTCCCTCTCTGTGAAAAAACAATAAAATACATTTAAAAAAAAAAAAAAAACCAAACTGTGATTCAGGGGAGGGAGGCAGGAGGCCGGAGGGAGGCTGGGCTTGCAAACACTCTGCGTGCCGCACCCTGAGCTGCACCCCGGCTCTGCCAGCCTCTCCCGCCCGCCCAGGTGCTCCCCGAAATGCTGGCCCCAGCCCTCCCGGCGCCCCCGCCTGGCCCGGCCTCGCAGGGACACTGGGTGCCCGGAGGCCTGGCTGGAGCAGAGGGGGCTCCCCCGGCCCCGGGGCACCCACCGGGCTCGGCCCGGCCAGGGGCCTGCACCCCGTCTGTTCCTGTGACTCAGGGCAGGTGAGCTGAGGCGGGAGCCGGTGGGAACGGCACGGCTGACCCCTAGTGGCCAGACGCCGGAACGGCACGCTCTGCACCCGGCTTCCCGTCTGAGCCCGGTCCTCGCTGGGGATAAATTCAGAAATTAAATGCAGTCAGGGCGGGAGGTGGCAGTGCGGGCAGGCCCACCGGACCTCGGAAAAAGGAAATGCTCGAGTCTGTAGCGTTTTTCCCCCAAAAAATATATTTTATTGATTTTTTTTTTACAGAGAGGAAGGGAGAGGGGGAGAGAGTTAGAAACACCGATGAGAGAGAAACACGGATTAGCTGCCTCCTGCACCCCCCCCCCGTTCCCCCCCCGGGGATGTGCCTGCAACCAAGGTCCATGCCCTTGACCGGGATCGAACCCGGGACCCCTGAGTCTGCACGCCGACGCTCTATCCACTGAGCCAAACTGGTCAGGGCTATCTTTTTAAAATATATTTTCATTCGTTTCAGAGAGGAAGGGAGAGGGAGAGAGAGAGTTAGAAACAGCAATGATGAGAGAGAATCATCGATCAGCTGCCTCCTGCACGCCCCCCACCGAGGATGTGCCCGCAGCCAAGGTCCATGCCCTTGACCGGAACCGAACCCGGGACCCTTCCGTCCGCAGGCCGACGCTCTATCCGCTGAGCCACACCGGCTTCGGCTGAATTGTTATTTTTTAAAAAAAACCATATTTTTATTGATGTCAGAGAGGAAGGCAGAGAGAGAGAGAGAAAGAGATAGAAGCACCCACGATGAGAGAGAATCATGCATCGGCTGCCCCCTGCACACCCCCTACTGGGGACCGAGCCCACACCCCCGGGCCTGTGCCCTTGACCAGGAATCGAACCCGGGACACAGGCCGGCGCTCTATCCACTGAGCCACACCTGCCAGGGCGAATTACTCTCTCTCTCTCTCTCTCTCTCTCTCTCTCTCTCTTTCCTTTTTGGTCTGCAGTAATTCCTACCACATGTTCCCCCCTCTTTGATGACAATCGCCCTTCTTACTGCAAATTAAAAACTTCAGGGCGAACCCAGCGAGCGGAGAATTGGCCACGTAAGCCCCAAGGAAACCTGTGTGCGGCCCTTGGAGTGAAATCCGAGTCCGCGGGGAGGGGAGGGCGGCGTGTGTGCGATGCCGACTTCGGAGAGAGGGGTCGGCCCACAGTTTGTAAAGCCGCGCTGGGGACAGGGGGGTGGGGGGGGGGAGAGGAAGAGGGGGAGAAAACATAAAAAATATATATTTATACCGAGGGCAACCCTTTCCTTATTTAAAAAATACACTTTTATTGATTTCAGAGACGAAGGGAGAGAGAGAGCGAGAGAGAGAGAGAGAGAGAGGGAGAGAGAGAGAGAAGCATCCATGATGAGAGAGCATCATGGATCGGCTGCCTCCTACACACCCCCCACTGGGGATCAAGCTCGCAACCCCGGGCCTGTGCCCTTGACCGGAATCGAACCTGGGACCCTTCAGTCCACAGGCCGACGCCCTATCCACTGACCCACACCGGCCAGGGCCCGAAGGCAGCCCTTTAGAAAAACGCTTTGGGCATCGATCGATCGATCGATCGTGCTTCATCTCGCGCCCCCCGACCACTCTCCCGTCTCGGGGGGTTCGGCCGAGAATCCATTAGCGGCCGGAGACGGCGGGGTCAGGTCAATGGTCCGCCCTGACCCGCGGGCGGCCAGGCGGAGGGCGGGTCAGCCGTCCGGGCGGAGGGGAGGGGAGGGGAGGCGAGGTGCTGGGCCCCTGGGCACCCGCCCATCGCCTGAGGGAGGGCCAGGTGCCCCGTTCTGGCGGGTTCGGGGCGGCCCTGCAGGTCACAGGCTCCTGTCCGTGCGGGTTTGGGGCGGGGGGCGGGCCGGAGGGCCTTCTCGGACATGGCCGTGAGGTGGCCCCAGGCCCCTGGACGGATCGGAGGGATGTTCGGGGTTCGCTGAGCCCTAGGGGGTGTGCGGGCCGCTCCCGAGGGAGGGGAGGGGTCTCAGGCTCAGGCAGGCGGCGGGCAGGCCGGGCGCGGGTCTCGGCGAACCCCGGTGAGGGCCGCGCGGCCCGCGCGCCTGTTCCTCGTTAGGCCCGGCTTTCCGAGGATCAGAGGAGGCCGGGCCTCTCCCAGGGAATTCTAAACAAACAATCAGACACCGCTCTCCGAGGCGGTCAGGAGAGCACGGACATGGAACACACACGTGTGTGCGTGCATGCGTCTGTGCGTGTGTGCGTGTGTGTGTGTGTGTGCACGCTAAACGCCTCTTAAGCTCTGTGTGTTCATTCTTGGGGCATTTCCAACGAACGTAACGCTTTCATTTATTTATTTTTTTATCTCTATTTTTTTTAATTTTATTTATTTTTTAAAAATATATTTTTTTCATTGATTTTTTTTACAGAGAGGAAGGGAGAGAGATAGAGAGCTAGAAACATCGATGAGAGAGAGTCATCGATCAATTGCCTCCTGCACGCTCCCCACTGGGGATGTGCCCGCCACCAAGGTCCATGCCCTTGACCGGAATCGAACCTGGGACCTTTCAGTCCGCAGGCCGGCGCTCTATCCACTGAGCCACACAGGACTTGGCTTTATCTCTATTTTTTTTAAAAAAATATATTTTTATTGATCTCAGAGAGGAAGGAAGAGGGAGAGAGAGAGAGACATTCATAATGAGGGGAATCACCAAACAGGCTGCCTCCTGTACGCCCCCTACTGGGGATCAAGCCCACAACCTGGGCCTGCGCCCTTGCCCGGAATCGGACCCGGGTCCCTCCAGTCCGCAGTCCGACGCTCTATCCGCTGAGCCACACTGTGCAGGGCTGGTGTGCGCTCTTTGTGACAGGGGCCTCCCCGTCCCTCGGGTGTGTCTGGGCACGTCACGGACGGACACGGCTGGCCCGGCCGAAGCTCAGAGGCTCCGCGGGAGCTGTGGTCGGCAGTGCTGGCTGTGAGGGCTGCGTTCCCGGGTCCGGGGGAGGGGGTGGGGGAACGTGGACCCGTGAGGCCTCCTCCCTGCGCCCACGGGACCCCCCGGCTGTGGGTGCACGGACCCCGCCCCCGCCCCCGCCCAGAGCTTCCGGGGACGGACGTGAGGTCAGCGCCCCCTGACCTCGGCCGAGGGAGGGAGGGAGGGAGGGAGGGAGGGGGTCTCGGGGGCCCCCGGCCGCCACAGGAGCCATTACCGTCCGCCGCTGTCACTCACCGGCCGGTGACCTCGGCGCCCGGGCCCCCCGAGGGCGGACGCGTCCGAACCTTGTCCGGCGCAGGCCCCTCTGCAGAGACCGGCCAGCCCCGGGGGATGGAGCGGCCGCCCTCCAGCCCACCTGTCTCCGGCGTTACTGAGGCGGGACCCGGGCTGGTCCCGGGAAGCGGATTCCGACAGGAGACCGAGTGAGCGCTCCGTCCGAGTTCCCTTTCCCGCCGGCATGGGTCCCCTGAGGGAGAGGGAGAGGAGGCGAGGCCTGGCTGTCCCGGAGGCTGCCTGTCTTTCCTCTTTCTTCCTTTCTTCCTTCCTTTCTTTCTTTCTTTCTTTCTTTCTTTCTTTCTTTCTTTCTTTCTTTCTTTCTTTCTTTCTTTCTTTCTTTCTTTCTTTCTGTCTTTCCTCTTCCTTCCTTCCTTCCTTCCTTCCTTCCTTCCTTCCTTCCTTCCTTCCTTCCTTCCTTCCTCTCTCTTCTCTCTCTCTCTCTCTCTCTCTCTCTCTCTCTCTCTCTCTGTCTCTCTCTTTCTTTTTAATATATTTTATCAGTTTTTTACAGAGAGGAAGGAAGAGGGATAGAGAGTTAGAAACATCGATGAGAGAGAAACATCCATCAGCTGCCTCCTGCACGCCCCCCGCCGGGGATGTGCCCGCCACCAAGGCACATGCCCTTGACCGGAATGGAACCTGGGACCACAGGCCGATGCTCTGTCCGCTGAGCCACACCGGTTTCAGCTATATATATATATATATATATATATATATATATATATATATATATATATGTATATTTAAGCACGTAAAGTTGTATCGTGGAGGGAAAGGTTTAGACCCTTATAAAAAAAAACAAAAAAAAACAAACCCTC
The DNA here is from genome assembly GCF_964339955.1 of Pipistrellus hanaki. Classification (NCBI taxonomy): domain Eukaryota; kingdom Metazoa; phylum Chordata; class Mammalia; order Chiroptera; family Vespertilionidae; genus Pipistrellus; species Pipistrellus hanaki. The sequence goes on from NC_140522.1 coordinate 791,870, forward strand.
TCGCACGCGAAGCCGCGTCTTAAGTAGAAACAAAATGAATTCGGGCCTTTTCGCCAAATAAGGGTAATTTGTTTGCAGGCCCAGCGGTAAATTACATGCTTCCCGTGATTTCAGTTTGCATAGTCAGTGCGTAGCACACGCGGTCTCCGCGAGATGCGTATCTGCTTTTTTAAATTTTTTTTTTTTTTTTTTATCACACTTAGCGTTTGCGATTCTTTTTGAGAAATGGAAGGCAGGAAGGTCTATCATTAATGTGTAATGGTTTTGTTTCTAAAAAACCATTGCCAAATGGGAAAAACAACACAGGCCAAACGCATGTGTTTGATCTGGCCTTTTGGAGTCTTAAGAGATATTTTATTTTCTGTAATAGGAGGGGCCCGGGGCCTGGGTGCGTGCTCGGTGGGGCCCCTCGGCCTGGCCTGCGGGGACCGGGCAGAAACCGGCAGTCTGACCGCCCCCTGGGGGCGTCCCAGAGTGCTAGAGGGCGCTCTGCAATGTTGCTGTCGCTCGGCAGCTCCTGTGTGGAGCCCCCTGGTGGTCAGTGCGCGTCATAGCTGCCGGCCGGTGGCTTAGGGTTTTCTATACACAGATTAAGAACGTAGGAGAAGGAGCACTAGGAATTGAGGTCTTGTTAGTCTGAATACATTTGCTATGAAGAGTCGATTCTCGCTGGAACCGGTGTGGCTCAGTGGGCGGAGCGTCGGCCTGCGGACGGAAGGGTCCCGGGTTCGATTCCGGTCAAGGGCATGGACCTTGGTTGCAGACACATCCCAGTGGGGGGGGGGGTGTGTGTGCAGGAGGCAGCTGGTCCATGTTTCTCTCTCATCGATGTTTCTAGCTCTCTCTCCCTCTCCCGTCCTCTCTGTGAAAAATCAATTAAAATAAAAAAAAAACCAAGAGTTGATCCTTCTGCCCTGACTGGGTAGCTCAGCGGTCAGAGCTTCGTCTCGATTCGCCAAGGGGGCTGGTTGACCCCAGGCCAGGGCACATACAAGAAACAACCAAATGAAGGCATAGGTCAGGGGAAAACAAACTGATATCTCTCTCTCTCTCTCTCTCTCTCTCTCTCTCTCTCTCTCTCCTCTCTCTCTCTCTCTCTCTCTCTCTCTCTCTCTCTCTCTCTCTCTCTCTCTCTCTCTCTCATCAATGTAAAAAGAAAATCTATTCTTGCACGGCCTGCATGGCTCAGTGGTTGAGTGGTGACCTATGAACCAGAAGGTCGGGGTTCGGTTCCCGGTCAGGGCACAGGCCCGGGCTGTGGGCTCCATCCCCAGTGGGGGGTGTGCAGGAGGCAGCCGGTCCATGATTCTCTCTCCTCATGGATGTTTCCGTTTCATCTCTCTCTCTCCCCCTCTCCCTTCTTCTCTAAAAGCAATTAAACGCTCAGAGAGTCTCTCTCTCTCTCTCTCTCTCTCTCTTAAATGCACGCCTGAGGGTATTTTCCCATTGGTTTTTAGGAAGCCTGGGGGAGAGAGAGGACGGACAGAGGGAAACACGGATGTGAGAGAAACACACCGACAGGTTGCCTCCTGCCCGCGCCCCGCCCGGGGCCCGGGCTGGGGAAGAGCCCGCAACCGGGGCCCATGCCCTTGACCGGAATCGAACCCGGGACCCTCCAGTCCGCAGGCGGACGCTCTGCCCACTGAGCCGCACGGTTCCGGCCGGCGGCAGTGCTTTCGGCAGCGAGTCCGGGGCACGGGGCGCCGGGCCCTGTTCCGAAGCAGGAGCGCGCACGTTTTGTGTTTTCTTTTCTATTTATTTTATTTTTTTGCACAGACTCTGCTTCTCATTATCCTCTGACAAGAGGAATCACCGCATGGCCCCGCTGACGTGCCAGGGCCTTCGCGGCCCCACCGGGGCGCCCCCGCCCCGCGCCCGGCCCTGACATCCTGCAGGCGCCTCGGGATGACGGCCGGCTCGCGCGCCGGCCTGGGTGCCAACAAAAGCTCCGTCCGCCCGCCCGTCCGTCCGTCCGTCCGTCCGTGCGATGGCCTCTGTGCCGGGAGGGGCCCCACAGGCCCCCGGCTCCCCGCCGACCGCGTCTCAGTAAGACTCTTACAGCCAAAAGGCGGGGTGGAAAAACACGGCCTGGTGCGGCGGGGTGCTTTTCCTTTTTATTTATTTTTATTTTATTAAATATATATTTTTTTTTATTGATTTTTCACAGAGAGGAAGGGAGAGGGACAGAGAGCTAGAAACATCGATGAGAGAGAAACATCGACCAGCTGCCTCCTGCACATCCACCATCAGGGATGTGCCCGCCACCAGGGTCCATGCCCTTGACCGGAATCGAACCCGGGACCCTTCCGTCCGCAGGCCGGCGCTCCATCCACGGAGCCACACCGGTTTCGGCGCTTCTCCTCTTTAAACGGACATTATTCTTACGGGAAAAGTCCTGCGGGCACAGCAGGGAGCTGGCCCCCGCGGACCAGGCCCCTGTGGACGCGGCTCAGCCCAGCGTGGGGACGGGCCCAGCCCCCGCACGGCCGGCTGACGTGGCTGTGTCCACGGCATTCCATGGATTGCCACGTGACACCCGCGGTGCCATTTCCAATATTTTTTTTCTTTTCTTTTCTTTTTAAAAAATATATTTTATTGATTTTGTACAGAGAGGAAGGGAGAGAGGTAGAGAGTTAAAAACATCGATGAGGGAGAGTCATCGATCAGCTGCCTCTTGCACACCCCCTACTGGGGATGTGCCCACAACCAAGGTCCATGCCCTTGACCGAGAATCGAACCCGGGACCCTTCAGTCCGCAGGCCGACGCTCTATCCACTGAGCCAAACCGGTTTCGGCTCCAATATTCTTTTCTTGATAGAAAGAAACAGGCCGTTCTGAGCAGCTGTTTTCCCCTCTGTCTGTCAAGCATCAGTCACAGGCCGACCCCACCAATACTTCTACTTAAAGAAATAATAATAATAATAATAATAATTCCATCGGCCCCGCCGGGAGACGAGCGACCGTGGGGGACGGGGACCGGGCGCGGAGGGCGGACTGTTTCCAGGTGGACGCCGGCCCGCGGGGGAGGGGGTGGACCGTCCAGCGGCCCCCACTCCGCTGTCAGCGCCGCCTCCCCGAGTCCCCCCCCCTCCCGCTCCCGCTCCCGCCAAGAAACTCAGGCGGGGACAGCTGATCAGCGGCGGCAGCGGCCCGCTCTGCCGTCCGAGCGCATTTCCCGCGCCCGCCGTCCGGGGAAAACGTGCTCCACAGAAATGGCATCGGCTCACGCGAGGAGAGCCCGTGGGAGCGGGCTCCCTGCCTCCGTGCCCTCACCCGCCCGGCCCCGACCAGAGCCGCTCTGCTCGCCAGCACCGTGCGGCTCAGCGGGCAGAGCGCCGGCCTGCGGACGGAAGGGTCCCGGGTTCGATTCCGGTCACAGGCATGGACCTTGGTGGCTGAGGGCACATCCCCGGTAGGGGGGCGTGCAGGAGGCAGCTGGTCGATGATTCTCTCTCATCGATGTTTCTAGCTCTCTCTCCTCTCTGTAAAAAAAGAAAAATCAACAAAATTGTATCAAAATAAATAAATAAATGAATGAATAAGAGAGCCTCCTGCCAGGGACCTGCCCGGCTGTGTCCAGACGGGGACGGTTTGCCCTCGGCCCGCGGCCGGCAAACCGCGGCTCGGGAGCCACAGGCGGCTCTCGGGCCCCCGGAGGGCGGCTCTTCCACAGAACGCCACGGCCCGGGCCCGTCCGTGTGGAAGCCGTGGCGTCCGGAGATGTTTACGTGTAAACAGCGTGGCTCTCCGGAGACGTGTCCGCCGTGGTGCTGTGGACAGTGGGCTCTGTGGACCCAGGAGTTTGCCGACCGCGGCCCTGGAGACCTTCCCCCCCATCTCTGCTGGAGGGGGGGGACCGTGAGGGGGGCCGGCTGCTCTGGGGGGGGGTGGGGACCATGAGGGGGGCGGCTACTCTGGGGGGGGGTGAGGACAGTGAGGGGGGTCTGGCTGCTCTGGGGGGACCGGGAGGGGGTCTGGCTGCTCTGGGGGGACCGGGAGGGGGTCTGGCTGCTCTGGGGGGACCGGGAGGGGGTCTGGCTGCTCTGGGGGGACCGGGAGGGGGTCTGGCTGCTCTGGGGGGACCGTGAGGGGGGCCAGCTGCTCTGGGGGGACCGGGAGGGGGTCTGGCTGCTCTAGGGGGACCGGGAGGGGGGCCGGCTGCTCTGGGGGGACCGGGAGGGGGGCCGGCTGCTCTGGGGGGACCGTGAGGGGGGCCGGCTGCTCTGGGGGGACCGGGAGGGGGGCCGGCTGCTCTGGGGGTGTGTGTGGGGGACCAGGAGGGGGGCTACGGCCTCGGTTGGCCCGGGGCTTAGGCTGCCAGAGGCAATTTGGCGTGTTTACGCGCTCCTTCCCGTACCTGTCAGCCCAAAGCCGCCGCCCGGCCGCTGCGCCAACACAAACACCCACATCTGGTCCTGCTTCGGCGGACGCGGCCTCGCGTGCGAGGTCCCCCTCAGCCGCCGGCCGGGCCGTCTAAACACCGAGCGCTCGGGATTACGGGGGGGGGGGGGGGGGCTCTCCGGCCGGCTCGATGGCAAACATCTGGAGGAGGAGGAGGAGGAGGAGGAGGTGTCCCCGAGGTGCTCAGCCCCCCCCCTCCTGCTCCCCCCAGCCCTCCCGCCCCGCCCGGCCTGGCCCGGGCTCCCCGCTCCCCGCTCCCAGGCTGCAGCCCCTCAGGGACCTCTCTCCCCGCGTCATCACGTCGCCGGCCGGTGTCTTCCCTCTGGGAGCTCCCTCGTACTTGCATCTCCGACGAGAAAGCCCGGCGATCGATCCTGTCTGACCCCCAGAACCAGGCCGGGCGCGGAGCTATTCCGGAACCAGTGACAGGAGCCAGCGCGAAGCAGGGTCCCCCCCACCCGGGCGGAGGCTGTCAGCGCCACCCAGGGTGAGGCGGGCTCGCCCAGGATGGACAAAGTACCGATAAAATGTCAATACCGATAAACTATTGGTAAGCCGTCAATATTGGTAAAATAGTGACAAATATTAACATAAACAAAATGTTGATAAAAGTGTCACTGTCGATAAAGTAGTGACAAAATGCCAGTCTTGACAAGGTGTTGATACACTATCCGTGTGGATAAAATATGAATATGAATAAGATACTGATGAAATGTGAGTGTTGATAAAGTATTGGCAAATGCCAATATTGGAAGAAATATAGATTAAACATCCATACTAGTAAAACGCTGATAAGTGATCCATATCGATGAACTACGGGCAGAGTCCATTGAACCCTTTTCTTTCCCCACAAGCTCTCTGTGGAATGCAGGCGGGATTCCGTGCCCGTTGCTGACCTCCTCAGAAGCAAACCGAACACCCCGGGGCCCCGGCCGCTGGTAACGCGTGTTTCAAAGGCGTTTGGGTCCGGCCGGCGTGGCTCAGTGAAATCAATACATCCTCACTGACTTCAGAGCGGAAGGGAGAGGGCGAGAGAGACAGAAACATCCGTGATGAGACAGAGAGAGAGAGAGAGAGAGAGAGAGAGAGAGAGTCATGGACCCGCTGCCTCCTGCACGCCCCCCACTGGGGATGGAGCCCACACCCCGGGCCTGTGTCCTGACCGGGAATCGAACCCTGACCTCCCGGTTCTGGACGGATGCTGACCCCTGAGCCCCGCCGGCCGGGCAGTAGGAATAGTGTTTTAAAGACAACAGGCCAGCAGACTCTTTAGCATCAGCAGATCAGCAGGTTTTCTCCTTCTTCTTTCTATTCAGTCAGGAGAGTGCCGCTTCCCAGCATTTGAAAGACTTGTTTTTGTTTTTCTCTCCCCCCCCAGTTCTCCTTTTTCCCCTTTTTTAAAACTTCAGGCGGGAGACCAGCAGAGGGCGCCAGCTACCCTGCACACGCAGGAGGCCTAGTAAATGGAAAGAAACACCGGTGAGATGTGGAGGCATGCATTTTTGTGTTGTTTTTTGTTTGTTTTTTTAAGTCAAAACTGTTTAATGGTCAACCCAAAACCGGTGTGGCTCAGTGGATAGAGCGCCGGCCTGCGGACTGAAGGGTCCCAGGTTGGATTCCGGTCAAGGGCATGGACCTGGGTTGCGGACACATCCCCAGTGTGGGGTGTGCAGGAGGCAGCTGGTGGATGTTTCTGACTCTCTCTCCCTCTCCCTTCCTCTCTGTAAAACATCAATAAAATGTATTTTAAAAAAAACACACAAAACAGCAACACCTGTTTGTTGTTCCGGTGGACGGGGCCTCCCCCCTCGCCCCGAGGGTCCATCCCTGTCAGTAACAGCAGCCGCGTGAAAACCGTGATGGAACAACACGTTCTTTTGTTACAAATTATTCTTTTTTTTAAGTTTTTTTTTAAATATATTTTTTATTGATTTTTCACAGAGAGGAAGAGAGAGGGATAGAGAGTTAGAAACATCGATGAGAGAGAATCATTGATCAGCTGCCTCCTGCATACCCCCCACTGGGGACTTGTCCGCAACCAAGGTACATGCCCTTGCCCGGAATCGAACCCGGGACCTTTCAGTCCGCAGGCCGATGCTCTATCCACTGAGCCACACCGGTCCCGGCTGTTACAAATGATTCTTGTTGGACTCACAATGCTCCCGCCCTGAAACCCTGCCCAGCGGGGGGCGCCGGCTAGAAAGCCGAAGTGGGCGTGGCTGACGGAGGCCTGGAGTTTTGACTTGACTTCTTGTTCCGATCGTGTGTGTGTGTGTGTGTGTGTGTGTGTGTGTGTGTGTATTCAACATTTTATTTTATTTTTAAAAATGTGATTCTTTATTGATTTCAGAGAGGAAGGGAGAAAAGAGGGAGAGATAGAGACATCCATGATGAGAGAGAATCGTGGACCGGCTGCCTCCTGCACGCCCCCCACTGGGGATGGAGCCCGCAATCCAGGCCTGTGCCCTTGACCAGGAATCGAACCCTGACCTCCTGGTTCCTAGGTGGACGCTCAGCCCCTGAGCCACGCCGGCCGGGCCAGAGCTTTCTGGGATTCTATTCACGAATCCCATTTTTTGTTTTGTTATTTGTTTGTTTTGTGTTGTCTTTGGAAGCCCACGCCATAGGACGGACGGCTAGCGCCTCAGCAGATGTTTTCACAGCCGGAAAATCCCACGTGTCGCCTCTGGGAGGCGTCACAGGGCGCCTCAACTAGCCACCGGCGCCACTCCTGTCCGTGTCTCCGCCCGAGGTCCCTGGGGCCCCCCCGCACCAGACAAAACGCCGGAGACACGTCCAAGGGTTCGAGAGTCCAGGTGTCGGACACGTTCGCCCCGGGGGGTGTCCGTCTGCGGGGTGGACGGCCAGTCCTCCGCCACCGGACGGCGGCTCCCTCCTCCACGGGGCCGCGTCCCGTGGCTCTCCATCCCGGGCCTCCTCCTTCCCGCCCCTGAGGATGTCGTGAGCCAAACCCGGAGCCAGGGCCCCGTTTTTCTGGGCTTAAAATCGCGGCTTTCTAGTAAAAGGGTCACCGGAGGCGGCAGTTCACGCCCTTCGCCTCTGGGTGGCAGCAGCGCTCCCCGCCTGTTGGGAAACTCGGCCCAGTCGGTCACACTCGGTCTGCACCCACTTCTCGCCATCCGTGTCCACACACGTGCACATGCGTGGCTTTGACATGTAGAGACGCCAATAAATACATCCCTAGGTTGGCCTTCTGACTTAAAAAAAAATGTCTATATTTTATTGATTTTTTCACAGAGAAGAAGGGAGAGGGATAGAGAGTTGGAAACACCGATGAGAGAGAAGCATCGACCAGCTGCCTCCTGCACGCCCCCCACTGGGGACGTGCCCGCCGCCAAGGCGCATGCCCTTGACCCAGTAGAGCCGCCGTCCGTGGCAGAGGACTGGCCGTCCACCCCCCAGACGGACACCCCCCGGGGCGAACGTGTCGACACCTGGACTCTCGAACCCTTGGACGTGTCTCCGGCGTTTTGTCTGGTGCGGGGGGGCCCCAGGGGACCTCGGGCGGAGACACGGACAGGAGTGGCGCCGGTGGCTAGTTGAGGCGCCCTGTGACGCCTCCCAGAGGCGACACGTGGGATTTTCCGGCTGTGAAAACATCTGCTGAGGCGCTAGCCGTCCGTCCTATGGCGTGGGCTTCCAAAGACAAAACAAAATAAAATAAAATAAAATATATTAAAAAAAAATAATAAACAAGTAAAAAAAAAACCCAGAAATAAAAGCATCTCCCCTGTAGAATCCTTCCTCATTCCCCTGTGAACTGAGGACAACAGGCCATCTCAGAGGCACCCACCGGGCCCTCCCCGCCCGCCACCCGCGTGACCTTGGTGACCTCGGTGACCTTTGTGACCTTAGTGACCTCGGTGACCTTGGTGGCCTTGGTGGCCTTGGTGGCCTTGGTGACCTCTGTGACCTTGGTGACCTCTGTGGTCTTGGTGGCCTTGGTGGCCTTGGTGGCCTGGGTTTGCTCCGCCTCAGGCGGTGGTGGTGCCCGGCCCCTCCCTCCCTCCCTCCCCGCCTCCGCGTCCCACACACTGTTTTCTCGTCCTGAAATACCCTTTCCCGCCTCCCCCGCCGCGTCCGCCTCCCCCGGCTCGTCTCACCCGTGGCTGTGGCTGTTTCCATCAGTGTTCCGCCGTTCCCATCCCCCGGACGCGGTCTCTCTCCCCCCGGCCCCGGCCCCCGGCCCCGGAGAGACCGCTGGTCCACCAGGGCGGCCATGGCTTTGGCAGTCCGTTCCCATCCCCCCGGACGCGGTCTCTCTCCCCCCCGGCCCCCGGCCCCCGGCCCCCGGCCCCGGAGAGACCGCTGGTCCATCAGGGCGGCCATGGCTTTGGCAGTCCGTTCCCATCCCCCCGGACACGATCTCTCTCCCCCCCGGCCCCCGGCCCCTCGCTGCCCCGTCCCCGGAGAGAGAGACCGCTGGTCCACCAGGGCGGCCATGGCTTTGGCAGTCCGTTCCCATCCCCCGGACACGGTCTCTCTCCCCCCCGGCCCCCGGCCCCTCGCTGCCCCGTCCCCGGAGAGAGAGACCGCTGGTCCACCAGGGCGGCCATGGCTTTGGCAGTCCGTTCCCATCCCCCTGGACGCGGTCTCTCTCTCCCCGCCCCCGGCCCCCGGCCCCCGGCCCCGGAGAGAGAGACCGCTGGTCCACCAGGGCGGCCATGGCTTTGGCAGTCCGTCGCCTTCCCCCCGGACACGGTCTCTCTCTCTCCCCGCCCCCGGCTTCCGGGCCCCTCGCTGCCCCGTCCCCGGAGAGAGAGACCGGCTGGTCCATCAGGGCGGCCATGGCTTTGGCCATCCATCGCCTTCCCCCCGGACACGCCTCAGAGGGCGCCTTGCTCTGCGGAGACCAGGCCCCGCGGGAAAACAGCCAGTTTCCTGTGAGCCCTGCCGGCCGATCGCAGGGGGGCGTGTGTGTGTCAGACACGTGCGTGTGCTCGTAGGGTCACAGGGTGGAGGGGACCGATCGCCCTGCTTGTGGCGGGACGGCCCGAGGTCCAACGACTCTCCCCGCGTCCCGCGGCGTTTAAGAGAGTCCGATGTTTGGAAAGAGTCTTTCTAATCGATCTTTCCGATCTTCTTTCCAAACATCGGGACTTTTTTAAACGCCGCGGGACGCGGGGAAAATGGTTAGACATCGGGGTCGTCCCGCCACAAGCAGGCGACCCGGTCGCCTCAGACGAGAGGCCCAGGGCACCAATTCGCGCACCAGTGTGTGGGGGTGTCCCTCAGCCTGGCGGGTGCACAGGGGGGACCCCACGGGGAGCACCCTCCTGACTCAGGGGAGGGGGAGGGGGAGGGGGAGGGGGACGGAGGGGAGGACCCTGTGCCCTGTGGCGGAGGAAGGAAGGAAGGAAGGCAGGAGTCTGGACAGAACCCGGGACCTTTCGGTCCGCAGTCCAACGTTCTCTCCACTGAGCCACACCGGTTTCGGCTTTTTTGTTCTTTAAATATCTTTTTTTTTTTTTTTTTTTTTTTTTTTTTTAATTTTATTGGTTTCAGAGAGGAAGGGAGAGGGAGAGGAGAGGAGAGGAGAGGAGAGAGAGAGATAGAGAGAGAGAGAGAGAGAGAGAGACACACACACACACACACACACACACACACACAAACATCCGTGATGAGAGAGAATCAGGGACCGGCTGCCTCCCGCACGCCCCCTCCTGGGGATGGACCCGCACCCCGGCCTGTGCCCTGACCGGGAATCGAACCCTGACCTCCTGGCTCCTGGGTCGCCGCTCGGCCCGGAGCCAGGCCGGCCGGCCGGGCTGTGCGGTTTCCGCTCGCAGGGCGGGCGTGGGGGGGGGGGGGGCACCCTCTCACGTCACCTCGGGGTGCTATTTGCGCCGCCGCCGCCCCACCCGCACCTCCTGTAATTACCCGGCCGCACCGAGGGCTGACTCACGGAGGCCTGAATATTTATAAGCGCTCTGACCTCAAAAGGGAAAATAAAAAAAAAATCCCTCTTTCTCAGCATCTCCCGGGAGGAAGGTCATGTCAGGAGAGCGTGGACCGCGTCCAGGCCGCGGCCTGGCAGCCGGCGTCAGCGCCTCTCCCGGCCTGCCATCTGGCCCGGGATTAGCCGGAGCGGGAGGGACCGGGCGGGCGGCCGCACCTGGGGGGGGGGGTGAGCCCGTCTCTCACGGCTCCCGGGGGGGCGGGGGGCCGGGAGATGGGGGGACACCAGGCCGCTCCCTCGCTCACCCACAGCTCAGCCCGGGGTCCGCTCCCTCCCGCGGCCCCCCAGGACCCAGCACCCCGAAGACGCCGTGGGGAGCACTGGCAGAGGGGCGAACGGATCTGGCCGGCCAGGGTCCCCTCTCCGCTCCCTGAAGTCATTCCTGACTGTTTCCCCGTAACAGGGGGTCCCTGTGGTTTCCATTTTAATCCCATCCCAGGGGTCGATTTCAAGAAAGGAGCAGGTTTGCCGAAACCGGTGTGGCTCAGAGGATAGGGCGTCGGCCTGCGGACCGAAGGGTCCCGGGTTCGATTCCGGTCAAGGGCATGGACCTTGGCGGCGGGCACATCCCCAGTGGGGGTGTGTGTGTGGGGGGGTTGTGCAGGAGGCAGCAGGTCGATGTTTCTAACTCTCTATCGCTCTCCCTTCCTCTCTGTAAAAACTCAATAAAATATATATTTTTTTTTTAAAAAAGGAGGTTTTATGCAATCCTGTGTTGTTGGTTTTTTAATCCTCCCAAGAGGATATTTTCCCGTTGATTTTTAAAAAGATGTATTTTGTTTATTTATTTTATGTTATTTTTTTTTTTTCCACAGAGAGGAAGGGAGAGGGGTAGAGAACTAGAAACATCGATGAGGGAGAAACATCCATCAGCTGCCTCCTGCACCCCCCCCCACCCCCCCACTGGGGATGTGCCCGCCACTAAGGTCCATGCCCTTGAACGGAATCGAACCCGGGACCCTCCAGTCCGCATGCTGACGCTCTATCCACGGAGCCACACCTGTTTCAGCTTCTTTTTATTTATTAAAAAATATATATTTTTTATGGATTTCAGAGAGAAAGGGAGAGGAGAGAGAGAGAGAGAGAAGCATCCGTGATGAGAGGATCATTGATTGATCGGCTGCCTCCTGCACGCCCCCAACTGGGGATCGAGGCCATAACCCGGGCCTGTGCCCTGACCGGGCATCGAACCCTGACCTCCTGGTTCCTCGGTCGATGCTCAGCCCCTGAGCCCCGCCAGCTAAATCCCTGCCCAGACTCCAGGCCTGTCACGATCAGGGGGGACCATGGGCATAGAGTGTTCCAGTCCTGGGCGTCAGAGCACGGGGCTGTTTTAAGGGCTGTCCGGGTTTACGGGCTGTGGGTTTGCCGGACGGGAACATTCTTTCCACCGCGAAAAAGCCACTTTTTACTGAGGGCGTCGTCGCCAAAAATAAGAGCCTGCGTTCCCGCTGGTGAGAGCTGACCGAGACTATAAACACACAAGGCCCGATTGTGCGAGGAGAAGGACTCACCGAGTGTTCTCAAAGACGGATTCGCTTCTTATCGTGAATTTTCTCTTTCCTTTTTTTTTTTTTTTTTTTTGTGTGTGTGTCTTTAGGCTGCGTTTTGTCTCAGAAAACACAATCATTCTGAGACGAGATACATTTTAAAAATCTTATTTTTTCTGTCCCCAAGGTCATCGAGTTTTATTATTTTTATTTAAAGATCTATGCACATGTGTCAAACACAAGGCCCGCGGGCCAAATCCAGCCCGCCAGGCCTTGCAATGTGGCCCGCACCGCGCTGTCATCACTGCACTCCACTGTCAGTTTATGACATTGTCAGTTTATGACTGTTCAGTAAACCATTCGGCCCACGATTTAGGCTGGATTTTAGATTTTGGCCCCTTCTCTGATTGACTTCGACACCCCTAATCTATTGTATTGATTTTTTATTTATTTTTACAGAGAGGAAGGGAGAGGGATACAGCGTGAGAAACATCGATACAGAGAGAGAAACATGGCTCAGCTGCCTCTTGCACGCCCCCACCGGGGATGGACCGTGTGCCCTGACCAGGGAATCTAACCATGGCCTCTGGGTTCACAGGTCGACATTCACCCTCAGAGCAACGCCCGCCGGGGCTGATGAGAGGGCTCCGTCCTCTCACGGCCACGTTCACGTGCGAGCATGAGGGCAGGGCCTCCCAGCACGGGGACAGCCAGCAGCTGTGGTGTCAGCGTGCACCTGTGGTCCGAACGCGTGGCCCCAGGCGCCTGAGTGACGCGGGCTGGATAGGGTTCAGGTGCGTGGATTTGAGAAGATGAGAAACCCACGTGGTTGTTGTCAACATCTTGACCAGCCCTTCCTGTTCCTCCTGGAAATCTGGCTGTAAGATAAAGACGCGGCTTGGGGGCCCCGGGCGCTGCCTCTCAGGGAGCAGTGTCCCACCCGGACCTGGCGTTTATTCTCTCGTCTGTCTTTTCTCCGTCCTTTGCCGGCCCCCTCTCCGGTTCCCCCCTGGGCCCTGCTGGCGCGTAGACACAGCATCGGGCCCGACCGATCTCTGCTTCACCCGGGACACGCGTGGGGCGTGTCCAGACCGTGCCCACCGCGCCCCCCTCCCAGGAGGCACTGGGACAGCGGCTGCTCTTCTCCTGGTTGCTCCCCGGCCTTCCATCGCGCCACACGCCCGCCCTGGCCTTGTCCTGTGATGACACGCCCGTAGGCTGACAGCATCTTCCCTCGCCTGCCCGCACGGGGTAGGGGGACAGCTGTGGGGGTGTCTGTGGGAACCCTTCGCACACCTGCGCGGTTCAGGGCCCACTCAGGGCCCGGTTTCTGGAGGAGGCCGCACCCTGAAACGAAGAGAGAGACTGGAACAGCGTTGATTTGGGACAAATGGGGGGCCAGGCAGGCGTCCACCTCTAGGGGGAAGACTCTCTAGGCTCTGGCCTTGGTATCCCTTTTATTGATTTATTTATTTTTAAAATATATTTTATTGATTTTTTTTTACAGAGAGGAAGGGAGAGGGAGAGAGAGTTGGAAACATCGATGAGAGAGAATCATCCATCAGCTGCCTCCTGCACACCCCCCAACTGGGGATGTGCCCGCAACCAAGGTCCATGCCCTTGACCGGAATCGAACCTGGGACCCTTCCGTCCGCAGGCCAAAGCTCTGTCCTCTGAGCCACACCAGCTGGGGCCAGTCTGTTTTTTTAAGAAAGGAAAACACGCACACACACACACACACACACACACACATGCCAACCAAAAATGTCCCCGCGGCCGGGCCCCGCCACGTCCCCGCGGCTGGCGCTGGCGTGTCAGCCGCCCCGGGCCCCGCTCTCCCGGCCGAGCGGGAGAAAATAGCCCGAACGAGGCCGGGAGGGCACGCGAGGACACGAGCTTTTTCCGGCTCATTTTTCTTGGATCCGAGCGGCGCTCTGTAAACCGAGCTGGGGCTGGATGGTGAGGAGGGAGAGAAACCCATCCCGCTGACATCATCCCCGCAGCCCCCCTCCTGCCTCGGGGGCTGAGCCTCCGGGCCCCCCGGAGCCGGTCCTGGCCTCTGGGCCCCCCGGAGCCGCCGGACCGAACCGGACCGAACCGGACCGAACCGGACCGAACCGGACCGAACCGAATGGAACCGGACGGAACCGGCCAAGCAGGCGGCGTGAACACTCCGGGGAGAGGACTCTCACCCCCCCGTCCCTCTCTGTGACACCAGCCCCGCAGCCAGACCTCTCCTCTGGGCGGCGTGTCTAAAAATACCACGCGTGCCGGAGCCGGTGTGGCTCAGCGGGTAGAGCGTCGGTCTGCGGACTGAAAGGTCCCGGGTTCGATACTGGTCAAGGGCATGGACCTTGGTTGCGGGCACATCCCCGGTGGGGGGCGTGCAGGAGGCAGCTGGTGGATGTCTCTCTCTCATCGATGTGTCTATCTCTCTCTCCCTCTCCCTCCCTCTCTGTGAAAATCAAGGTCACAGAGCGGGAACTCCTTGGGGGGTTTGCATGACCCTTTCCAAACCACTTGGCTGTGCTTTTCTCTTTAAGCCACACATGTAACAACGTGTAACGTGTGGAGTCGGCGGCGGCCAGTTTATCTCCTGCCACGCTCCGGGCCCCGTTCAGAGATGCCCATTGGGTGTTGGTTCTAAAGGAGCCGCTGTTGATTTCGGGGGGAGGGGACCCCGTCCAGAGACAAGCTAGAAGCTTGTGTGTGTGTGTGTATAGGTGTGTGTGTGTGTAAAGGTGTGTGTGTGTGGTGTGTGTGGTGTGTGTGTGGTGTGTGTCTGTGTATGTATAGGTGTGTGAGTGTCTGTGTGTGTGTGTGTGTGTGAGTGTGTTTGTGTGTGTATAGGTGTGTGTGTGTGTGGGGGGGTGTGGTGTGTGTATAGGTGTGTGTGTGAGTGTGTAGGTGTGTGTATAGGTGTGTGTGTGTGTATAGGTGTGTGTGTGTGTGTGTGTGTATAGGTGTGTGTGTGTGTGTGTGTGTGTGTGTGGTGTGTGTGTGTGTGGGGGTGTGGTGTGTGTATAGGTGTGTGTGTGAGTGTGTAGGTGTGTGTATAGGTGTGTGTGTGTGTATAGGTGTGTGTGTGTGTGTGTGTGTGTGGTGTGTGTGTGTGTGTGTATAGGTGTGTGTGTGTGTGGGGGTGTGGTGTGTGTATAGGTGTGTGTGTGAGTGTGTAGGTGTGTGTATAGGTGTGTGTGTGAGTGTGTAGGTGTGTGTATAGGTGTGTGTGTGTGTGTATAGGTGTGTGTGTGTGTATAGGTGTGTGTGTGTGTGTGTGTGTGTGTGTGGTGTGTGTGTGTGTGTGTATAGGTGTGTGTGTGGGGGGGGGTGTGGTGTGTGTATAGGTGTGTGTGTGAGTGTGTAGGTGTGTGTATAGGTGTGTGTGTGAGTGTGTAGGTGTGTGTATAGGTGTGTGTGTGTGTGTATAGGTGTGTGTGTGAGTGTGTAGGTGTGTGTATAGGTGTGTATGTGGGGGTATGTGTGTGTGGCGGCGGGGGGGGGATGGGGAGGGAGGACAGAAGGGGCAGAGGGGGGCGAGCCGGCTCCAGCGTCTCCTAAATGCCCGGTTTTATCCCGAACAGGAGCGCCCGCCGGGCCGTCACCGCCCGCCCGGAGGGTGTAATTCCCAGGGGCTAAGTACAGGCTGGCGCGAGCCATCACAGGAGCCTGCCGTCGGCAAACATGCAATTTCCCGGCCACATCCGTGCACACGGGGTCCCAGTTTAAAGTCTCTCTCTCTCTCTCTCTCTCTCTCTCTCTCTCTCTCTCTCTCTCTCTCTCGGAGAAGTGTACCCCCCCTCATTTCTTCTCCCGTAAAACGTTTGACATCAAAAAGGCAGACTCCGAGCTAATGAGCAGGAAGGAGAGAAAATAGCATCGAGCCAGGACGAGGCAAACGCCAGGGGCTGTACCTTCTATGTAGGCCGAGCGGGACCCGCTCCTGGTTGAATTAAACACTCTCTCTCTCTCTCTCTCTCTCTCTCTCTCTCTCACACACACACTCTCTCTCTCTCTCTCTCTCTCTCTCTCTCTCTCTCTCTCTCACACACACACACACACACACACTGTCTCTCTCTCTCTCTCTCTCTCACACACACACACACACACACACACACTGACGCGCGCACACATGCACATGCACACACACACTCTTACACACACACACACTGATGCACACACAAATACCGACACACACAGACACATGCACACTTATGTGCACACCCATAGTCACACACAGAGACACATAGTCACACACATATACTCACACACATGACACATACTCACACGCACACACCATATACAGGCACATATTCAGACACACATACTCACATACATAGGCACATACTCAGACACACATACTCACAGACACACACACACATACTTACACAGACTCATACTCAGACACACACACACACTCTCACATACATACTCACATACTCAGACACACACACACTCTCACATACATACTCACATACTCAGACACACACACACACTCTCACATACATACTCACATACTCAGACACACACACACTCAGACAGACCAGAGGACACACGCACACACAGGCACATGTGCGCGCACACACGCACACACGCACTCGGACCTGGCTGTCAGCGGCCTCTGTCCCGAACGGCATCCTGACGAGCTGGGAGCCGGGAATGGGAACCAGATGGCGAGCCCCTTTGAAATCGCGGCCGGATTAGAGCGTTGGAGAGAAATAGCTCTTGGCAGGGGCGGTTCGCCGCGTGTTTTTCCTTCTCTCTTCGCCGGAATAAGAATGTTTGGGAGAGCCTGCCGCGCTGGGCTGACCCCGGTCTCCGAGGGGCCGCGGGGAGGACAGGGGTCCCCCGGGAGGGGAGGGTGAAGGACAGGCCTCGGGCGGCGGGGCGTCAGGGAGAGCCCTCCTGGGCCGTTTTGGGGGTTCATCTCGGGGTGCAGGCCGCCCCCTGGCCTGTTTCTGTGCAGCCCTGACCCCGTCTCTCCACCGGCTTCTCCTGATTTCCCTCCGGAGGACCCTGCGGGCATGCCCCCGGCCCTCCCACGAAACCCTACAGCCACACACGTCTGAAAGACCCTTTCCAAACAACGCGATTGTCTTTTCTCTTTCAGTAACGCTCCCGGGTGTGTGACGTGTAACGTGTAACGTGTAACGTGTGTCCGCGGTTTTACGGGACGTGGAGCGCCTGCCTTCGCCTCCGTGCCTCGTGTTTCTTTCTCTTTTCCATTCCCAGACACGCCCGGAATGACCCTCTCTGCCTGCGGGCCGCCCAGGAGCGACGGGGGGCGGGCCGTGTCTGCCGAGCGCTCTGGACGTCCCAGAAGACGCTTTTCTGGCTCCACTGAGTCCACGGGGCCCGTCCCAGCTGGTCCTTCTCCGGCCGCGGCCTCCGCCGCTCGGCTACTGTTCCCCGAGCGGCCCCG
>NC_140522.1:814162-836662 GCF_964339955.1 Pipistrellus hanaki
CGGGGTGGCGGGACCCTGGGGGCGCCGGCGAGGGGCGGGTCCTGAGGGCGGACGGCCAGCACCCCGCTCTGTGCTGGGTTCGCCGGGGTTCCCGAAATTTCCCGTTTCCATTTCCCGTCGTGTCTGCAGAATGTCCGTCCGTGTCTTTTCCTTCGAGGGGGAAGCAGAGGAGGCATATATTTCTTTCTTTCTTTCTTTCTTTCTTTCTTTCTTTCTTTCTTTCTTTCTTTCTTTCTTTCTTTCTTTCTTCCTTCCTTCCTTTCTCTCTCTCTCTCTCTCTCTCTCTCTCTCTCTCTCTCTCTCTCTCTCTCTTTCTTTCTCTTTCCTTCCTTCCTTCCTTCCTTTCTTCCTTCCTTCCGTCCTCCCTCCCTCCCTCCCTCCCTCCCTCCCTCCCTCTCTCTCTCTCTCTTTCTTTCTTTTTTCTTTTTTCTTTTTCTTTTAAATATTTTATTGATTTTGTACAGAGAGGAAGGGAGAGGGAGAGAGAGCTAGAAACATCGATGAGAGAGAAACATCCATCAGCTGCACACCCCCCACTGGGGATGTGCCCGCCACCAAGGTCCATGCCCTTGACCGGAATCGAACCCGGGACCTTTTAGTCCGGCAGGCTGACGCTCTATCCACTGAGCCGCACCGGTTTCGGCTCCATTGAGGTTTATGTTGTTGCACGTGGACGCCCAGCGGTGTCACCCCCGTTTGTTAAAAATCCTACGGGGCCGCCCGGCTGCGGGAGTCGGTGGCTGAGCGTTGACCTGTGAACCAGGAGGTCACGGTCAAGGGCACAGGCCCTGGGTTGCAGGCTCGATCCCCTGCGGGAAGCATGCAGGAGGCAGCCGGTCCACGATTCTCTGTCCTCACGAATGTTTCTCTCTCTCTCCCTTCCTCTCTGAAATCAATAAAAAAAAAATATTTTAAAAAGAAAGAAGGAAAAGGCCACAGAGCGGGGGCAGACGTAGGCTCACGCAGTCTGTACGGAAACGCACGCAGTTATCAATAGACACGAGAACCAGCTCGGCCGAAACCGGTGTGGATGGGGCGTCGGCCTGCGGACGGAGGGGTCCCGGGTTCGATTCCCGCCAAGGGCATGTGCCTTGATGGCGGGCACCTCCCCGGTGGGGGGCGTGCAGATGGCCTTCCTGGCGGAGCCGGGGCCAAGGGGGGGAGGGGGGGAGCGGAGGGGAGGAAGGCTGCTCTCCCGGGAATTCCCTGCACCCGGCCTCTAGCTTAGGGGTGTCAAACTCAATCAGAGAAGGGGCCAAAATCTAAAATCCAGCCTAAATCGCGGGCCGAATGGTTTACTGAACAGTCATAAACTGGCAATGTCATAAACTGACAGCGGAGTGCAGTGATGACAGCGCGGTGCGGGCCACATTGCAAGGCCTGGCGGGCTGGATCTGGCCCGCGGGCCGTGTGTTTGACACATGTGCTCTAGCTCATCCACAGAATGCACGGCTGAGCTCCAGGCATGTGGAGCTCGGACTCACGTGAGTCACGGGAAGGTTTCCTTTTCCTTTAAAAAAACACACACACAAAACAACAGAAAAATGGGCGAGGGGTTCTGCTTTCCGGAGCAGCTGCCTCTCCGGCCTCAGAGCGCGGGGAGAGTCTGTTTTTGTCCCGGGCATCAGCTGCTCGCGTTTGACAGTTACAGCCCCCCGTCTCCCTCTCCCCTCCCCACCCCCCCGACCCCCAGTGAGAGCTGAGCATCAGAGCGCGCGCCCCGGAGATGCTATCTATCGGCCCCCCCCTCCCCCCGCAGCCCCTCGGTGAGCGCCCGGGGGCGCGGGCCCAGAGGGTGGAAGTGGGTGGCGAGGGCCGTTGCACGGCGGTTAGGCAGGTAGGTCTCTGCGGTGCCGATGGAAACGGTCGTTGGGGCTGAGCTGCCGCCCCCACAGGAAGTGCCGGTGGCCAGCTGCACCGGGGGTGACCCAGATCCCCCCCCCTCCCGGCCCCCCACCCTCGTCCCCCGCGGGTACACGGCTCAGCAGGTGGGCGAGGCCCCATGGGGCCGGGGGAGGGGGCCGGAGGGGGGTGTTCAAGGCACAGGGGCTCCTCGGGGTGCGTTCTGCGCGTCCCACAATGACAGGTCTTCCCGGAAAGGGGTTCAAAGTCAATCTCCCCAAAACCGGTGTGGCTCAGTGGGTAGAGCGCCGCCGGCCTGCGGACGGAAGGGTCCCGGGTTCTATTCCCGTCAAGGGCATGGACCTTGGTGGCGGGCACATCCCCAGTAGGAGGTGTGCAGGAGGCAGCTGGTCGATGTTTCTCTCTCGTCGATGTTTCTAGCTCTCTATCCCTCTCCCTTCCTCCTCTGTGAAAAAAATGAACAAAATATATTTTTGAAAAACGTTATTTTCAAAAGTACGGTTTTTGTTCCGAAACTCGGACCGCTGCTGGCTCACCGTGTTTCCAGTGGCTGTGAGTGGACACGTGGTTCCCACGGAGACGTGAATGAATCTTTAAAAAAAAAAATTTTTTTATTGAATTTTCACAGAGATCAAGAGAGAGGGATAGAGAGTTAGAAACATCGATGAGAGAGAGTCATCGACCAGCTGCCTCTTGCACACCCCCCCTCTGGGGATGTGCCCGCAACCAAGGTCCATGCCCTTGACCGGAATCGAACCAGGACCTTTCAGTCCGCAGACCGACGCTCTACCCACTGAGCCACACCGGTCTCGGCGTGAATGAATCTTCAGCTCCCGGGAGAGGCAGGCGGTATGGGCGCGCTGGGGGAGGGAACACGCCCTGCGGTTTGAGGTGCTGGTAACCGATTTCAGCCCGGGACGCCCCGAATACCCAGATGAGTTCGCCGTGACCTGACCCGGCTCCGGGCGGAGCGTCGACCTGGGAACCAGGAGGTCGCGGGTGAATTCCCGGTCGGGGGGCACAGGCCCAGGCTGCGGGCTCAGCTCAGTCCCCGGAGTCCTCAGGATTCTCTCCTCCCGAACGTTTCTCTCTCTCTCTGCCTTTTCCTTCCTCTATGAAATCAATAAAAATATGTATTTTAAAAAATTTATTGATTTTTTTTACAGAGAGGAAGGGAGAGGGATAGAGAGTTAGAAACATCGACGAGAGAGAGTCATCGATCAGCTGCCTCCTGCACGCTCCCCACTGGGGATGTGCCCGCAACCAAGGCACATGCCCTTGACCGGAATCGAACCCGGGACCTTTCAGTCCACAGGCCAACGCTCTACCCACTGAGCCACACCGGTTTCGGCTGTTCATCAGGTTTTTTAATTCCCTTGGTTTTTAGATTCACTTGTTGATGGTTACGTATTTGTCGTTCATAATTTTCATCTTTATTTTCTTCCTCTTCCGAAAGGCTTTACAGGGACAGGCCAGGCCTGGAGGCCAGGGCCCCTCCCGGGGGCGGGAAGCCTGGGCCCCGTCCCCCTCCCGCTGCCGGCCGCCGGGGGCCCTGGGAGCCAGGCGTCCAGAGCTCGGTTCCCGGCTGGGAGATGACAGGGTGGGGCGGGAGGGGAGCGAGGGCCCAGGATCCCCTGTAATTGTGGCTTCGGGACGGCACTGAGCGGAGACGTGGCCCGGCCTGTAATTACCGCCGTGGCCCCTGTGGAGCCTCTTTCCCTCCTCCTCCCCCATCTCCCCCTCCTCCTCCCTTTCCTCCTCCCCCTCTTCCTCCTCCCCCCCATCATCATCATCATTCTCCTCTTCCTCCTCCTCTTCCCCTTCCTCCTCCTCCTCCTCCTCCTCCTCCTTTCCCTCCTCCTCCTCTTCCCCTTCCTCCTCCTCCTCCTCTGTCCTCCTCCTCCTCCTCCTCCTCCTCCTCCTCCTCCTCCTTTTCCTCCTCCTCCTCTTCCTCCTCCTCCTTTTCATCTCGTTCTTCAACCAACCTCCGGTGCATCAGCCTCCTCTCCTTCTCCTCCTCCTCCTCCTCCTTCTCCTCCTCCTCCTCTTCCACATCCTCCTCCTCCTCCACTTCTTCTAAACTGTTATTCTTTGTAGATATTCTGTTATCCTTAAGCTGGGCAATATGATCCTGGAAGCCACGGTGTGGAGAAGGTCTGAGGAGACAATGACTGTTCCACTGAGTCCTGTTCTTCCAGTGGCCCAGGGCACGCGCAACACATCTTAAATGTTTCTCTCTCATGTTATTTTCCCCCCATTTTAGGAAAAACAAAAAAAAGTTATGAATTACAGAAGCACTTCCTTATATGCCTACAGTTCACGTTTTTAACTTTAACCATTTGAGCTCCAGCCAAAGCGAAACAGAATCCATCCAGAGTTCACAGCGCCGTGTCATTTTTTCTGCCAATTCTCACCGCTTTCCAGGGATACGCTCGCTGCACAGCGTTAGAGAAGGTTGTGTCAGGACATATGTTCCATCGCAAAACCCCAGCGATTGCAAAAGCCAAAGAAAGAAACGCTGTCTGCACGACAGAGAGGAAGGGAGAGGGAGAGAGAGAGAGAAGCATCCACGGTGACAGAGAATCATAGATCGGCTGCCTCCTGCACGCCCCCTCCTGGGGATCAAGTCCACAACCCGGGCACGTGCCCTTGACTGGAACTGAACCCAGGACCCTTCCGTCCGCAGGCCGACGCTCTATCCACTGAGCCACACCGGTTTTGGCCCCTTGCAAACCTTTCTATGGGAATCACTCATTTCGTTTAAAATTCCCATCAGGTGTGGGGCGGGGGGGCGCGGGGCAGCCACGCTCGGTCCGGGCGGCGCTCCTGGGCGGCCCAGTGGGTATTCCGGCTCCCGGAGGCAAAGCCGGAGATCCGCCTTCAGCCGGACAGGGACGCGGCGGCAGGTGCTCCCGGAGGACTTGGTGATTATCTCCGTCTGCGACCACCCGGGCGGGGACAGCGGCGTTGGCGTGGAGCGTACCTACCTCCGAGGGCCTGGGCGTCTGCGAGGCCCGCAATTTCCGTAATTAAAGACTCCGCCGACAGGCGTGTGTGAGTGTGTGTGTGTGTGTGTGTGAGTGTGTGTGTGTGAACAGTGTGGGGTGTGTGTGTGTGTGTGTGAGTGTGAGAGTGTGTGTGTGTGAACAGACAGTGGGATGTGTGTGTGTGTGTGAACAGACAGGTTGGGGTGTGTGTGTGTGTGTGTGAACAGACAGTGGGGTGTGTGTGTGTGTGTGTATGTGTGTGTGTGTGTGAGTGTGTGTGAACAGTGGTGTGTGTGTGTGTGTCTGTGTGAACAGACAGTGGGGTGTGTGTGTGTATGTGTGTGTGTGTGTGTGTGAACAGTGTGTGTGTGTGTGTCATGCATCCTTCTCGATCTTATTTTCTAGGGTCAGAAACGTTCATTTCTTTTCTTTAAAAAAATATATTTTATTGATTTTTTACTGAGAGGAAGGGAGAGGGACAGAGAGCTAGAAACATCGCTGAGAGAGGAACATCCATCAGCTGCCTCCTGCACGCCCCCCACCGGGGATGTGCCCGCCACCAAGGTCCATGCCCTTGACCGGCATCGAACCCGGGACCCTTCAGCCCGCAGGCCGACGCTCCATCCACTGAGCCACACCGGGTTGGGCAAGCTCCCATACATTCTAACGATCCCCCAGACACCGTTTCAAAGCCCTTCACCCACGACCTGGATACGTGATTTACAGCCGAGGGCGGAAGCCGGAGCGGCCAGGTTAACCGCCGGCGCTGCCCGGGACCCGGAATAATCTCAGCTTTTATCACCGGGCTCCTCTCCACCCAGCCATTTCCGCCGCCGGCCGCCGAACACGCTAATTACACGCCTTCACACGGGCGCCGCCTCGCAGCGACCCTGCTGTTCGAACCCCGAGCCGGCCCCGCGGAACGCTGGGCAGACATTCCAGGGAGGAAAACAGGCAGGTTATTTCCAAGCGCATCTTGGCAGCGAAACAAAGAAAGAAAGAAAAAAAAAATCCGTGGTGTTTTTGAGCCAAAAACGGAAAAGGAAGGAAGGAATTCCGAGAGCTGGGGAGAAGCCTGCCGGAGGAGGCGGGGTGGTGAGGAGGAAGGGGGCGCCGAGGAGGGTGAGGGAGGGAGGGGGGCGTGGATTCAGGGCTGGGGGTGGTGGTGGGGGGGCAGGGAAGAACGGAGGGTCTTTTTATAGACTCCGTGTTGCTGGAAGGCGGCTGAGGATGGGAGAGGGGATGGCGGTGGCTTTGGAATCCGGCCTCTGCAGGAGGCGGCACATGCCAGTCGGTCCGGTGATGGAGCAGGATGTGACGGAACTTGGCCCTGGCCGGTGTTGCTCAGTGGTTAGAGCCTCGGCCTGCGGACTGAAGGGTCCCGGGTTCGAGTCTGGTCAAGGGCACATGGCCCAGGTGTGGGCTCCGTCCCCAGTGATTCTCTCTCATCATGGATGTCTCTCTCTCTCTCTCTCTCTCTCCCTTCCTCTCTCTCTAAAAACCAATAAGAACATTTTTTTTTAAACCAACGTCGCTCCCTCCCAACACATTCGCCGGCGATGACCGTGGCCAGGCGGAGCCGTGTCCCGGCCACGCCAGCAGCTCAGTGGACGGTGCTGGGACTCCTGACAGGGCCTCCGCCTGGGGCTGGGAGGGGCGGCTGCCTGCAGACTCCACACGCTTCCACGCAAACTGCTCTCCTTGGAAAATTAGCTCCCGGTCGCCCCGCTGTGCTCGCCGTGGGTGGCCTGAGCTCGGCGGGGGGACGGGGATCAGAGGGAAATGAGGGGTGTCCGCCGGGAAGTGCCGGATGGAGAATGAGCACGATGCAGAATGAGCACGGGTTGGGGGGTGTGGTCAGACCTTAGGGAGAGAGAGAGAGAAACATCCAGGATGATCGAGAATCATGGACCGGCACGCCCCACCCTGGGGATCCAGCCCACAACCCCGGCCTGTGCCCTGGCCTCCTGGTTCACAGGTGGACGCTCAGCCACTGAGCCACACCAGCCGGGTGAGCGTGATTGCTTTTTATTTTACTTTTAATTTTTTTATTGATGTCAGAGAGGAAGAGAGAGGGAGAGGGAGAGATGGAAACATCCATGGTGGCGGAGAATCATGGACCGTCTGCCTCCTGCGCGACCCCCAGGCTTTCTGCAACAGGCAATCACGCCTCAAAAAACCAGTTAAATTCATATAAAATCGGGTCTGTGCGTTTAGAACTGTTCACCCTGGAAAGAAAAAGGAAACGAGCAAAGTGTTTGCCTCTGGGCCTCCTCCCTCCGGGACCCAGTCCCGCTTGGAAGGCGCCCATCCTTGCCTGACCCTGTGTCACCCCCAAAGTTCACGGGGGCGAGAAAAAAACAACCAAAAATCCCCCCAAATACCCCCCAAATCCCCCCAAACCCCAAATCCCACAGACACGCTTTCCTGACGAGCAAACAGAGGCTCCCGGGACAGAGCAAACTTTCAAAAATAATAATAATAAAATAATAAAAAAGCTCAGCTCCCACCCCCCTTCCCGGCGCTGTCACCCCAAACCCTCCCCGCCCCGCCCCGGAGCGCACACCCGCGGGGCGGGCCCGGCCTTCAGGCTCCGCCCCCGGCCAATGGGCGCGCGGGCAGGCGGCCGGGGGCGGGGCCGGCCGGCCAATGGGGAGGCCGCGTGCGCCCACGTGACCGGCCGGCCCTCGCGGCTCCCGGGCTGCGCTTCAGCTCCATTCAGAGCCGCGGGGAGTTCGGGGCCGCCTCCCTCCCCCGGGCCGGGGTTCCGGAGCCCGAGCGCGGGGGGCTGAGGTCCGGGGGGCTTTGGGGGACCCCCATCCCGATCCCCCATCCCCACCCGGATCCCCCATCCCCATCCCCATCCCCATCCCCACCCCAACCTCCACCCCATCCCCACCCCGACCCCCTTCATCCCCATTCCCATCCCCATCCCCATCCCCATCCCCATCCCCATCCCCACCCCGACCCCCTTCATCCCCATCCCCATCCCCATCCCCACCCCGACCCCCTTCATCCCCATCCCCATCCCCATCCCCATCCCCATCCCCACCCCGGCCCCCCACCCCGAACTCCCGAACTCCCACCCCATCCCCACCCCGACCCCCTTCATCCCCATCCCCATCCCCATCCCCACCCCGAACCCCCATCCCCATCCTCACCCCCATCCCCATCCCCCCCTGCAGCCCCCCGCTGGCCCTGCACCTGCCCGTCCGGGGACCGCGATGCAACAACCGTGAGTGTCAGTTCCCTTCGTGCGTCCCGGGCGTGAGCGGTTCGAGGCCCCCGCCCGCTCCGATCCTCCGCGGGTTTGGGGGTCTCTCTTGCCCCCCCGTAGGGGGCCGGGGGGGCAGGGGGGTGGGTGTTGGGGCCACAGGGGCCTGTGCCAGGCAGGATCGGGGCCTGCTGGGTGGTTGGGGGGCAGGGGGGACCCCCTCCCGGCGGCCGCGGGGGACGGACGGGGACGGGGCCTCGATCTCCCTCCAGCGCGAGCCGCTTTGTTCGGGGAGACGGGGAGGCACAGCGCGCGGGGCCCTGGCGGGTCCGATCGGACCCGGGTCACCCCCAGCCCCGCCCCCGCATACACAGACACCCCAAAAAACAAACCAAAAAACAGACAAAAAAACAACGAAAAGGCAAACTTGGCTGGCTCCGCGGACCTGACAGTTCCTGGAATGAGCGACTCGGGGCGGATAGTTCTCTCCCCAACAAAGGCTCAGGGCAGGGCGCTCGCTCTTTCTTTTTCTCTTTTCTTTCTTTCTTCTTCTTTTTTATTTTTTATTATTTTTTATCGGTTCTCCTTGTTCTGTCACCTCCCCTTTGCACTCCGCCAGGACGAGGAGCGGGGGCTGGACGGTGTGTGTGTGTGTGTGTGTGTGTGTGTGTGTGTTTTGTCCCCAGAAGGTGGACTCGGGTCCGGGCCGGGCGCAGGGCGGGCGGGCGGGGTGGCCCCGGGTGCGGACGGAGGGGGATGATCGGCGTTTGGTCTCCGGATTGTCCGGCTTCTATGGATACAGATTTATTTTAATTTAATTTAATTTTATTTTTTTTGGGGGGGGGAAGAATTCCTAACAGGGTGGGGCGAGGGGGTGCGGGGGTGGGGGTGGCGAGCAGGCACACGGAGGAAGCTGTTGTTCAGGATGGAAGAATGCTGGGAGCATAAAGGAATCCGGGACCCCATCTTAGGAGCGGGCGGAAGGAAAGGAAGGGCTCGCGGCCGAGGTCGGCTCATGCTACGATGGATTCTTCTAATGTCCTATGTCTGCTGAGGTTTCAGACAGAGGCGACCGGCCGAGAAAGCAGGTTTTTGGTGTGTGTGTGTGTGTGTGTGTGTGTGTGTGTGTTTAAAAAACTGGAAAGGAATATCGGAGACATGACTGCTCCCCTCGGAGGTCCAGCCGTGC
Organism: Pipistrellus hanaki; assembly: GCF_964339955.1. Classification (NCBI taxonomy): domain Eukaryota; kingdom Metazoa; phylum Chordata; class Mammalia; order Chiroptera; family Vespertilionidae; genus Pipistrellus; species Pipistrellus hanaki. The sequence goes on from NC_140522.1 coordinate 823,416, forward strand.
ACGCTCGGTGCCTGCTTTCCTCCTGCAATTGCCGGGAAAAGCTGCCAAAGTTGCTCTCTGAGTCCCCGGGAGGGGAGAAAGGAAAAGGGGAGCCGGCCTGGGGCTGATGGTGACGAATGGATGGGGACCGGGAGCCACAACAGCCCCAGCCGGAGCCAGCGGGGCGGGCACCTTGTCCGAGGGGGGTATGAGACCCCCCCCCCCATTATCTGAGGGCTCCTCAGGCCCAGACACGCTAATGAGGGCTCCCGGTCCGGTCTGGATTTAGGATCTCCCAGACGCCTGGATTTAGGATCTCCTTTCTTTCCTTTCTGGAAAGAGGATCCCGGCCTCTGTGTCCACCGAATCTGGGCGAAAAACACACCATTTCTTTTTCTTTGTCTGCTCTCCTGGCATCTCCCCACCCCCTCCGCCCCCCATGCACCCCCTCCCCCCAATTACCCCCCTTCCCCAGATCTGGAGACACCTGAAGGCTTGGCCCTCATGATCCCCAGAGACCCCGCCCGTCTGGCCTCCAGCCAGGCCCCCACCCCGCCCGCCCGCCACCCGCCCAGCCCAGCCCGGCCCGGCCCCTGGCGGGGGGGGCGCTGGCTTGCACGCCAGGCTGGCCCGGCCCACTCCCCTCCACTCCCTGCTCCCACCGCCTCTGGGGCTGGTGGGGAGGGAGTCCGCTCCCTCCGACTGCGGAAAGATTAAAGAGAACAATATCGCCTTTCTCCTGCCCCAGACAGCCCCGGCCTTAACCCCTTCGTGGCCTGGGGAACCGAGACCCTGTCTGGGTCCCAGGCAGGTCTGGAGGCAGGAAGTGGGTGTGGGGGGGTGGTGGTGGGGGGGCTACAGCCACGGGGGAGGCTCCTCGGACCCCAACCACCCACCCGGGACCCGGGAGGACACGGGAGGACACGCTGTGGGCCGGGGAACGGAGGTCGAACGCGCTGGCGCGGGAAGTGCATGCCGGATGAACTTGAGCTGAGCTGGCTACAGTGTAGCGAAAGTGGAAGGGCTGTGGATACATTGTTGCAGGAACGTGGAAGGGCTGAGGATACATTGTTGCAGGAAGTGGAAGGGCTGAGGATACATTGTTGCAGGAAGTGGAAGGGCTGAGGATACATTGTTGCGGGCCATTCCTGGAGGCACTGTGTTTTTGAGCCTCTCTCTCTCTCTCTCTCTCTCTCTCTCTCTCTCTCTCTCTCACACACACACACACACACACACACACGCACATGCACACGCACACGCACGCACACACGGAGCCACGCTGGGGCAGGCCAGGCCATCACTGTGCCCCGGAGGAGGAGGAGGAGGCCGGGCGGGCGGGTGATGTCATCCGGGAGAACGTCCCGCCTTTGTGGGCCCCGCGTGCAGCCGCCTCCGCCCGCCCGCCGTGTCTGCCCGCCGCCCGCCGCCCGCCGGGGGCACGCCCCTGGCAGTTCACGGCGGTGGGGTGCCCGGACCCCTGGGGAATGCTGCTTTCGGGGTCGCTGGCTCCGTCTTTTTGGAAGATGTTTTTTGTGTGTTTTTTTACGGGGTGAGCGGGAGGGGCCGGGGCCGGGTGTGTAGCCGGGCGGGCAGAGTTGTCGGGTTCCAGGGGGACTTATGAATATGCAGGTGGGCCGTTTGGGATGTGGGGTGGCTGAGTTTCAAAGCCATGACCAGGAGGGAGATGGGGGGGCACTGATGCGAGGATGCCGGCCTGTGGGGGTGCCTCAGGGGTTCTGGCTTGCCATTCTTAATGTTTGTAGCCATCACACCTTTTTATTTTATTTTATTTATTATTTATTTTATTTTATTAGTTTATTTATTTTATTTTATTATTTATTTTATTTTATTAGTTTATTTATTTTTTATTATTTATTTTATTTTATTTTTATTTACTTTATTTTATTATTTTATTTTATTAATTATTTTATTAGTTTATTTATTTTGCGCTGTGACCTTAAGGAGGGTCCCATACCCGTGATTTCCAAGGGCAGCTCGCCCGGTGGGTCCTGGGTTCGATGCTGGTGGCCGGGCTCCGGTTTTTCCCGGGCGCTTGGGGGTCCGAGGCTGTACTTCCGGCCCGTCCTGTGGGTCTCACACCCAGCGGTTCTTATAAAAAAAAATGTCCCGGTTCCGCAGACTCTGCAGATGCAGGTCCACCGTGTCCTCCTCACCCCGCTCCCTCCCGGGGGACGGGGGCGGTGTCTCCCCAAACGCAGTGCCCGGCCCCGGCCGTCCGCCAGGACCGCGTGCTCACCGCGGCCCTCCGTGTCCGCGTGTGTCCCTCCGTGTCCGAGCGTGTCCCTTCGTGTCCGGGTGTGTTTCTCCGTGTCTGAGTGTGTCCCTCCGTGTCCGAGCGTGTCCCTTCGTGTCCGGGCGTGTCCCTCCGTGTCCGCGTGTGTCCCTCCGTGTCTGAGTGTGTCCCTCCGTGTCTGAGTGTGTCCCTCCCTGTCCGCGCGTGTCCCTCTGTGTCCGCGCGTGTCCCTCCGTGTCCGCGCGTGTCCCTCCGTGTCCGTGTGTGTCCCTCCGTGTCTGAGTGTGTCCCTCCGTGTCTGAGTGTGTCCCTCCGTGTTCGAGCGTGTCCCTCCGTGTCCGTGTGTGTCCCTCCATGTCTGAGTGTGTCCCTCCGTGTCTGAGTGTGTCCCTCCGTGCCCCCGCGTGTCCTTCCATTTCCGCGTGTGACTCTCTGTGTCCGCGTGTGTCCCTCCGTGTCCGCGCGTGTCCATCCGTGTCTGCGTGTGTCCCTCTGTGTCCGGGCGCGTCCCTCCGTGTCCGCGTGTGTCCCTCTGTGTCTGCATGTGTCCCTCCGTGTCCGAGCGTGTCCCTCCGTGTCCGGGCGCGTCCCTCCGTGTCTGTGCGTGTCCCCCCGTGTCCGCGTGTGTCCCTCCGTGTCCGCGGTGACTGTCACTCCCGGTGCCTCCTCCGTTAAGATGGCCACGTGCATGCCCTGGGCCTCCCCTGCCCGGGACCCGACACGCTGTTCTCTCACCCCCTTTCCCGCAAAAGGGGGGGTTGTGAGAGGGTTTTCGGGGGACTGCTATTTCCATTCGCACACACACACACACACACACATATATACACACACATTCACACACACACATGAACACACACACACATATACACACACATTCACACACACACATGAACACACACACATACATGCACACACACCACATATACACACACATGCTCACACCACACACGCATTTACACACCACACACACAATACACATACACACCACACACATACACACACGCACACGCACGTTGGCGAGACGGGCTTTGCCCACGGGCCGTGTGGGGGCTGTAACCCACGTGAGGTGCGTCCGGTCCCTCTTGGCCGTCAGGTTCACGTTGAGCACAGTCTATTCCTTAAAGAGCGGCCGGCTTTGTACTTGAAAAAACAACAAAACACAAAACAAACAGCGCGCCACGGCCCGCGGGAGGGCGTCTGCGGCCGGACGCTGGGCCAGGGAGCCGGCACGCGGCCGTTCTCAGGCCTGAGGCCGTGCTCCCCCGGACACCGCCCTCCTCCCCGCCCTCCTCCCCGCGGACAGGGGGCGGGCGGCCCGGGGATGAATTATGGAATTGTTTCATCAGAGATCAAAAGTGGCTCTTCATTTCACCGGCTTCCCCAAATCAAAACAAGCCGCCGCCCCTGGGGGAGGGGGGGATGAAGGGGGTGAAGGAGGAGTGGGGGCGGGGAGGGGTGCAGGGGGAGGGGGAGGGGATGAAGGAGGGAAGGAGGAGTGTGGGGCGGGGAGGGGTGCAGGGGGAGGGGAGGGGATGAAGGGGTGGAGGAGGAGTGTGGGGCGGGGAGGGGTGCAGGGGGAGGGGGAGGGGATGAAGGAGGGAAGGAGGAGTGTGGGGTGGGGAGGGGTGCAGGGGGAGGGGGAGGGGATGAAGGGGGGAAGGAGGAGTGTGGGGCGGGGAGGGGTGCAGGGGGAGGGGAGGGGATGAAGGGGTGGAGGAGGAGTGTGGGGTGGGGAGGGGTGCAGGGGGAGGGGGGAGGGGGTGGAGGAGGGAAGGAGGAGTGTGGGGCGGGGAGGGGTGCAGGGGGAGGGGGTAGGGATGAAGGGGGTGGAGGAGGAGTGGGGTGGGGAGGGGTGCAGGGGGAGGGGGAGGGGATGAAGGGGTGGAGGAGGAGTGTGGGGTGGGGAGGGGTGCAGGGGGAGGGGGAGGGGATGAAGGGGGGAAGGAGGAGTGTGGGGCGGGGAGGGGTGCAGGGGGAGGGGGTAGGGATGAAGGGGGTGGAGGAGGAGTGGGGTGGGGAGGGGTGCAGGGGGAGGGGGAGGGGATGAAGGGGTGGAGGAGGAGTGTGGGGGGCGGGGAGGGGTGCAGGGGGAAGGAAGGGGGGGATGAAGGGGTGAAAGAGGAGTGTGGGGTGGGGAGGGGTGCAGGGGGAGGGGGTGGGGATGAAGGGGTGAAAGAGGAGTGTGGGGTGGGGAGGGGTGCAGGGGGAGGGGAGGGGATGAAGGGGTGAAGGAGGAGTGGGGGGCGGGGAGGGGTGCAGGGGGAGGGGGGTGAGAGATGGGGGGAGGGGCCGCGTTACTAAAAAGGCGTCTTTCAGAGAAAAGGGGATAAAGCTCGCGATTGAAGCGGCAGCAGCCAGGCGGAGCCCAGCACAGACGGCCTCAGAGCCGCCCCCGGGGGAGCGGTTGGCACAGTGGCCGGGGTCCGTCCCCGGCAGCCGCACCGGCCCGTCCCCGAACGCCGGGAGGGAGGCGGCTGCCGGGCCCTCGGGTCCGAGGGGCACACGATCCCGACGCCTTAGTCCCCGACCTCTCTCCCTGAGGACCCAGCTCAGCCGCACTCCCGCCTAGCCTGTGTCCACAAACCACACATTCTCGTACGTGCGTGCGGCGTTGGTGTATATTACACATTATAGGTCACATATTGCACACTGTATATTGTATATTATACATTACACATTATATGTTATATATTATACATTATATATTACATATTATATATTATACATTTTATATCATATGTTATATATTATACATTATATATTACATATTATATATTATACATTACACATTATACATTTTATATTACATGTTATATATTATATATTACATATTATATTATATATTACACATTATACATCATATGTATAATGTATAATGTATATACACACACACACACACACACACACATATACTTATAAACATTTCTAAATGTAGTCTTATGGCCCAAGGTAATGGTTGGTCTTGTGTTATAACCAGAGGGGTTTTTTGTTTTGTTTTGTTTTGTTTGTTTTGTTTGGGGGCCTTGAGTTAGAATATTATCATATTTTAATGCAGTGAGATTGGGGGCACTGCCAGCTATCCGTGTCTCCGGATGCCAGCGAGGGCCAGGCTCAGAGACTGGGGCGAGGTTACCCTGTAAAGGCTGGGATTCCCGCCGTCGCCCCCCTGTCCCCCCCCCGTCCCCCGTCCCCCCCCCCCCCACACACACACACAGCACCCGATCCTCTCCGCGGCCAGCCGCACTGGCGGAGGGAATGAATAGGATTCCGACCGCGCCCTCTCCCTCTCCTGCACACCAGGCTGTTTCTAGACATCACCTCGCATTCGTGTTTTCTCGCGACGGGAGGTGAGATCTGGGGATGTGTTTTCCCTCCCCCCCCCAAAAAAAACTGTGGCTCTCCAGCCCTCACCGGTGTGGCTCCGAGGATAGAGCGCCGGCCTGCGGACGGAAGGGTCCCGGGTTCGATTCTGGTCAAGGGCACGGACCTTGGTGGCGGGCACATCCCCAATCGGAGGTGTGCAGGAGGCAGCTGGCCGATGTGTCTCTCTCATCGGTGTTTCGGACTCTCTCTCCCTCTCCCTTCCTCTCTGTGGAAAATCAATAAAATATATTTGAAGAAGAAGAAGAAGAAGAAGAGGAAGAGGAAGAGGAAGAAGAAGAAGAGGAAGAAGAAGAAGAAGAAGAAGAAGAAGAAGAAGAAGAAGAAGAAGAAGAAGAAGAAGGAGAAGAAGAAGGGAGGGTTGCAGCTGAGATGCTCAGAGCACGTGGGAACCAGCCGGGCAGAGAGCCTCGCACCCTGCTGCCTGCGTGGGGTCTTGAACCCGCCGGTGACCACGCATCCTAGACGGGTTTGAGTTTGGACATTTCTACCCAAAACACGGCTCCCCGAGGGGCGTCTGCTGGGCCTCCCTGTTCGCCCGGTTCCTGATGTGACCGGGTGAGTGGGGTGGGGGTGCCGCTGTGGGCAGCGTCTGCCCCCACGGGGGCCCCCTTTCCCGTCCCGCAGGTCATGGGTCATAGGCCGTAGGTCAGGCAGAGACCGTGGCCCCGAGACGCCCAGGTCCCCTTCGGCGCTCCCGGCTCAGTCTGTCTGTGCTCTCCCTCCTGCTACGGGGTCCCCGCCCCGCCCCGGCCCCCCGCCTCGCCCGCCTCCCTCCTCCTCCACAGCTCACATCTGCTCACATCTGCTCGCAGCCGCCGCTGGCTCAGCGGTTTCTGCTTCAGTAAGACTTGGCCTCGGCCTTAATTATGCAGCGATGTTCGCAGTCACGGCTGTGCGTGTGTGCGCGCGTGTGGTGTGTGTGCATGCATGTGCCTGTGTATATACATGTGCGTGCGTGTGCATGCGTATGCATATGCATGTGTGCGCGTGTGTGTGTGTGCGTGTGTGCGCGTGCGCACGCGTGATTTTAAAAAAAGTAGTGTATTTTTAAACCGCGAAGGAACTGGTGCTGTCAGGGCATAGTCACATCAGAGGTGCCGGTGCAGGGGCAGATGGTGACCCAGAATCTGCCCTGTGGCCGAGGGGCGGATGCGCTGGCACTGACCATGACTGGACGGAGCCCACCTGGGCCGGAGCCCTCTCTGAGCCCCGCCCCCCGCCCCCTCCTGCAGGGACCTGGCTGTTTTATATCAGAGGCCCAGGGCACGAATCCGGGCATGGGTGGCTCTGGCCAGCCTGGCCGGGGGTGGGGGACATGGGCGGTCGGCCGGCCTGCCTGCTGGTCGCACTCCTGGTCCAGGGGACCATTTGCATATGAGCCTTTTATTCTATAGACAGACACGGAGCGGCCGGATGATTCTGCCTTCAGAGATCATCGTCCTCTGGCCGCTCCGTGTAGATTCTAGAGGCAGTGATTATATATATATATATAAAAGCCTGAGCAACCATTATGACCAGCTGATCGGCCAGTGGCTAGGACACGCACTGACCACCAGGGGGCAGACACTCCACCCAGGAGCTGTCCACTGGTGGTCAGTGCACTCCCACAGCCAACCTCCCGCCGACCCTCCCCCCGGCCGGCCGGCCCCGATCTGCCCCTATCTGCCCCCCAGGCCAGGGGACCCGCCCGCGCACAGACCCATGCACCGGGCCTCCGCATTGCGTGGACCCAGACAGGTCCACGTTCAGCTGCTTCTGTCGGGGCCACAGCCCCAGCCGCCCCGTGTCCTCAGGACGCCCTCAGGGGACACGGAAGACGGGTCTGCTGCCCTGGCTTCCTCCTCCTCCTCCTGAGAAGGCGCTGCTATTTCTCCCCGACCTCAGGCACGCCCACGGGGTCAGGGAAACGAGGGAGAGAGGTCGGCGCTGAGCAGCCGCTCCTGGGAGATCCAGGCTCAGCTTCCTCCCTGGGAGACGTGGCGGGATTCAGTGAGAATCGGGCGGGATTTAATGAGAATCGGGCGGGATTTAATGAGAATCGGGCGGATGCTCGGAAAGACTGACCGAGCCGAAGCCGGTGTGGCTCCGTGGATAGAGCGCCGGCCTGTGGGGACTGGAGGGTCCCGGGTTCGGTTCCGGTCAAGGGCATGGACCTGGGTGGCGGGCACATCCCCGGTGGGGGGCGTGCAGGAGGCAGCTGATGGATGTTTCTCTCTCTCATCAACATTTCTAGCTCTCTATTCCTCTCCCTTCCTCTCTGTGGAAAATCAATAAAATATATTTTTTAAAAAGAAAAGAGACTGACAAAGATCCGATCTGGGCGCGCCTGTCGCTGAGTGACGCGGGGACACAGGGTCCCACAGGCCCGTGGTCGGCAAACTGCGGCCTGCACATGAGACAGAAACATCCCCGATGAGGAAGGATCCTGATGGGCTGCCTCCTGCACGCCCCCCACTGGGGACGGAGCCCGCCACCCGGGCCTGTGCCCTGACCGGGAATGGAGCCCTGACCTCCTGGTTCCCAGGTGGACGCCCAACCACGGAGCCGCTTGGGGTCCTTGTTTTTGGGGGATGAGGAAACCCAGGGAGAGGGGGGCGGGGCTGAGGAATACATTCCAGAGGCCGTGATGCGATGGGGCAGGTGGTGTTTGTACCCAGGCCAGACTCTCCCCCGGAGCCTCCGATGGCCTTTCCCTGAGCTTCGAGCTGAGCCACGGGGCTGGGCGGGTGGGGGAGCATGGATGTGAGGCTTTTAGGAGCGCCAGAGGGTATTGATCTCGGAAAGCCTGCCGCCGCCGTATCGCCCATTACCCGGCCGATGAGTTCCCGGACGCACAGCGCCAGCCTCGCTGACCAGTTCCATTATTTTTTTTAAATGTATTTTTATGGATGTCAGAGGGGCAGGGAGAGGGAGAGAGAGAGAGAGAGAGACATCCATGAGGAGAGAGCATCATGGATCAGCTGCCTCCTGCATGCCCCCCCCTGGGGATCGAGCCCCGAACCCGGGCCTGTGCCCTTGACCGGGAATCGAACCCGGGACATTTCCGTCTGCCAGGCCGGCGCTCTATCCGCTGAGCCACACCGGGTTTGGCTTTAACTGGTTTTGAAGCGTGTGCTGGTGCCGGCGTCACCACGAAGCAAAATTACGTTTGCTGTGTCTGCTGGCCCATTCTGGTGATTTTACGATCAACGCGTGGTTCCAGTCGATTGATTGTTGTCGGAAGCGATCAGCATTAATGGTTTCACCTGGTCCGAGAAGCTCATAATGCGCCACACCCTCCCGATCCCGCCAGACGCAGAGCAGTGTCTTCTTTCCGAAGCGATCTGGCCTGGCAGTCGATGTTGATGGTTGACCTGGATCAACCCGTGATTCTGTGCGTTTGGGATTCTCAGAATAAACCCACTTTTCATCGCCAGTCACAATTCGGTGCAAAAAAGACTTTCTTTCGTGCCGTTGAAGCACCATTTTACTGATGACTTTTCGGTTTTCCATTTGTCTTTCTTTCAGTGGATGTGGCACCCGTTTTCCTTCCTTTAAAATCTGCCCCGTTGCTTGTAAACGATCGGAAACTGTTTGCTGAGCAACGTTGAATCTCTCTGCAAGTTGTTTTTTGAGTTTGACACGCGTCTTCATCCACTAATGCTTGTCATGGTCGGTCTTCCAACTTTTCCGGTGGACCTGGGCGTTCTTTGTCTTTCACACCGAAATCCTCCCTTTTAAAGCGTTTACACCAGCGTTCACTCGTATCTTGAGATGGAGGGTGTTCACCATACGCTTCCCAAGTATACAATCCCTTTCTGCAGCGCTTTTCTTCAAAATAATGAATTAAAACTTCCCACAGATGCTCTTTTTGACACGAAATTCCACATTGTTAAGCATAGAAACATCTATGATGTGAACACCTTCAGCAGACTGGACAGGCGGCGTTTTGAAGCTTGCTGTCAACACCACAAAACAGCATCCATGTCAAAGCGTGTACATGTCAACCTGTGTGTGGCTCCGTCGATTGGAAAAATCCGCCGTGTTCACTGGTCCACCTGGGACGCAGGAGGCCGGCGCCTGAGGCCGGTGCCCAGATTCCAATCAGCGAAGACGCCGTGGTCTCTCCCCAAGCATCTTCCCTGCCGGTTCCTCTGAGACCCGTGGCCGGCAAACGGCGGCTCGCGAGCCACTGCGGCTCTCTGGCCCCCGGAGGGCGGCTCTTCCACAGAACGCCACGGCCTGGGCGGGTCCGTGTGGGAGACGTGGCGTCCGGAGACGTTTACGTGTAAACAACGTGGCTCTCCGGAGACGTGTCCGCCGTGGTGCTGTGGGTGTTTGGCTCCGTGGATGGGTGAGTTTGCCAACCGCGGGTTTAAGGCTCCTCAGACACACGTCTCCTTGCGTCCGCCCGCACTCCCCACGCGCCCATCCAGGCTACAAAGACCCAGAATCACACATGTGTGACGCACCGTGGCTTTCCATGTACCCGTTCTCGGCGAGGCGCCTTTAAAACAGACGTACAGATGTGTGTTCTCCCTCGGAGGAGCCAGCCATTCGTCCTAAAAGGTAACTGCGCGTCCAGCAGCTGCTCTGTGAAGAGAGAATCCCTCCCTGGCTCAGAGGGGGCTCCGAGCGCCTGAGACGCAGAGGGACCCCGGCCACACACTCACACAGACATAGACACACACATAGACACACACACATAGACACATATACACATACATACACATACACACAGAGACATACATAGAGAGACACACACAAAGACACACAGACACACATACACACATGTACACAGAGACACACATATGGACATACAAACACACACATACACACATATACACATATACACACACAGCCACACACACAAAAATACTCACACACAGAGACACACACATATAGACACACACTCACACACATAGACACACACGTACACACATACACACAGATACACACACACACACAGATACACACACACACACTCACACACACGCCGCCCTCTCTGCTAGTCTCATTTCCGGCAGCCTGTGTGTGAGCAGCAAGAATAACCTTCGACAAAAAAATCTCATCCTCGTGTGTTTTTTTAATGAAGAAAAGATGGTCCTTTTCCCGTGTCCTGGGCCGCGGGGAATGGATGTTCCAGGAGGTCAGTGGGAGCGGACCCACAGCCGGGAGCGGCCGGCGGGCGGTGGAAGCCGGTGGATTGGGGGGACGGGCGCACGGCCCCCCTGTGCCTGGAGGTCCAGGGGCCTCGCAGGCGGGCCGGCGGCCGGGCCGGGCCCCCCCGCACAAGGCCCCTTTGTTCCCGCGGCCGCCGGGAGACGTGACCCGCCGTCTCATTTGTCAGCGGCGTCCGCCCCGCTTCCTGCCGTGAATGATGGGAAACAGGTTTTTCTGGAAATAAAGGGGGGCGTTCCAGCCGGTGCCCGGACCCTCCGGCCCTCCCTCCGAGGCCGGGGCCGGGCTGGGGGCTCCTTCCTGGGGCGCAGAGGCGGGAACGGGGGACACACCACAGGGCTGCCTCACCCCAGGCCCGCTCCGCCTCTCTCCCAGAAAAAATTAAAAAAATGAAAAAGACGGAAATTAAATAAACAAATAAACACACAAATAGACCAGCAGCTCGTGTTCCCATTCCTCGGCACGGATGGAACAGAATCGGATTTTTTTCAGTCCACGAGTGAACATAACCCCGTAGGAAGGGTTAAACTCTTAAAAAAATTTTTTATATATATAAGTTTTATATATATATATAATATCTACATTAAGGTGACTAGATCGTCCTGCTTTTGGCGCAACAGTCCTGGTTTCCAACAATTTTTCTTGCGTCCCTCGGCGTTTTAAAAGGTCCCGATTTTTGGAAAGAATCTTTCCAATCTTTCCAAAAATCAGGACTGTTTCCTGCCGAGGGACGCAGGAAAAAAATTGTTAAACATCAGGATTGTCCTGCCAAATGCGGGACGATCTGGTCACCTTAGTCTCTATATATATTATTGATTTTTTTTTTACAGGGAGGAAGGGTGAGGGATAGAGAGCCAGAAACACCGATAAGAGAGAAACATCCATCAGCTGCCTCCTGCATGCCCCCCCACTGGGGATGCGCCCGCAACCAAGGTCCATGCCCTTGGCCGGAATAGAACCCGGGACCCTTCAGTCTGCAGGCCGACGCTCTATCCACTGAGCCGCACCGGCCGGGGCAGGGTTGGGCTCTTGCACACCCGCAGAGAGGTTTCCAGAAGCCGCTCGGGCGGTAACATGCTCACACCCAGCGGTGAGCCGGGCCGGCGTGGCTCCACGGCCGAGCGTCCATCTCCGAGCCAGGAGGCCAGGGTTCGATGCCCGGCCAAGGGCACAGGCTGCGGGCTCGGTCCCCAGCGGGGGGTGTGCAGGAGGCGGCGTTATCCGGATCCTCTCTCATCATGAATGCTTCTCTCTCTCCCCCGCTTCCTCTCTGACACCAATATAAAATTATATATATATATATTTTATATTATATATATTATTAATATATATATATATATATATATATATATATATATGAAGAAGACGGCAATCAGGTCTGCTCTAACAGAGAGCCTTCCCTGTGGACACATGGGGGCCGTCCGCCTCTCTCTCCGCCTTTGAAACAGCAGCCAGGACGCCGGCCTGCAGGCCTCGGTCCTGAGGGAGCCCGCACATCTGGAAGGCTGAGACGCAGAGGGAGCCAGTGAGGGGGCGGGCGGGGAGAGGGTGGTGGGGAGGAGGGGAAGGAGGAGGGAGGAGGGAGCAGGGAATGAGGGGGCGGGCGGGAGAGGGGGGCGGGGAGAGGGGGGCGGGGAGGAGGGGGAGGGGTGGAGGGAGGAGGAAGGAGGGGGCAGGGAGGAGGGAGCGGGGAGTGAGGGGGCGGGCGGGGAGAGGGGGGCAGGGAGGAGGGGGGCAGGGAGAGGGGGGCAGGGAGGAGGGGGAGGAGGGGGAGGAGGAGGAGGGAGCAGGGAGTCCTCCGGATTTAAAAATGCAGATGTTGCACGCGGCCGCCAGTCCGGCCCCGGGACCCAGAGGCCACGGCGGGAAACTAAAATCGTCGCCTGGGCCCCGGCCGAGCTGACCCAATCCGGAGCGGGGGCCCCACCCAGATCTGCGGGGGCAGAGGGACCCCGGGCCCTTGTGACAAGCCCCCTCACCCCCGCCATCCGGGCCCCCTCTCTGGGCCCCCCACTGCGGGGGCGCCTCCAGGCTGCTGGGCGGCTGCCAGGGCCTCCCCCTCCCGCTCCGCCTCCCGGTGCCCCGGACGGTCCAGGCCCGGCCAGCGCCGGCCTGAGAGACACAGACACCGGGGCCCCTATTCCCCTCCCCCTAACTGCAGCTCGAGAGCCACAGGCGGCTCTCTGGCCCCTGGAGGGCGGCTCTTCCACAGAACACCAGGGCCCGGGCGCGTCTGTGTGGAAGACGTGGCGTCCGGAGACGTTTACGTGTAAACAATGTGGCCCTCTAGAGCACGTGTGTCAAACACAAGGCCCGCGGGCCAAATCCAGCCCACCAGGCCTTGCAATGTGGCCCGCACCGCGCTGTCATCACTGCACTCCGCCGTCAGTTTATGACATTGTCAGTTTATGACTGTTCAGTAAACCATTCGGCCCGCGATTTAGGCTGGATTTTAGATTTTGGCCCCTTC
>NC_140522.1:841662-897038 GCF_964339955.1 Pipistrellus hanaki
AGGCCCAGCGTGCACCGGTGAGGCCCCTCGGCATGGCCATCGATCGGGGCTGAGGCGGTGGGGGAGCTGCTGGCTGGGGGACGTGGGGGACTGTGGGAGGTTGGCTGGTGGGCTGTGAGGATGGACTGCAGGAGGCGGGCCGGCCACAGGAGGTTGGCTGTGGGAGCGCACTGACCACCAGGGGGCAGCTCCTGCATTGAGCGTCTGCCCCCTGATGGTCAGTGCACGTCATGGCAACCAGTCGACCAGTTGACCCGTTGTTCGGTCACTAGGTAGTTCGGTTGCTTAGGTGTTTATAGATATAGATATAGATGATATAGATATAGATATAGATATAGATATATAGATGTAGATATAGATATATAGATATAGATATAGATATATAGATATATAGATATAGATATAGATATAGATATATAGATGTAGATATAGATGTAGATATAGATATATAGATATAGATATAGATATATAGATATATAGATATAGATATATAGATGTAAATATAGATATATAGATAGATAGATATAGATATAGATATAGATTTATTGATCTCAGAGAGAGGGAGAGAGAGAGAAACATCCATGAGGAGAGAGAATCATGGACCGGCTGCCTCCTGCACGCCCCCCACTGGGGATGGAGCCCGAACCCCGGGCCTGTGCCCTGACCGGGAATCGAACCCTGACCTCCTGGTTCATACGTTGACGCTCAACCCCTGGGCCACGCTGGCTGGGCCGTTCTTATTCCTTTTGCAAATGGCTTCAGGCGACTCTGCGGTCTGCCCCCCCCCCCTCCCCTCCCCTCCCCTCTCCTCCCTCCCCTCCCCTCCCGATACCGCGGAGACAGGGGCGCTGGCCGGAGTCCGCGTCTGAGGTTTGCTTCAGTGAACATTCAACGCTGTCGGTGAGTTTGGGATTTAAGTCGAAACCACCGACCGTTGATTGTACCCTACGGCTAACCATGACCGCCACCAGCCTGCCTGCCCGCCCACCTGCCTACTGGACGGCTTCCGACCCCCCTCCCCCCCCATTCCCCCCTCCCCCGGCCAGACACGGCGGTCAAAGGCCACAATCAACATTCATTGCTGTCGGTGGGTTGAGCTGTGTGGACGAGCTCACTGGACAATGAATGCAACTGTGGCCCCTTTTTCCACGGTGGAGACCGAGTGAGGGCGTGCGTCCGGCCCCCTCCGAGGGGCGCGGCGTCCGGAGGGGGGTGCCGGTGGGGGGGGGGCGTCCCGGGGTCCCCTGGTTTACACGCTCGCTGTCTGTCGCGTGTTCGGGTTTGGAGGAAAAAGGCCTTCGTTTGGGGACAGAGAGGAATGATACTTGTCTGCACTTCTGTGAGTTATTAAAATAATAATAATAATAATAATAGCCGAAACCGGCTTGGCTCAGTGGATAGAGCGTCGGCCTGCGGACTGAAGGGTCCCGGGTTCGATTCCGGTCAAGGGCGTGGACCTTGGTTGCGGGCACATCCCCAGTGGGGGGCGTGCAGGAGGCGGCTGATGGATGTTTCTCTCTCATCGATGTTTCCAGCTCTCTGTCCCTCTCCCTTCCTCTGTGTAAAAAAATCAATAAAATATATTTAAAATAATAATAATAATCATAGAGAGAACTTTGTGGGAGAAGGTTGACGTTTTGGGCGTGATCCACTGCAGGAAGGTCTAAGTCAGCGGCCTTGGGGCTGTCGCGGTGGGAGGGGGGCGTGAAGGAGGAGGCAGACGGGCATCTGGGAGTCGGTGATGCAGAGGGTTTGTTCTCGGCGCTCCACACTCAACGGGTTGATTCTCTCTCTTTTTTAAAAATAATTTTTGTTGATGTCAGAGAGGAAGGGAGAAGGAGGGGGAGAGAGGAACATCCACGATGAGAGAGAATCACGGATCAGCTGCCTCCCGCACGCCCCCCCTTCCCCCCCCACTAAGGATGGAACTTACAACCCTGGGCATTTGCCCTTGACCGGAATCGAACCCGGGACCCTTCTGTCTGCAGGGCGACGCTCTACCCACTGAGACAAACCAGCTACGTCTGTGTTTATTTACGTTTTAAGTATACTTTTACTTATTTCAGAGAGGAAGGGAGAAGGAAAAAGAGAGAGAAACATCCATGATGGGAGAGGATCATGGACCGGCTGCCTCCTGCACGCCCCACCCTGGGGATGGAGCCCGCAACCCGGGCCTGTGCCCTGACCGGGAATCGAACCACGACCTCCTGGTTCCTAGGTGGATGCTCAGCCACGGAGCTAAGTCAGCCTGGCCGATGGGTTGATTCTGTATGTGAACCCCGAAAAGGTCATGCGAGACATAAAAGAAAAGAAAAAAAAGATGGAAAATTTTGGGGAATGGTTCCAGTTTCTCTCCCCGCCACGGATCACAAACGAAACGCATGCTTTGAACTTTACAAGAGTTTAAAGGATTTTCCTGGGGTTATTTTTGGCTGCGCGTGGTTTTTCTCCGAGACGCTGACTTTATAAAACCCGGCATTCCCCTGGACCTGAAGGTAAGAAAAATTCCTTTCTGGAAACAGATTTTTCTCATTTTCGTAGGATTGCCGATGACAGCCAGCAAGAACGGCGAGCGTTTACGTAGCGGTCAAATTGTTGTTTTTACTAATCCTTTCTTTTTTTTACTTCCACCATGCTACGACAATCATATATACATACACGGAGCGGCCCAAGGATGATGATCTCTGAACGCATAATAAATAATCTGGCCACTCCGTGTGTGTGTGTGTGTGTGTGTATGTGTATGTTAGAGGCCTGGTGCATGAATGGGTGCATGGGTGGGGTCCGGCCAGCCTGGCCAGGGGGAGGGGACATGGGCGGTCGGCCGGCCTGCCTGCTGGTTGAACTCCTGGTCGAGGGGACCATTTGCATATGTGCCTTTTATTCTATAGGATAGACACGGAGTTGCCAGGTTATGATGCGTTCAGAGAGCATCATCATCTGGCCACTCTGTGTGTGTGTGTGTGTGTGTGTGTGTGTGTGTGTGTGTGTTTATTGAGTTCAGAGAGGAAGGGAGTGGGAAAGAGAGATAGAAAGCATCCCTGATGAGAGGGAATCATGGATCGGCTGCCTCCTGCACGCCCCCTCCTGGGGATCGAGGGAAACCCGGGCCTGTGCCCTGACGGGAATCGAACCCTGACCTTCTGGGTCCTAATTGGTGCTCTGCCCCTGAGCCACGCCGGCCGGGCCGGCCACCCTATTTTCATGGATCTTCATCGCTGTTTCCAACTCCCTCCCCCTCCTCTGCAGACAAGCCCACCCCTCCCTCTCTCTCTCTAGAGAAGCGATGTTTAAACAATGTGGCTCTCCAGCCGAAACCGGTTTGGCTCAGTGGATAGAGCGTCGGCCTGCGGACTGAAAGGTCCCGGGTTCGATTCCTGGTCAGGGGCGTGCGCCTTGGTTGCGGGTGCATTCCCCGTAGGGGGTGTGCAGGAGGCAGCTGATGGATGTTTCTCTCTCATCGATGTTTCTCTCTATTCTTCTCTCTTCCTCTCTGTAAAAAAAAAATCAATAAAATATATATTTTAAAATGTGGCTCTCCATGCCGAGACCGGTTTGGCTCAGTGGATAGAGCGTCGGCTTGGGGACTGAGGGGTCCCGGGTTCGATTCCCGGTCAGGGGCATGTGCCTTGGTTGCGGGCATGTCCCCAGTGGGGGGTGTGCAAGAGGCGGCTGATCTATGACTCTCTCTCATCGATGTTTCTAACTCTATCTCTCTCCCTTCCTATCTGTACAAAATCAATAATATATATATATATATATATATATATATATATATATATAAAAAATAAAAAAATAAAAAAAAATTAAAATGTGGCTCTCCAAAGAGATGTCCGTCGTGGTGCTGTTGGTATCGGGCTCTGCGGACGAAGGAGTTTGCCGACCGCGGGGCTGGGGCAGGAGCGGGCGCTGGAGGCTCCGGGTTTGCGACCCACACCTGGCCCCGCCCTCCCACCGGCCCTGAGGGCGCTCAGCTGCTGCGGGGCCAGCCGCCGGACGCTTCAGGCCGAGAGGAGGCTGCTGGCCGGGCGGGCGGGCGGGCGGGCGGACACTCCTGCTCCCAGCGCACCAGCTGGGGCTGGCGACCCCCAGACCACAGCCCCGGGGGCACTGGGCACCCGCTCAGCCACGGACGCTGCCTGGTGAGTGCTGCGCGCCCAGCGGCCAGGCGCCCCCACAGGCTGGAGTGAGGAGGGCAGGCCGGCCGGCCGGGCCCTCGGGGGCCAGCTCCTGCCCAGGAAGCCGGTTCTCACAACGTCCCCGCGCTCAGAGCACATGCTTTGCACGTGTGTGTGTGTTCACGTGTGCTTTTGTGGGTGTCTGAGAGGGAGGGAGAGGCAGAAAGAGAGAGAAGCATCCAGGATGAGAGAGAGTCCTGGATCGGCGGCCTCCTGCACGCCCCCTCCTGGGGGGACTGAGCGTGCAATCTGGGCCTGTGCCCTGACAGGGAATCGAACCCTGACCTCCTGGTTCACAGGTCGATTTTCTCAACCCCTGAGCCACGCCGACCTGGCAAAAGAGGCCCCTTTATTTATGTATTTACATCTCTTTTTTTTAAAATATGTTTTACTGTTTTGTTTTTTTTACAGAGAGGAAGGGAGAGGGAGAGAGAGTTAGAAACATCGATGAGAGAGAAACATGGATCCGCTGCCTCCTGCACCCTCCCCCCGCCCCACTGGGGATGTGCCCACAGCCCAGGCACATGCCCTTGAACGGAATCGAACCCGGTCCGCAGGGCGACGCTCTATCCACTGAGCCACACCAGCCAGGCGCCATTTTTTCTTTTCTTTTTATTTTATTTATTTATTTTACTATTATTATTTTTTTATGGGAAATGGCAGGGCCCGCGTTGAAAGAGCACAGGTTTCCCTCCGACTCCGGCAGCCTCCGTCCTGAGTGAGGGCTGGGCAGTGGGACGGCAGAGGCGGCGGGAGTCAGCGGGGGGCAGCGGGGAGGGGGGTCTGGGGGACAGCGGGGGGTTCAGGCTGAGGAAGGCCATGCTCTGCCGGACACAGCGCCCTGTGTCTGCGCGACACCAGGGAGCTGCGCTCTGGCCGGTTCCTGGCCTGCAAAGCCCGTGCCGTCCCCCGCGCGGAGGCCCAGCCCCCGCACTTGAACTTGAGAAGCTGATGAGCCGGAAGAGCCGCTGGCAGGGCCCCGGGCCCTTGGCTCCCTGTGAGGAACGAAGCTTTAGCACAGACTCTGTTTGTTTATTGCAATGCGGTGTGTGTGGGTCCTTTGAATCCGGGGGGCGCATTGGGGGTACCCCAGCTGCCCAGAAGCCAGAGGCTCCCAGCCCCGGGTAGATACAGCCGAGGGAACCCCCTCCCCACACTGCTCCCCGGAGGCCACATGGGGCGGAGGCCGCAGGGCGGCCGGCTGTGCTCAGACCTCAGCTGAACCCGAGGGCCAGCCAGGCCGGGGCCGCTGGGCAGCCACACGGGGCTCTCAGACCCCGAGGGGGCGCCAGCCAGGCCCCCATCACCCTGTCCCCTTCGACGCCGGGCTGTGGAAGCCCACGGGGACAGAACGCTCCTGCTGGGCTGGACCGTGACAATTGGGGTCCTTTTTTAATTTGATTTTTTTAAGTTTTTATTGACTTCAGAGAGGAAGGGAGAGGGAGAGAGAGAGAGAACACATTTGTGATGAGAGAGGATTGTGGATCAGCTGCCTCCTGCACCCCCCCCTACTGGCGATGCCA
Organism: Pipistrellus hanaki; assembly: GCF_964339955.1. Lineage (NCBI taxonomy): Eukaryota > Metazoa > Chordata > Mammalia > Chiroptera > Vespertilionidae > Pipistrellus > Pipistrellus hanaki. Next base: position 847,364 of record NC_140522.1, read on the forward strand.
CCCGCAACCAGGGCCTGTGCCCTGACCGGGAATGGAACCCGGGACCCTTCAGCCCCGCGGGCCCTTGCTCTATCCACTGAGCCACACTAGTCAGGGCCCCCGAATTTTGCAGATGAGCAGAGTAAAGCCACATGGCTCGGCCTGGCCGACGCCAACGCCGATCTCTGCCACCCCTGCCGCAGCCGGGCCCCAGGCCCTCGGCCCTCGGCCCTGCGGGGGGCGCCGGGCAGCCCCTCGGACAGCCCGGCCCAGCCCCGTGCGGACAGCGGGGGTGAGAGCTGTGTTCGCCCGGCCTGGGACCCACGGGGCCGTGACCGTCACCCCGTCACTGCTCGGCGTGCGTGTTCTCGGTGTGAATTCGGGGGTTTTCATTGTGGTTCTCATCGCTCCTGCACCAAGCGTCTGCCCCCTGGTGGTCAGTGTGCGTCATAGCGGCCGGGTTTTTACAGAGACAGACTAGCGGCCCGGCCTGCCCCCTCTCCAATCAGGGCCCCTCAGGGAGGTGTGACGGCCGCCTTCGGCCCGACCCCTCTCGCAACGCGGGACTGCGGGCTCCTAACCGCTCGCCTGCCTGCCCCCCCGCCGCCCCAGCTGCCCCCCTGCCGGCCTGCCTGGCCGCCCCCAACTGCCCCCTACTGGTCTGCCTGGATGCCCCCCAACTGCCCCCCTGTCAGCCTGTCCACCCCCCAGCTGTCCCTGTGCCGGCCTGCCTGGCTGCCCCCAACTGCCCCCTGTCAGCCTGCCTGGCTGCCCCCAACTGCCCCCTGTCAGCCTGGCCGCCCCCCCAACTGCCCCCCCTACTGGTCTGCCTGGATGTCCCCCAACTGCCCCCCTGTCAGCCTGGCCATCCCCAACTGCCCCCCACCCCGCCGCTCCCCCCAACTGCCCCCCTGCCTGCCTGTCCGCCCCCAACTGCCCCCCTGTCAGCCTGTCTGCCCCCAACTGCCCCCTACTGGTCTGCCTGGCTGCCTCCCAACTACCTCCCTGCAGGCCTGCCTGGCCGCCCCCAACTGCCCCCAAACTGCCTGGCTGCTCCCCAACTTCCCCCCTGCTGGCCTGGCCGCCCCCCTAACTGCCTCCCTGCCGGCCTGTCTGGCCGCCCCTCCCTGCCAGCCTCCTTGGCTGCCCCCCAGTTGTCCCCTGCTGGCTGGCCTGGCCACCCCTCTTCTGCCCCCCTGCTGGCCTGGCCACCTCCCAACTGCCTCCCTCTCTGCTGGCCTGGCCACCCCCCCCAACTGCCTCCCTGCCGGCCTGTCTGGCCGCCCCTCACTGCCAGCCTCCTTGGCTGCCCCCCAGTTGTCCCTGCTGGCTGGCCTGGCCACCCCTCTTCTGCCCCCCTGCTGGCCTGGCCACCTGCCAACTGCCTCCCTCCCTGCTGGCCTGGCCACCCCCCCCAACTGCCTCCCTCCCTGCTGGCCTGCCTGGCTGCCCCCCAACTGCCCCCCTGCTGGTCTGGCCGCCCCCCAACTGCCCCCCTGCCGGCCTGCCTGGCTGCCCCCGCATTGCCCCTCTGCTGGCCTGACAACCCCTAACTGCCCCCCCTGCAGGCCTGGCTGCCCTCCAACTGCCCCCCCGCCCCTGCTGTCCTAGTCACCCCCCAACTGCCAGCCTGCCTGGCCACCCGCCAGCTGCCCCCTGCTGGTCTGGCTGTCCCCCAACTGCCCCCCCTGTCAGCCTGGCCACCCCCAACTGCCCCCCCTGCTGTCCTAGTCACCCCCCAACTGCCGGCCTGCCTGCCGCCCCCCAACTGCGCCTGGCCGTCCCCCTCTGCCCCCCTGCAGACCTGGTCGCCCCCTAGCTGTCGGAAGAAAGAGGACATCAGGAGGGTGTTGGGCACCGGGCTAATCAGCGATTCCCCTCTGATCAGTGTGGACGGTGCCCTCAGGCCGAGGAGGGTGAGGCCCACTGTCCTCCGAGGACCCCGGATGGCCGGCAGAGGAGGACGGGGCGCAGGAAGGGGCAGCCGCCGGGGAGACTGTGATCACAGGCTCGCACGCTCGGCCTCCGTGTCCTCTCTTTACGTCTGCGTGTCCGTGTCCAGCGGCCCCCCGCCGGCCGGCCTGGCCCCCTCTTTTCAAAAATGACCATCGTCCTGGCCGGTGTGGCTCAGTGCACACAGCGTCGGCCTGTGGACCAAAGGGTCCCGGGTTCGATTCCGGTCAGGGGCACGGACCTCGGTGGCAGGGTCCTCCCCAGCCAGGGCCCTGGTCAGGGAGCGTACAGTTGGCAGCCCATTGATGTTTCTCTCCGTCTCCCTCTCTCTCTCTCTCTCTCTCTCTCTCTCTCTCTCTCTGAAAAGCAATGGGAAAACGTCCTCGGGTGAGGACTGAACAGTAAAAATCCTGGCTAATAAAAGAGTAATATGCAAATTGACCATCACTCCAACACACAAGATGGCTGCCCCCATGTGGTCAAAGATCCTGCCCCCATGTGGACACAAGATGGCCACCACAAGATTGCCAACAGGGGAGGGCAGTTGGGAGGGACCAGGCCTGCAGGGGAGGGCAGTTGGGGGGGACCATGCATACAGGGGAAGACAGTTGGGGGGTACCCAGGCCTGCAGGGGAGGGCAGTTGAGGGGGACCACGCCTGCAGGGGAGGGCAGTTGGGGTTGATCAAGCCTGCAGGGGAGGGCAGTTGGGGGGGACCAGGCCTGCAGGGGAGAGCAGTTGAGGGGGACCACGCCTGCAGGGGAGGGCAGTTGGGGGGGGGGCCAGGCCTGCAGGGGAGGGCAGTTGGGGTTGATCAAGCCTGCAGGGGAGGACAGCCAGGGGTGACCAGCTGGCAGAGGAGGGCAGTTGGGTGCAACCATGCATACAGGGGAGGACAGTTGGGGGGCACCAGGCTTGCAGGGGAGAGCAGTTGGGGTGGGGTGGGGGACTAGGCCTGCAGGGGAGGGCAGTTAGGGGCAAACAGGCTGGCATCAATCAGGTTGGCAGGGGAGTGGTTAGGGGGTGATCAGGCTGGCAGGCAGAAGTGGTTATGGCCAATAAGGCAGAGGCAGGTGAGCAGTTGGGAGCCAGCGGTCCTGGATTGCGAGAGGGATGTGAGAGGGATGAACCTACCAGGATTGGGCCTCCACGGGCAGTCGGACACCCCTCGAGGGGTCCCAGATTGGAGAGGGCGCAGGCTGGGCTGAGGGAAACACAGCCCTCCCCCCCTGCTGTGTATGAATTTCGAGCACCGGGGCCTCTGGTAAGTAATAAGTGTCTAACCAGGTGGAATCCCATCGCATCTTCCCGCCTGAGCGGCTCCCGCGGCCCCGGCCGCCTTCCCCACCGCACGGCGTGTTACACGCAATGCCGCCGACCAGGGGGGCGCGGGGGCAGCCTCCTGTGCTGGCGCGGGACACCGGGGCCGCGGGCCAGGAGTGGAACAGGCTGGACCTTCCCCTCTGAGCCGACGCTGTGTTCTCATCCCGGAATTCACACGGACGCTGATGCTCCAGGAATACCGTTTGGAGAAACGTGGGTGGCGTTCCAGGCAGACGCTGCGACTTTCCGGAAAGATCCTTCAATGAGAGAGGGTCCGCCCAGCCGGCGAGGCTCAGCGGCTGAGTGTTGACCTACGGACCAGGAGGTCAGGGTTCGATTCCCGGCCAGGGCACAGGCCCGGGTGGCGGGCTCCACCCCCAGTGTGGGGCGTGCGGGAGGCAGCCAATCAATACTCATCATTGATGCTTCTCTCTCCTCTCTCTCTCTCTCTCTCTCTCTCTCTCTCTCTCTCTCTCTCTCTCTCTCTCTCTCTCTCTCTCTCTCCCTCTCTCTCCCCCTCCCTCTCCTCCTCCCTCTCCCTCTCCTCCTCCCTCTCCCTCTCCCTCTCTCTTCCTGAAGTCAGTAACAATACATGCTTAAAAACCAAGCACGTATGAACAAACCATATGGCTTATCCGCATAACAGACACACGAGTCCTCACACGTAGAAGCACGCCCACCCCGGGCTGGGTAAATCCATCCCTGAGGTTTGAGCGCCACCTGGTGGCCGTTCCACGTTCAGGTGCACAGAATAATAAAGTGATAGGAGAGATCAGTTAATATATATATTAAAAATAATAATAATAATACATCGGTGTTAACACCCCTGTCCCAGAGAAAACAGAATCCTTTCCCAGGAAAGTTCATGGTTTGTGTTGCTTCCGAATAAAATATGAGCGCCCCTCGGTAAAAGGAAATCTGTGTTTTGTCACCTTTGAGTCCAGTCAGCATCGATTCAGGAAGGAAACGTATGTATTTCAGAGGAAAAGGGGGCCTGGGCTGAGATCCAGCCTTCGGAGACCCTCTTGTTTTCCTGTGTGTCCGGGGAGTTCGCCGCCTCCATAGCTTTCACGTGGAAACAAATTTCAAAAGTGAACACCTCGGTCGTCGACGAAGAAAGAAGAAGCCGGAGCTTGAGGGAACGATCGTATGTTTCTCTAAAGACAAACCGCAAACTCCTGTGAAGACCCGGTCCAGGTTTCCACCCTGAACATGTCTGTGTTATTGCACTCAGGAATGAACATCCTATTTAGAGTCAAAATGAAGTGAAAATTAATAGAACTTTTTGGTTAGTTATGTCATCATAGCATCCAAACCCCGCTGAACTCATTTATAGCCTACACAAAGGTTCTAGGCTTATGGAATCTTACAGATGCCATTGTAAAACTTTAAACACACACACACACACACACACACACACACACACACACATTTAAGGTAGAGTGGGGGGACATAACAGGTCCTCAGGATGGGAGAGGGGATCAGGCTGTCAGCTCCGGTAAGATTTATTTCCCTGGAGCATTCAAAGGACCTGCTTCCTCTGACATTTTAGATGATAAATGATTGGGGTCAGAACTCTTTCTTTATAACTGTGAGAATTTGGACTCACCTTCTAAGATTCCTTAAATAGTTTGTGAAGAAAATGTGCAACCAGAACGGGTGAAAAAAGGGGCCCATAGGATCCAGAGGGCAGTCAGTCTCCATGAGAGGTCGGCTGTGGACGGCAATGGAACAGGACCCTCAGTCCAGAGCTGCTGGCTGCAATAGGAGCCGCCATTGCTCGGGGCTCGCAGCCCCCATAGAATGAGACTCAATTGTGTGGGCCTGTGGCCAGCTATAGGACAGAAGCCTTTGCTCATTGCTCACAGCCCCCATAGAATGAGACTCATTGACCCAGCCTGTGGCCCGCAATAGGAGAGAAGCCATTGCTCAGGGCTCACAACCCAATGGAATGAGACTCAATTTTGGGGGTCAGTGGCTCTATTTAGGAGGAATGCCATAGCTGAAGGCTCGCAGGCACCATAGAAGAGACTCAATTGCTCGGGCCTGTTGCCGCCAATAAGTGACGCCACTACTCATTGCTCTCAGCCCCAATAGAATGTAACTCAATTGCCCAAACCTGTGGCCCACAATAAGATACGCCATTGCTCAGGGCTCACAGCCCCCATAGATTGAGACCCAAATGCACAGGCCTGCGGTCCCCAAAACGAGGGACACCATTGCTCAGGGCTAAATGCCCCAATAGAATGAGAATCAATTGGGTGGGACTGTGGCCCCAAATAGGATGGACTCCATTGCTCATAACTCACAGCCCCCACAGATTGAGACTCAATTGCCCAGGCCTGTTGCTGGCAATAAGTGACGCCACTACTCATTGCTCTCAGCCACAATAGAGTGAGACTCAATTGCCCGGGCCTGTTGCCCTCAAGAGGAGAGACGCTGTTGATTACGGCTCGCAACCTAAATAGAATGAGACTCAAATGTGCAGGCATGTGGCCCCCAATAGGAGACATGCCATTGCTCAGGGCTCACAGCCTCATAGAATGAGACTCAATTGCCCGGGCCTGTTGCCCCCAATAGGAGGGAGGCCATTGCTCATAACTCGCAGCCCCCATAGAATGAGACTCAATTGCTTGGACCTGTTGCTGGCAATAGGAGAGATGTCATTGCTCAGGGTTTGCAGCCCCCATTAATTGAGACTCCATTGTGTGAACCTGTGGCCCTCAATAGGAGGGAGGCCATTGCTCAGGGCTCACAGCCCCAATAGAATGAGACTCATTGACCCAGCCAGTGGCCCTCAATAGGAGAGAAGCCATTGCTCAGGGTTCACAGCCCCAATGGAATGAGACTCAATTTTGGGAGCCTGTGGCTCTATTTAGGAGGGACGCCATAGATGAAGGCTCTCAGCCCCATAGAATGAGACTCAATTGCTCGGGACTGTTGCCACCAATAAGTGATGCCACTACTCATTGCTCTCAGCCCCCATAGATTGAGACTCAATTGCGGGGAACTGTGGCCCGCAATAGGATAAACACCATTGCTCAGGGCTAAATGCCCCCATAGAATGAGACTCAATTGTGTGGGCCTGTGGCCCCAAATAGGATGGACGCTATTGCTCATAACTCACAGCCCCCACAGATTGAGACTCAAATGCCCAGGCCTGTTGCTAGCAATAAGTGACGCCACTACTCATTGCTCTCAGCCCAATTGAATGAGACTCAATTGCCAGGGTCTGTGGACCCCAATAGGAGGGAGCCCATTCTCATGGCTAATAGCCCCCATAGAGTGACACTCAATTGTGTGGGCCTGTGGCCAGCAATAGGAGGGAGGCTTTCAGCCCCCATAGAATGAGACTCAATTGCTAGGGCCTGTTGCCGGCAATAAGTGACGCCACTACTCATTGCTCTCAGCCCCAATAGAGTGAGACTCAATTGCCCAAACCTGTGGCCCGCAATAAGATACACTATTGCTCAGGACTTGTGGCCCCCAAAGACTGAGACTCAATTGCACGGGCCTGCGGTCCCCAAAACGAGGGACACCATTGCTCAGGGCTAAATGCCCCAATAGAATGAGACTCAATTGGGTGGGACTGTGGCCCCAAATAGGATGGACTCCATTGCTCATAACTCACAGCCCCCACAGATTGAGACTCAATTGTGTGGACCTGTTGCTGGCAATAAGTGACGCCACTACTCATTGCTCTCAGCACCAATAAAATGAGACTCAATTGCCAGGGTCTGTGGCCCCCAATAGGATGGATGCTATAGCTCAGGGCTCACAGGCCCCATAAAATAAGACTCAATTGTGTGGGCCTGTGGCCCCCAATAGAAGGGAGCCCAATTCTCAGGGTTAATAACCCCCATAGAATGACACTTAATTCTGTGGGCCTGTGGCCAGCAATAGGAGGGAGGCCATTGCTCAGGGCTCGCTGCCCCCATAGAATGAGACCCAATTGCTCCGGCCTGTTGCTGGCAATAAGTGACGCCACTATTCATTGCACTCAGCCCAATTGAATGAGACTCAAGTGCCCAAACCTGTGGCCCGCAATAAGATACACTATTTATTGCTCAGGACTTGCAGCCCCCATAGATTGAGACTCAATTGCACAGGCCTGCGGTCGGCAAATGAGGGACACCATTGCTCAGGGCTAAATGACCCAATAGAATGAGACTCAATTGGGTGGGACTGTGGCCCACAATGGTAGGGACACCATTGCTGAGGGCTCGCAGCCCCCATAGAATGAGACTCAATAGTGAAGGCCTGTGGCCCCAAATAGGATGGACTCCATTGCTCATAACTCGCAGCCCCACAGATTGAGACTCAAGTGCCAGGGCCTGTTGCTAGCAATAAGTGACGCCACTACTCATTGCTCTCAGGCCCAATAGAATGAGACTCAATTGCCCCAGCCTGAGGACCGCAATAGGAGGGAGGCCATTGCTCATAACTCGCAGCCCCCATAGAATGAGACTCAATTGCTCGGGCCTGTTGCTGGCAATTGGAGAGATGCCATTGCTCAGGGTTTGCAGCCCCCATTAAATGAGACTCAATTGTGTGGACCTGTGGCCAGCAATAGGAGGGAGGCCATTTCTCAGGGCTCAGCCCCCAATAGAATGAGACTCAATTGCCCCGGCCTGTTGCTAGCAATAAGTGACACCACTACTCATTGCTCTCAGGCCCAATTGAATGCGACTCAATTGCAAAGGCCTGTGTCCTGCAATAGGAGAGATGCCATTGCTCAGGGTTTGCATCCCAAATAGAATGAGACTCAAATGTGTGGGCCTGTGACCAGCAATAGGAGGGAGGCCATTGCTCAGGGCTCGCTGCCCCCATAGAATGAGACTCAATTGCTCTGGCCTGTTGCTGGCAATAAGTGACGCCACTATTCATTGCTCTCAGCCCAATAGAATGAGACTCAATTGCCCAAAACTGTGGCCCTCAAAGAAAGAGATGCCGTTGCTCAGGACTTATAGCCCCCATAGAATGAGACTCAATAGTGAAGGCCTGTCGTCCCAAATAGGATGGATGTTATTGCTCATAACTCACAGCACCCACAGATTGAGACTCAATTGCCCGGGCCTGTTGCTGGCAATAAGTGACGCCACTACTCATTGCTTTCAGCCCCAATAGAGTGAAACTCAATTGCCCGGGCCCGTTGCCCTCAAGAGGAGAGACGCCATTGATTATGGCTCGCAGCCCAAATAGAATGAGACTCAAATGTGCAGGCATGTGGCCCCCAATAGGAGTCATGCCATTGCTCAGGGCTCACAGCCCCATAGAATGAGACCCAATTGCTCCGGCCTGTTGCTGGCAATAAGTGACGCCACTATTCATTGCTCTCAGCCCAATTGAACGAGACTCAATTGCCCAAACCTGTGGCCCGCAATAAGATACACTATTTATTGCTCAGGACTTGCAGCCCCCATAGATTGAGACTCAATTGCACAGGCCTGCGGTCGGCAAATGAGGGACACCATTGCTCAGGGCTAAATGCCCCAATAGAATGAGACTCAATTGCCGGCGCCTGTAGCCCCCCCAATAGGAATGAGCCCAATTATCAGGGCTAATAGTCCCCATAGAATGACACTCAATTGTGTGGGCCTGTGGCCAGCTATAGGACAGAAGCCTTTGCTCATTGCTCACAGCCCCCATAGAATGAGACTCATTGACCCAGCCTGTGGCCCGCAATAGGAGAGAAGCCATTGCTCAGGGCTCACAACCCAATGGAATGAGACTCAATTTTGGGGTCAGTGGCTCTATTTAGGAGGGACGCCATAGATGAAGGCTCCCAGGCATCGTAGAAGAGACTCAATTGCTCGGGCCTGTTGCCACCAATAAGTGACGCCACAACTCATTGCTCTCAGCACCAATAGAATGTAACTCAATTGCCCAAACCTGTGGCCTGCAGTAAGATACGCCATTGCTCAGGGCTCACAGCCCCATAGATTGAGACCCAATTGCTCGGGCCTGCGGTCCGCAAAACGAGGGACACCATTGCTCAGGGCTAAATGCTTCAATAGAATGAGACTCAATTGGGTGGGACTGTGGCCCACAATGGTAGGGACACCATTGCTGAGGGCTCGCAGCCCCCATAGAATGAGACTCACTAGTGAAGGCCTGTGGCCCCAAATAGGATGGACTCCATTGCTCATAACTCACAGCCCCCACAGATTGAGACTCAATTGCCCGGGCCTGTTGCCCTCAGGAGGAGAGACGCCATTGATTATGGCTCACAGCCCAAATAGAATGAGACTCAAATGTGCAGGCATGAGGCCCGCAATAGGAGACATGCCATTGCTCAGGGCTCACAGCCCTATAGAATGAGACTCAATTGCCCGGGCCTGTTGCCCGCAATAAGAGGCGCTATTGCTCAGGGCTTGCAGGCCCAATAGAATGAAACTCAATTGCCCCAGCCTGAGGCCTAATAGGAGGGAGGCCATTGCTCATAACTCACAGCCCCCATAGAATGAGACTCAATTGCTCGGGCCTGTTGCCGCCAATAAGTGACAACACTGATCATGGCTCTCAGCCCCCAGAGATTGAGACTCAATTGCCCGGGCCTGTTGCGGGCAATAGGAGAGATGCCATTGCTCAGGGTTTGCAGCCCCCATTAAATGAGACTCTATTGTGTGGACCTGTGGCCCGCAATATGAGGGAGGCCATTGCTCAGGGCTCACAGCCCCCACAGACTGAGACTCAATTGCCCGGGCCTGTTGCCCTCAGGAAGAGAGACACCATTGATTACGGCTCGCACCCCAAATCGAATGAGACTCAAATGTGCAGGCGTGTTGCCCGCAATAGGAGAATTGCCATTGCTCAGGGCTCACAGCCCCATAGAATGAAACTCAATTGCATCGGCCTGTGGCCCCCAATAGGAGGGAGCCCAATTCTCAGGGCTAATAGCCCACATAGAATGACACTCAATTGTGTGGACCTGTGGCCAGCAATAGGAGGGAGGCGATTTCTCAGGACTCGCAGCCCCCATAGAATGAGACTCAATTGCCCCGGCCTGTTGCTGGCAATAAGTGACGCCACTGCTCATTGCTCTCAGCCCCAATAGAGTGAGACTCAATTGCCCAAACCTGTGGCCCGCAATAAGATACACTATTGCTCAGGGCTGAGACCCAATTGCACAGGCCTGCGGCCCGCAAAACAAGGGACACCATTGCTCAGGGCTAAATGCCCCAATAGAATGAGACTGGATTGGGTGGGACTGTGGCCCACAATAGGAGGGACCCCAATTCTCATGGCTAATAGTCCCCATAGAATGACACTCAATTGTGTGGGCATGTGGCCAGCAATAGGAGGAGGCCATTGCTCAGGGCTAAATGCCCCAATAGAATGAGACTCAATTGTGTGGGCCTGTTACTGGCAATCAGGGAGGCCACTACTCATTTCTCTCAGGCCCAATAGAGTCAGACTCAATTGCCCAAACCTGTGGCCCCCAAAGAAAGGGATGCCATTGCTCAGGGCTCGCAGCCCCCATAGAATGAGACTCAATAGTGAAGGCCTGTGGCCCCAAATATGATGGACCCTATTGCTCATAACTCAAAGCCCCCACAGATTGAGACTCAATTGCCCGGGCCTGTTTCTGGCAATAAGTGACGCCACTCCTCATTGCTCTCGGCCCCCATAGAATGAGACTCAATTGCCCGGGCCTCTTGCCCTCAGGAGGAGAGACGCCATTGATTATGACTCACAGCCCCATAGAATGAGACTCAAATGTGCAGGCATGTGGCTTGCAATAATACGGAGCCCAATTCTCAGGGCTAATAGCGCCCATAGAAAGACACTCAATAGTGAAGGCCCCAAATAAGATGGAATCCATTGCTCAGGGCTCACTGCCCCAGTACAATGAGACTCAATTGCCCCAGCCTATGGCAGGCAATGGGAGAGACGCAATAGCTCAGGACTCTCAGCCCCCATAGATTAAGACTCAATTGCACGGTCCGCAAAACGAGGGACACCATTGCTCAGGGCTAAATGCCCCCATAGAATGAGACTCAATTGTGAAGGCCTGTGGCCCCAAATAGGATGGAAGCTTTTGCTCATAACTCACAGCCCCCACAGATTGAGACTCAATTGCTCAGGCCAGTGGCCCGCAATAGGACGAAAGCCATTGCTCCATGCACGCAGCCCCCATAGAATGAGACTCAATTGGGTGGGACTGTGGCCAGCAATAGGACAGAAACCATTGCTCAATGCTCACAGCCCAAATAGAATGAGACTCAATTGCCGGCGCCTGTAGCCCCCCAATAGGAGGAGCCCAATTCTCAGGGCTAATAGCCCCCATAGAATGACACTCAATTGTGTGGGCCTGTGGCCAGCTATAGGACAGAAGCCATTGCTCATTGCTCACAGCCCCCATAGAATGAGACTCATTGACCCAGCCTGTGGCCGGCAATAGGAGAGAAGCCATTGCTCAGGGCTCACAACCCAATGGAATGAGACTCAATTTTTGGGGTCAGTGGCTCTATTTAGGAGGGACGCCATAGATGAAGGCTCTCAGCCCCCATCGAATGAGACTCAGTTGCGGGGAACTGTGGCCCGCAATAGGATAAACACCATTGCTCAGGGCTAAATGCCCCAATAGAATGAGAATCAATTGGTGGGACTGTGGCCAGCAATAGGACAGAAGCCATTGCTCAGGACTCGCAGTGCACATAGAATGAGACCCAATTGCATGGGCCTGCGGTCCGCAAAATGAGGGACACCATTGCTCAGGGTTTAATGTCCCAATAGAATGAGACTCAATTGGGTGGGGCTGTGGCCCACAATGGTAGGGACACAATTGCTGAGGGCTCGCAGCCTCCATAGAATGAGACTTAATTGCATGGAACTGTTGCTGGCAATAAGTGACTCCACTACTCATTGCTCTCAGCCCCAATAGAGTGAGACTCAATTGCTCAGGCCAGTGGCCCGCAATAGGAGGGAGGCAATTGCTCAGGGCTCGCAGCCCCATAGAATGAGACTCAATTGCCCCAGCCTGAGGCCAGCAATAGGAAGGAGACTATTGTTCATAACTCACAGCCCTCATGAATGAGACTCAATTGCTCGGGCCTGTTGCTGGCAATAGGAGAGATGCCATTGCTCAGGGTTTGCAGCCCCCATTAAATGACACTCAATTGTGTGGGCCTGTGACCAGCAATAGGAGGGAGGCCATTGCTCAGGGCTCGCAGCCCCCGTAAAATGAGACTAAGTTGCTCGGGCGTGTTGCTGGCAATAAGTGACGCCACTACTCATTGCTCTCAGCCCCAATAGAGTGAGACTCAATTGCCCAAACCTGTGGCCCGCAATAAGATACACTATTTATTGCTCAGGACTTGCAGCCCCCATAGATTGAGACTCAATTGCACAGGCCTGCGGTCCAAAAAACGAGGGACACCATTGCTCTGGGTTTAATGCCCCAATAGAATGAGACTCAATTGCGTGGGCCTGTTGCCAGCAATAGGAGACGCCATTGCCACAGGCCCATGCAATTGAGTCTCACTCTATTGGGCCTGAGAGCAATGAGTAGTGGTGTCACTTATTGCCAGCAACAGGCCCGTGCAATTGAGTCTCAATCTATGGGGGCTGTGAGCCCTGAGCAATGGCGTAGCTTATTGCGGGCCACAAGTTTGGGCAATTGAGTCTCATTCAATTGGGCTGAGAGCAATGAGTTGTGGCATCACTTATTGGCGGCAACAGGCCCGAGCAATTGAGTCTCTTCTATGGTGCCTGGGAGCCTTCAGCTATGGCGTCCCTCCTAAATAAAGCCACTGACCCCCAAAATTGAGTCTCATTCCATTGGGTTGTGAGCCCTGAGCAATGGCTTCTCTCCTATTGCGGGCCACAGGCTGGGTCAATGAGTCTCATTCTATGGGCCTGTGAGCCCTGAGCAATGGCATGTCTTATTGATGGTAACATTCCTGGCCATAGAGTCTCTCCCTCTTCCTTACTCTCTAAAATTAATCAAAATATATTTAAAATAATAAAAATAAAATATGCTAAATGTCTGCTCATTCCATTTTCTAATGAACCAATGAAAACATAATATCTAATAATATGCTAAGGCTGCTCAACTGCTTGCTATGGTGCTCACTGACCACCAGAGGGCAGACAGTATACTGGTCTACTTGTGGCTTATACAGGCACTGACCACCAGGGGGCAGACGAGCTGACTCATAGGTTAGCTTCCTGCTGGGGTCTAGCTCATGGATACGGAGCGAGATGGCCTGGGCATGCCATGGGGCCCTGCTATGGTCCTTCCCCTGGCCTGGCCTGCGCCCTCTCACCATACGGGACCCCTCAGAGGGTGTCAGAGAGCTGGTTTCGGCCCCATCCCGCAGGCCAGGCTGAGGGACCCCCCTGGTGCCTGAATTCACACACCAGGCCTCTGGTATTTAAAATAAAATAAGACGATCCTCGCAGACTTTCAGCTAGTCACATCACACAGTTTCACCTGCAAGGAAATATTAAGACGTATGCCTCTTCTGTGCAGATATTTATTCTGTAAGCGCGATGTCTTGTTTGGAAAATAAATATTTGTAAGGAAATCATTTCTCATCGTGCATTATATTTTTTAAAAATGAATGGCTTGGGAGCTGAATTTTAAGACATTTGATAAGTTTGAGAATTTTTTTTTTTTTTTAATCTTTTAGTCCCCATGAATTCTGGTACCAAAAGCAAACTTTATAAGGAACCGACCATGGTCCCTTCCTGCCCGATCCATATGTCATCGAACCCAAGCCTCCTGTCTGAAACGGGCCAGGCTGTATGAAGCTGGAACTTCCTGCTTCATTTTGCAATTATTCATCGCAAGGCCAAAGTTTAGAGAAATGAGTCTTTGCATCTGGTGAACGGGTTACCTGGGAGGGCGCTCCCTGTAAGAGTCACATGAGCATGTGGTTTCCATGTCGTTTTCCTTTTTAAGATAAAAGTCAAAGACATAGATTAGGGGTGTCGAACTCAATCAGAGAAGGGGCCAAAATCTAAAATCCAGCCTAAATCGCGGGCCGAATGGTTTACTGAACAGTCATAAACTGACAATGTCATAAACTGACAGCGGAGTGCAGTGATGACAGCGCGGTGCGGGCCACATTGCAAGGCCTGGCGGGCTGGATTTGGCCCGCGGGCCGTGTGTTTGACACATGTGACATAGATAGTCCCACGATTGAGTGCGGCCCCCCTCCCCTTACGGACCCGTTGATCCTGAGGGACTCGGATGAATATTTTTTCTGCACAGAGTTCATGGGCCTGCTGCCCCTGGACCCCGCATCTCTCACGCAGAAGAAGAAATAAATTTCCCCCAGCTTGCTTCTACGCTAACATAAATCCAACATAAAATAAAATGAACACAAAGCGGGCACTGTGTGCGTCACCCCGAAATCTATGAACCCATCACCGGGCAGTCACATCAGGATCCTTCGCTAACGTTGTGGGTGTGGTTTAAAAAAACAACAACACACAGCCGAAACCAGTGTGGCTCAGTGGATAGAGCGTCGGCCTGCGGACCGAAAGGTTGCAGGTTCGATTCCGGTCAAGGGCATGCACGTTGGTTGCGGGCACATACCCGGTAGGGGGTGTGCAGGAGGCAGCGGGTCGATGGTTCTCTCTCATCGACGTTTCTAGCTCTCTATCTCTCTCCCTTCCTCTCTGTAAAAAACCAATAAAATATATTTTAAAAAAACCACACAAAACACACACACACAAAAAAAAACCTTCATCCCTGTAAGAGTATGTGCTACAGATGTTCGCGGCACCGCCTGCATTTTATGTTATGTGTTTGCAGGATTCGCTCGGGAACATGTAACGCACGCCAGGTGAAGGACAGGAGAAGATCGGGGTTCAATTTGATTACGACGGCTCTCCGCGCCTGATCCCCGTCCGGGCCCTGGAGGGATTCGGAGCCAAAGCAGGTCTGACACCCTTGAGCGTGGGGGCGTGTGCTGGTGCGATCGTGTTTCTCACATCAAAGTTCCGTCCCCAGAAACAGGAGGCCCCGCACGCAAGCAGCACAGTTTCTATTTCCACACCATGGACCGGAGAGAGCCTGGTTTGGTAACAGAGGTTTATTTTATTTTATTTATTTACGTTCCATCCAGCAGACCTATAACTGGGGGTGGCGGGGGGGAAGATCAATAAGAAACGTGCCACGGATGTTCCACATTATACAGAGAAGTGCTCCCTCTTGCAAAGGAGAAAAAATTAAAAAATGTAAACAGCCCAGTGAGGAAAAGATCCCAGATTTCAAGATTTCTGTCAAAATTCTTAGATGAGGTGAAGCCAGCGGCCGAGAGGCCGCATGGAAACTGCTAACATGTGGTCGATAAGGTTTGCTATAGCCTTATCGACCACATGTTACGATTTTGATAACTTTACTTTATCCGGTTTACGTCTTAGATGCTCTAAGCTAGTGGTGTCGAAGTCAATCAGAGAAGGGGCCAAAATCTAAAATCCAGCCTAAATCGCGGGCCGAATGGTTTACTGAACAGTCATAAACTGACAATGTCATAAACTGACAGCGGAGTGCAGTGATGACAGCGCAGTGCGGGCCACATTGCAAGGCCTGGCGGGCTGGATTTGGCCCGCGGGCCTTGTGTTTGACACATGTGCTCTAAGCTAACACTTGCAATAAAAACAAAAACAAAAACAAAAACAAAATGTTGTTTGTGACTTAAAAAAAAAAAAAATACAGCCAAAAAGGCAAGTAGATTCACTTGAAGTACCTCCCTCCTCTCTTTCTGTCTCACAGACACACACACACATCCACACACACACAGGCCAGGACTACGACGAAGAAGAAGTTGCTTTTGCGGGAAGATAGAGCTTTAACACAAGCCGGTGGCTGTACAGAGCTGACTTAAATACTGCCTACGTTTGCACAACAGGAGCTCCCCTCCGCACCAGTCCGAGGCCCCCCGGGAGTCCTCCCGTGTGCGGAGAATCAGAAACAGCATCCGGAGGGGGCTGGGGGCCGCCCCGTCCAGGCCCCTCCTACGCACTGGTGGTCAGCGGCGGGCTCTGGGGGCCGTTGGCCGCGCGGTCCGCCCCCTCGGGGCTGCTGCCGGGCGTGGGGCCGTCCTGGTCCTCCTTGCTCTCCGCCGCCGGGGCCGGCTCGGGGCCACTGCCGCCGGCCGGATTCACACAGTTGGCCTCCGGCGTGGGCTTGTCCGCCTCGCCGTCCAGCGCGACGGGGTCGTCCTGGCTGGGGTTCTTTTTCACCTGCCCGTTCGGGGCCGGGTAGGTGCTGGCGATGGCGTCGTACAGGAACTGGTACTGCTCCTGGCCGCGGAAAGAAGAGAGAAATTGGGTCAAGGATGTTGGGAAAAAGAAGAAAAAAAGTTAAGATGAAAAATGAGGAACAACAGATACCTATCCGTGAACAAGGGAATCTTAAAAGTCAAGCGAATTGAACATCGGAGGAATAGAATACACTGGGCGAGTAGGATAGAATCAGGGGCATAGAAGGGGAGGGGATTGAGAATTCTCAGGGGGAAAGGGGTGTCTATGTGGGGGGGGGGGTGCGGGAAGAGACTGGACAAAAATCATACACCTAGGGATGAGGACAGGGGGTGGGTAATGGCGGAGGGTGGAGTGGGGACCAGGTGGAGGGGAGCTATTGGGGGGGTAGGAGAAAGAATTGTAATCATCTGAACAATATAGACTTAATAATAATAATAATAATAATAAATTCTCTCTCCCTTCCTCTCTGATATCAATAAAAATATATATTTTAAAAAATAATAAAAATGGTCACTGGTTGGATTCCCAGTCAGGGCACATGCCCAGGTTGTGGGCTCCGTCCGCAGGCCGGCGCTCTATCCACTGAGCCACACCGGTTTCGGCTGCTGGAAAAATTCTAAATCAGGTATCTCATATAACAAAAGGCCCATTCGCAAATTGTCCCCTCGGGAGTTCAGACGGGAGACTGAGTGTTCGGTCGCTCGCTATGATGGGTGCTGACCACCAGGGGGTGGGGTGGAACGTGGCGGGCAACCAGCAGCAGTGGCAGAGCGTGGGCAGTGAGGGAAAGGGGAGGCAGGGAGGACGGAGGTGGGGAACCCGAGATCGGCCCTGATGGCCAGCTGGGCCTCGGGACCCTGCCTGTGCACTAACTTCATGCACCGGGCCTCTAGTCTTATTATTATTTTCTAAAATATATTTTATTGATTTTTTACAGAGAGGAAGGGAGAAGGATAGAGAGCTAGAAACATCGATGAGAGAGAAACATCGACCAGCTGCCTCTTGCACACCCCCTACAGGGGATGTGCCTGCAACCAAGGTCCATGCCCTTGACCGGAATCGAACCTGGGACCTTTCAGTCCGCAGGCCGACGCTCTACCACTGAGCCACACCGGTTTTAGCGCCTCTAGTCTTATTATATCCCCAAAAGCTCACTGTGAACCATCACGTAAAAACAGAAGACCAAATAGAGGAACAGCGACGTGAACGAGAAGGAAGGAGGGGAGGGGAAGAGAGGGGGCCGGGGGGAGACACGGCGAACATAAAGACGTGCGGGACGCGCCCGAGGCCGCGGGGAGAGGGGCACGTACGAAGGTGGAGACCATCCCGGGCCGGGCCTTGCGCAGAGACTTGACGACTTGGAACACGTCGATCACGCCCTCGGTCTCCGCGCTCTCCAGCAGGTTAAACAGGGCGCAGAACAGCCCCGTCTGCTGCGCGCCGTCTCTGCGGAGAGGAGGAAGGATTCAAAAAAACAACTACGTGTCATGGGGAAAACATCACAGAATAAACATCAAAAAGAGCTTCACCCCGGCAGACGCGAATGCACGCCGAAAAGGGCCCGATTCTAGAACGTGCGATTCTAATAACCACTGTGAGGCTTTCCGGGGAATTCTTAGAGCGTGTGAGGGGGCTCCCCTGTCTCGCGTATCCTAACACTTTTCTGCAAACGTGTTCCCGCAGGCCTCCTCCCTCCAATAGCGCTCTTTACGGTGGAGGAAAGGTGCGGGTCCCCAGAGCTCACTCGTAAAATGAGCTGCGATGGATTATGAAAATAATCAATTTGCCTTTTGGGGTCAGATTAGAACATCAACTGATGGTTTTCAAATCCAAGTTGCTCTGCATTAAGATTGCGGTGATTGTATATCCCACTGGAGGCCCGGTGCACGGAATTCGTACATGGGGGTGGGGTGGGGTGTGGAGAAGTGTCCCTCAGCCCAGCCTGCGCCCTCTCCAATCTGGGACATCCCTCTCACAGTCCAGGACTGCTGCCTCCCAACTGCTCGCCTGTCTGCCCGCCTGATTGCCTCTAACCGCTTCTGCCTGATCACCCTCTAATCACTCCTCTGACAGCCTGGTTGATGTCTAACTGCTCCTCTGCCAGCCTGTTTACCCCTAACTATCCTCCCCTGCAGGTCTGGTCTCCCCTAACTGCCCTCCCCTGCTGGCCCTGTCACCCCTAACAGCCCTCCTCTGCCGGCATGGCTGCCCCTAGCTGCCCTCCTCTGCAGACCTAGTCCCCCCTAACTGCCCTCCCCTGCCACCCTGATCACCCATAACTGCCTCCTTTGCTTCCCCGGTTACCCGCAACTGCCCTCCTCTGCAGGCCTGGTTCCCCCAAACTGTTCTCCTACAGGCCTGGTCCCCCCCAAATGCCCTCCCCTGCTGGCCCAATCACCCCTAACTGCCCTTCCTTGCTGCCCTGGTCACACCTAACTGCCTTCCTCTGCAGGCCTGGTCGCCCCTAACTGCCCTCCCCGCAGGCCTGGTCACCCCCAACTGCCCTCCCTGCAGGCCTGGTCGCCCCTAACTGCCCCCCCTGCAGGCCTGGTCGCTCCCAACTGCCCTCCCTCCAGGCCTGGTCGCCCCTAACTGACCCCCTGCAGGCCTGGCCGCCCCAGCTCCCTCTCCGGCCACCCACCTGCAGTGCACCAGGACGGGCACGCTCTTGTGGTGCCTGCTCCCCTCGCCGGCCTTCCTCGGGGGCAGCTGCTCCTTGAGGTCCCGGACCATGGCGACCAGCTCCCCGGGCGCCGCGGGCAGCCCGTCCGCGCCCCAGTTGCCGAACTGGAACTGGTGCACCGTGCGGGGCTCTTTCCTCTGGAACCGGAGGGGCCGTGAGCTCGGGGCCGGGGGTGGGGGCGGGGGGCAGCCCACCGAGGGGGCAGCACAGCCACGCTCCCTGCACCGCGTACTCTCCGGGCACCATGGCCACCCCTCGTCCTGAACTCGGGACACGGGTGGCGGCTCCTCTCTCACGGAGGCCCCCGTGTCCCTCCGCCCACCAGCTTGTTTCCATCACCAAAGCCGGTGTGGCTCAGTGGACAGAGCGCCGGCCTGCGGACTGAGGGGTCCCAGGTTCGATTCCCGGTCAAGGGCATGTGCCTTGGTTGCGGGCACATCCCCAGTGGGGAGTGTGCAAGAGGCAGCTGATCGATGATTCTCTCTCATCGATGTTTCTAGCTCTCTATGCCTCTCCCTTCCTCTCTGTAAAAAATCAATAAAATATATATATATTTTTAAATCAACGATTTACCCTCCGACCCCGGCCAGCGTGGCTCAGGGGCCGAGCATCAACCCAGGAACCAGGCGGCCACGGTGGGATTCCCGGTCAAGGGCGCAGGCCCGGGGCCGGGTGTGGACTCAAACCCCGGTGAGGGGCGAGCAGGAGGCAGCCGGTCCCTGATGCTCTCTCAGCATCGATGCTTCTCTCTCTCTCTCTTTCTCTCTCTCTCTCTCTCTCTCTCTCTCTCTCTCTCTCTCTCTCTCTCTCTCTCTCCGTTGCCCTTCCTCTCTCTCGAAGGAATAGAAACATTTTTTAAGAAAAAAGTCTGCACCCCACACACCGCTCGCCTACCTTGGAATGTCTCAGCTCGAACACACGGAGGGTGTAGCCTGCGGACGGGATGGTCTCTTTCGTGTGAACTTCGACCTCTCCGAAGGTCTGCTTCCCCTCCCCCCAGTACTGAGCGCAGGCCTCCTGGGCGAGAGAGAGAGAGAGAGAGAGAGAGAGAGAGAGAGAGAGAGAGGAGAGAGAGGGAGAGAGAGAGAACAGGGATCAACAACAAACTGTACTCCGGCGTCCTCTCTCTCTCTCTCTCTCTCTCTCTCTCTCTCTCTCTCTCTCTCGTCTCTCTCTCTAATTCAACAACAACCTCTACTCGAGCATCCTTTGTCTCCCTCCGCCTCTCTGTCTCTCTTTCTTTCTCTGTCTCTCTCTCTCTCTCTCTCTCTCTGTCTCTCTCCTCGTTTCCTCCCCCCCACCCCGTTCCATTCGATGAAAATTGAGTTGCCTTCTAATTGGGTTCTCAACCTGAACACGCTGAAAACTTGTAAAACGCTAACACCTGTGTTCAGGGTGGTAGACACGCCTTCCGCCTGTGTGCGTGGTGTTTTCCCTGTGCGGCCCGACGGCACCTGGGAATGACCGGGGTGACCGGGACCCCCAGGCCCGGCCCTGCCGGCTCCGCCCTGGGACCCTGGCCTTCCTGCCTTCCTCCCTCCCGTCCACGCCCTCGTCATTGGCTCTCCGCAGTGCGTGGCCCGGGGGCCATGACCTTGCCAGGAGGCGGGCCTCTCTGCGCCTCCCTCGGCCCCCTGGGAGGGGAAAGACTCCCCGCCTTGGAGGCTCACGGGGGGGGGGGGGTCCTCTCTGCGGAGGGTTCTCCGCCAACCACCTGCCCCCAGCGGCGGACACAACGGCCATCCCTGCCTGCACTCCGGCCACTGACCGGCGGAACCCATTCAGACGAAGGGAGAGGCTGCTGCAAACGTAAACACATGTCTCTTTAAAAAAAAAATTCCCCCAGCCAGGCCAGCATGGCTCAGTGGTTGAGCATCGACCTAGGAACCAGGAGGCCATGGTTCGATTCCCGGTCAGGGCACAGGCCCGGGTGGCGGGCTCTATCCCCAGTGTGGGGTGTGCAGGAGGCAGCCGATCCAGGATTCTGATCATTGATGTTTTGCTCTCTTTCTCCCTTCTTCTCTCTCTTCAAAATCAATAAGAACATATTTAAAAAAATAAATAAATAAAATCCTATCTAATAAAAGGGTAATATGCAAATTGTCCCCTTGACTGGGAGTTCGACTGGAGTTTGACCAGGGGGCAAGGCTGGCCTGCCAACCACCCAAGGCCCCTCCCCCTGGCCAGCCCTGCCCTGCCCCTGATTGGCTCCCATGCCCCAACCGGGGGCGGGGCCAGTGTTAGTCTCTGCCCAACTGGCCCCCGCCTGTGCACAAATCCGTGCACCGGGCCTCTCTCGCAGAAGCTAAACGTGCAAACCTGGTCTCCGCTCCTCAGCTCAGTCAGCATGACTATGACCTTGACCTTCCTCTGGAAGACCATCTGCCAGAAGTCCCCGATCGTCTCCTTCAGGGGTCCCTGGGCCGCGATCATCACCTCAGGCTTCCAGTAACTCTTTAAAGAAAAAAAAAACAAGAAAAACGTGGAACTCCATCACCAAGAGCGGTGGGTTCTGAGGAGAGCCGTTTGGGAAAGGCAGCCACGTGCCACGGAGACCCCCGGGGCTGCCTGGAAAAGGAGACTCTCAGCCTGTGGACTCCAGGGTCCCAGGTTCGATTCCCGTCAAGGGCATGCGCCTTGGTTGCAGGCACATCCCCAGGAGGGGGCGTGCAGGGGGCAGCAGGTCCATGATTCTCTCTCCTCATGGGTGTTTCTCTCTCTCTTCCTCTCCCTCCCACTCTGACATCCATAAAGGTGTATTTAAAACATAAGTAAGTAACACAAGATCACGTTTAAAGGGCCGGGCTCGGGGCCCGGCGGCGGGCGCCTACCGTGACGAAGGAGGCGTTGATGTATCGGCCGGTGTCCTCGGCCTCGCTGTCCTCGTCCGAGGACTCGTCGGACTCGTGCTCGCTCTCCTTGCTCACGTCCAGCTCGTGCCGCAGCTGCACGCGGTTGAAGTCATCTGCGCGGGAGACACAGGGGGTCAGCGGCCCTTTCACACGCCCCCGCCGGGCGGCCCCGCGGCGTCAGGGCGGCCGGGAAGGGGCAGGTCCCCGGACGTCAACGTACGGGTCGACGTGGGATCCCATCGGACACGGAACCCCGTTCTTACCGGTTCGCACGCCACAGAACGGGAGTCTGAGACAAAAGAGGCCCCCAAGCAGGACCCAGGCAACATGCCTGGGACACACAGGGTTCAAGGTTCACCAACACACAGGGGTCGTGATTTCCCATGGGATCGCTCAGTCTGAACACACAGACTTGAGCTGTCCACGGGACATTAGCAATCTGCTTGATATATATTTAAAAAAAAAATACATCTATACGATAATAAACTACATGGCTTAGGTAAAAACCCATTTTTTTTTTCAATTCTATCCTATTAACAAATAATTAACCTGTCAATGGAATCCGTATCTCCAATAAACTATTGCTTAATTTAAAAAATTTAGTTCTCACTCCTCAGTTTCTCGGTGAAAAATAAATGTAATGACCCGATCCAGCCTGACCTGGTGATCGACAGCCCCACCAATGTCATGTTTTCGACGGCATTCGTAAAGAATTTTCCGGGAATGAACTAGCCTGGGTGCACAGCGGGGGGGAAAGGGCGGTGAGACAGACTGGCGGGGAGCGGGGCCTGTGTCTGCCCTCCGGCTGGAGCGGTGACGCCCGCCTGACCCCCGGCTCTGAGCTCGCCGGCGGGAGGGACACGGGGGCACAGTGGGCCCCCCAAGCCCATCACGAACGTGGGGGGCTCAGAGCGGTCGCCAGGCCTTCGTTTTAAACAGCCTGTTGGCCAGTCCCTAGGCCAACCCAACCCAGTGTTCAAAGCTGGCCTTAAGTCATGTGTGTGTGCGTGTGTGCTTGTCTCTCTCTCTGTGTGTATGTGTGCGCGCAGATGTGTTTGTGTATGTATGTGTGCATATGTAGTCTCTGTGTGGGTGTGTGGGCATGTGTGTGTGTATGTGTGTGTGCTTGTCTCTCTGTGTGCATGTGTATGTGTGTTTGTGCATGCGTGTATGTGTGTGTGCTTGTGTATGTGTGCATACGCGTGTGTGCTTGTATATGTATGTGTGTATGTATACGTATGCAAGTGTGTGTGTGCATGTGCTTGCCTGTATGTGTATGTGTGTGGGCGAGCACGTGTGTTTGTGTGTATGTTTATGTGTGTTTGTGTGTGTGTTTATGTGTATGAATGTGTGTTTATGGGTGTGTGTGTGCGTGTTGTGTGTGTGTGTATGTGAGTGTGTGTGTGTTTATGTGTATGGATGTGTGTTTATGGGTGTGTGCGTGTATGTGTGTGTGTGTCTTCCATGAATCAAATCCCAAGGAGCTCCCGAGCCCCCCCCACGGAGCGCGAGGCGGGGCGGGGCGCATGACGGGGCGCACGGTGGGCACGGTGGGCGGGACGGGGCGCGCGGCGGGCGGCCACCTACACGGGATGACGGAGGACGTCCTGTTCTTGCTCTGGTTCTCCTCGCGGTTGCCCATGTGCTGAGTCCGCCAGCTCCGGTACGAGGGGAGTCTCTGCGGGAGGACAGAGCCGGTGGGACGGGGCTCAGGCCCGGCGGCGGCACCAGAGGCCCCGCACCAGCCTGTCCTCCGACCGGGACACCCGCCGCCGTCCCCCCGCTCCCGGCTCCCGGCTCCCGGACCCGCGGAGGCCGCGGTGGCTGCCGGCTCCCGGCTCCCGGCTCCCGGCTCCCGGCTCCCGGCTCCCGGAGGCCGCGTGGCTGCCCGGTGCTCAGAGCCTGGGACCGGGGAGCTGGGCCAGACCCGCACGGTCTGTCACACAGGGCGCTTCCGTCCTCACACCAGCCCCAGGCCCCCCGGGGGCCGCTGTCACCGCGGCCGAGAGCCATCAGAATGTCCTCTCCCGAGAGAGCCCGCTCAGGAGACAGGCTCAGGGTGAGAGCGGCAGATACTTCATTCTTTTCTTTTTTAAAAAAATATATATTTTATTGATTTTTCACAGAGAGGAAGGGGGAGGGAGAGAGAGTTAGAGACATCGATGAGAGAGAAACATCCATCAGCTGCCTCCTGCACACCCCCCACTGGGGATGTGCCCGCAACCAAGGGACATGCCCTTGACCGGAATCGAACCCGGGGCCCTCCAGCCCGTAGGCCGACGCTCTATCCACTGAGCCAAACCCATGCCTCTCACACCCTCTTCCTTGTCTCTCCTTCTATTCAGCTCAGTCCACTGTTAGTTCTCACCGGACAGCATTCAAAACTGGACTTCCTCTCTCTCTCTCTCTCTCTCTCTCTCTCTCTCTCTCTCTCTCTCCCTCTCTCTTTCTCTCTCTCTCCATCTCTCTCTGCAACTTGCATCCTGCCATCATTGTCTGGAAGCGGCCATCCATCAATCAATGCTGAAGTCTGCCCTCTGGTGGCCATGGTCTGCCATTAGTTGGCAAACTCCCATCCATCCCAATCCTAATCCTCTTCTCCCAGCAACCCCTTCACCCTTTTATGTTTATTTTGTTTCTCCTTCAAAACCCCCAGCGGCGGTCTTCCCGCCATCGCTGCTGCTTCCTGTCTCCTCCCGTTGGTAGGGGGGGGATTTGTCAGGTAAAAGCAATAAATCAAGAAGGAAGACACCTGAGACGGAAACTACCCCCCCCCCCCCTGGAGGGCAGGTGGGCCTGGGATTGTGTTACCTGTCCGGTTCCCCCTCCACCCCCATCTCAACCGCCCTCTGATCCTGCATCTGATGGAAAGCAGAATGTGACACTTGTGACAGACACTCTCTGAATGGACCTGTTGGGTGGTTCACAAGAAGGTTTGGTAAATTGGAAGGGAGAGAGAGAGACATCATGAGGAGAGAGAACCACAGATCGGCTGTCTCCTGCATGCCTCCTACTGGGGATCGAGCCCGCACGCAACCCACTCAATGGACCAGAATGGAACCCGGGACCCTTCAGTTCGCAGGCCGATGGCTCTATCCACAGAGCCACACGAGCGAGGACTCTATGGCTACCTTTAGCCTTTACTGTAGACCCGCTGAGTGAGGAACGGTGGACAGCGCTGGCTTTAAAATCAGATTTCTACGTTTGGACGCGTCTACCCAGTGGCTGGGAGGTTCCCACAGCATGGGAGGGAGCACCCCATGGAAGTCATCTGTACGCATCATCATCATCGTCATCATCATCATCACCATCGTCGTGGTCATCATCATCGTCATCATCATCACCATCATCATCATCACCATCATCGTCATCATCATCATCGTCATCATCATCACCATCGTTATCATCACCATCACCGTCATCATTGACATCATCATCATCACCATCATAATCATTATCACCATCACCATCATCACCACCACCATCATCATCATCATCATCACCGTCATCACCATCATCACCATTGTTGTCATCATCATCATCACCATCACCATCATCATCACCATCACCATCATCATCACCGTCATCACCACCATCATCATCGTTATCATCATCACCATCAGCACTGTCATCGTCATCGTCATCATCACCATCATCACCCTCATCACCATCATCACCATCATCATCGTCACCATCACCACCATCACCGTCACCATGGCCACCGTCACCGTCCCCGTCCCCATCAACGCGGTCCGTACCTGGAACTCGGCCTCCAGCGGGGACGGCTCGCTGGGCGGGTCCCTCTTCTTCATGTTGGCCAGGTACGGGTGGAGCTCGGCCAGGCTCGCCTCCGTCTCCCCGAACTGGTTGTACTCCACCAGCGCCTGGTGGATCAGGATGTACTGCGCCTGCGGGTTCCCGGGAGAGACACGCAGGTCACGGACGGGGCGGTGGATCTACCGTCTCCGCGGTCCCATGGAGACGGGCCAGTTTCCTGGTCTGGCTCAGGGGAGGGCGATGCATGGAAAAGGACACAGTGGTCTCTGCCATGTACAGATTCTGGACGTTGGTTCTCACAGTCTTGGGAACAGGAGCAAGGTTCATCGCAGACTTGTGGTTTTGTGTTTTTCCCCCCCAGAAAAAAACAAAACACTGCTAAGAGATGAGGCATCTATTGTGTCGTGCCTACCTTTTATCTTCCTCTTAAAAATTAAAAAACAAAAACAAAACAAAACAAAACAAAAACAACAACAACAGCCGAAACCAGTGTGGCTCAGTGGATAGAGCGTCTGCCTGCGGACTCAACGGTCCCAGGTTCAATTCCAGTCAAGGGCATGGACCTTGGTTGCGGGCACATCCCCAGTGGTGGGCGTGCAGGAGGCAGCTGATCGATGTTTCTCTCTCATCGATGTTTCTAACTCTCTATCCCTCTTTTCCTCTCGGTAAAAAAATCAATAAAATATATATTTTTTAAAATTAAAAAACAACAACAACAACCCACATCTGTTCCTTCCTTCCGTGTCTATGACTGGGCCAGTAAGTCCAATTACCAGTCTACACGGAGCGGCCAGATGACGATGATCTCTGGACACAGGAAGCCTGCAACCGGGGCATGTGCCATGACAGGGAACGGAACCTCGACCTCCTGGCTCCCAGGTGGATGCTCCACGCCTGAGCCACGCCGGCCAGCCGGCAGGGGCAGAACTGGGACCTCCTTTCCCATCCCCAGTCCCATCCCCAAAAGATGGAGGCCGGAAGTGAAGGGGAGAGAACAGCGAGGGGCGGGGGCCGTCCGTACCTCCACCTGGACCATGAGGCACCGCTGCCGCCGAAGCTTGACCACATAGCCGTACACGTCCACCCTGTTCTCCGCCTCCAGCCCCTCCAGCATGGCGTCGATGCCGATGTAGGTGCCCGTGCGTCCGACGCCGGCACTGGCCACGGAGACACGGCGGGGGACACGGCGGGGGACACGGCGGGGGACACGGCGGGGGAGGCGCGGTCAAGGGGAGCCGAGGCCGACGGGGGTGGAGCAGAGAGAGGCGAGTGAGTGTCTGCACCCAGGGGGTCCTGGTGTGGCCGAGGCCCAGGGGGAGGTGCCCGACCGGCCCTGGGGTCCCCGGGTGTGGCCATGGCCTGGGGGCAGGTACCCAGCCGGCCCTGGGGGTCCCCGGTGTGGCTGAGGCCCGGGGGCAGGTACCCAGCCGGCCCTGGGGGTCCCGGTGTGGCTGAGGCCCGGGGGCAGGTGCCCGGCCGGCCACAAGGGTCCCTGTGTGGCCGTGGCCCGGGGGCAGGTGCCCGGCCGGCCCTGGGGTCCCCGTGTGGCCGTGGCCTGAGGGGAGGTGCCCGGCCGGCCCCGGGGTCCCCGGAGGGCCCTCACCTGCAGTGCACCAGGATGGGGCCGCTGAAGAAGTTGCTAAAGGCGTTGACCCTCCGGCGCAGCTTGAGGAGAAGGTGGGGGTCCTCGGGGACCCCGTGGTCCGGCCAGCTGGTGAACTGGATGTGGGTGACCTCCCGCCCCGGGATCTTCTCTCGTTTCTGGCCGGGAGAGAACGGGTGTGCTGAGCCGGTTTCGTTTTATTTCCCGAGGCAGAAGGGGTGGGGGTATCCGTACAATAATCCTTCCCCCCCTCCCCCCCGCAGTGCATGCTTCTTTCGGCCATGGTTGCATGGTCTTTCTTTTTAAAAAAATATATATTACTTTATTGATTTCAGAGAGTAAAGGGAGAAGGAGAGAGAGAGAAACATCCATGATGAGAGAGAAGCATGGATCGGCTGCCTCCTGCACGCCCCCTATGGGGGATGGAGCCCGCCCCCCAGGCCTGTGCCCTGACCGGGGATCGAACCCTGACCTCCTGGTTCCTAGGTCGGCGCTCCGCCCCTGAGCCACGCCGGCCGGCCGGAAGCCAGTTTCTGAAAACCTATTTGGCTTTCCAAGAACCAAACTTCCCAGCATGCACTAGGAGGCAGAGTTTTTGGTTTCCCCCCGAGCGTAGCCGCTCAGCCCCCCGGGACTGTTTCCGGCCGGGCGGCGCGGAGAGAAGCGCCGTCGGGAAAGGCGCTCACGTGGGTGATGCTGAACCTCTGGATGACGTAGTCCGGGCAGGTCTTGTGGTCCGTGACCCTCACGACGACGTCCCCGTACTCCCGGGCGCTGTCCGCCCCCGACGGCCAGTACTGGGCACACTTGTTCTGCCGGTGTTCAAAACGCACGCGTTCGTCATGTGTGAACATCCGTGTACATGCATACACACGTGTATGCACACATATATACAAACACTGCACGCGTTCGTCGCGTGTAAACATTTGTGTACACACATACACACACGAGTGTGTATACACACACACAAATACCGCATGTGTCCATCACGTGTAAACATTCGTGTACACACATACACATGCATGTGTGTATAGATGTACGCACATATATGCAAATACCGCACGTGTTCATCACGTGTAAACATTCGTGTACACACATACACATACATGTAGGCAGGAGCCATACAAGTAAGGTGACCAGACGTCCCGCTTTTGGCGGGACAGGCCCGGTTTTTAACAATTTGTCCCGCCTCCCGAGGCGTTTTAAAAAAGTCCCGATTTGGGGGAGAATGGGGACCTTTACAAACGCAGCCCCTCAGAGCCCTCACCCTGTTCCCTTCTTCGCATCGAGTGACCATGACAATGACCGTGGCCTTCTGCTCCCAGATCATCCTCCAGAAGTCGTCCACGGTCTCCTCCCTGGGGCCTGGGAGGGGGACACACGCAACCTCAGACCCCCCTTCGGGAACGCGCCCCGAAACGGTGCCTCGCGGGGACCCGGGATGGGTGGGACGTGGGGGGGGTTACCTTGTGCGGCGATGTACTTCCTGGGCTCCTTGTAACCCTGCACAACACACACACACACACAAAGCACGTCGTCAAGGCAACGCCCGGCGTTCCCTCACGGCAGAATCGGGGCGGGGGCGCAGGAATGGGGGGAGAGGCCGGGCCTTCGCCGCTGTCTCTCGGTTGTGAATCTCGCCGGGCATTGCCAGGGAGCGCGGGTGTCAGTGGGCACCAGGCGTTGGACCGCGCTGACCGTGTCAGGGGCCATTCACAGACAACCGTCATGGCGTGCGTGCGTGCGTGGGCCTTTGCTCGGCACGCAAGACAATTAAAGACAAACGAGACTCCCTTCTCCTCTACGGCCCGGCAGTGTAGAAGGGTAATTCATGCAGGCATCCCTATATTTTTTAAAAATATGTTTTTCATTGATTTCAGAGAGGCAAGGGGAGGGGGAGAGATACATACACATACCCAGGATGAGAGAATCACGGATCGGCCGCCTCCTGCACGCCTCATCGAGCCCACAACCACGGCACGTGCCCTTGACCGGGAATCGAACCCTGACCTCCTGGTTCCTAGGTCGATGCTCAACCACTGAGCCACACCAGCCGGGCCGTTTCTGTGTTTTAGATCCTGGCAGCCTCAGGGCACCAGGGCGTGCAGGAGGCAGCTGGTCAATGGTTCTCTCTCATCACGGATGTTTCTCTCTCTCTCTCTCTCTCTCTCTCTCTCTCTCTCTCTCTCTCTCTTCCTTCCTCTCTCTGAAATCAATTAAAATATATATTTTTTTTAAAGAAAAAGAGCCGATACTGGTTTGGCTCAGTGGTTGAGGTCGGTCTGCGGACTGAAGGGTCCCAGGTTCGATTCCGGTCAAGGGCATGGACCTTGGTTGGGGGCACATCCCCAGTAGGGGGTGTGCAGGAGACAGCTGGTTGATTTTTCTCTCTCATCACTGTTTCCAGCTCTCTCTCTCTCTCCCTTCCTCTCTGTAAAAAATCGATAAAATGTATTTAAAATAAAAAAAGGAAAAGAAAGAGAAGTCGTTCTAACATGTTGCCGTGGCCAGGAAGGACCGGAAGGCGGAGGGCGGAGGGCGGAGGGCGGAGTGGGGAGGGCGCCCCCCGCTGGCCGCCCGCGGGCCTGCACTCACGTCGATGTAGCTGGCGTTGATGTAGTTGGACCCCGGGTCCCCGTTGACCTCGGACAGCACCACGCGGTTGTCGTCATCTGTCCCGAGAGCAGAAACAAGAGTCAGCGGCGAAGGACCGCCCCGGCCACGCCGGCTCAGCGGACGGAGCACCGGCCCGCGGCCTGGAGGGTCCCCGGTTCGATTCCCGGCCAGGGCGTAGGCCCGGGGCTTCATGCTCCATCCCCAGGAGGGGCGTGCAGGAGGCAGCTGATCGATGATTCTCTCATCATGGATGCCTCTCTCTCTCTCTCTCTCGCTCTCTCTCTCTCTCTCTCTCTCTCTCTCGCTCTCTCTCCCTTCCTCTCTTAGATCGATAAAAAATATATTTTAAAAAAATACTGGCGGAGCCGAAATCGGTTTGGCTCAATGGATAGAGCATCAGCTTGGGGACTGAAGGGTCTCGGGTTTGATTCCGGTCAAGGGCATGTACCTTGGTGGCGGGCATATCCCCAGTAGGAGGTGTGCAAGAGGCAGCTGATCGATGACTCTCTCTCATCGATGTTTCTAACTCTCTATCTCTCTCCCTTCCTCTCTGTACAAAATCAATAAAATATATTAAAAAAATAAAATAAAATACTGGCCAAAACCAGTGTGTCTCAGTGGCTAGAGCGTCGGCCTGCAGACGGAAGGGTCCCTGGGTTCGATTCCGGTCAAGGCCATGGACCTTGGTGGCAGGCACACACACCCCCAGTGGGGGGCGTGCAAGAGGCAGCTGGTCAATGTTTCTCTCTCATCAATGGGTCTAACTCTCCCTCTCCCTTCCTCTCTGTGAAAAATCAATAACATATAGTTTTTTTTTTAAATAAAAACAGGGAAGAACCCAGGGCCCGCTCTGGCCACCGCGTACAGGGCAGGATGTCCACGTAGCGGTTCTTGTTCTGGTTGAAGGACTTGCGCGCCTCCTTGATGGTGAGCTTGCTGAAGACGCGGGGGATGCTCTGGAAGAGACAGGGACCCCGCGGTCAGGGCGGGTTCACCCAGAACGGTCTCCCCTCCCGTCGCCAACGGTCACCGTCTCTACGGCAACGCGGCGGCCCGGACCCCGCGTCCCGTGGCCCCCCACCTGGAACTCGGCCAGGAAGAGCCGCCCTTCGTCGGCGATCTTCCTCTTGTACGTCTCCAGCAGGAGGTCCGCGTGGATGGGCTCCACGTTCATCAGCTGCTTCTCGTCATCTGTGCGCGGGCGGCAGAGTCAGGGCCCCGCCGGGGGCACGCTTGGCCTCAGGGGGCCACACGCACGCTACGCATACACCTTAGGGATGTCCATCCTTGCTGGCTGAGTCAGCAAAGGCAAGCACTGTCCTCCTCCTCTCTACAGAGGAGGTCCAGGTTAGATTTAAAAATAAATTTAAAAAAGTGTTGTTTTCTTATTGAAAATGAATGGGTTCAGCCGAGACCGGTGTGGCTCAGTGAATAGAGCGTCGGCCAGGTTCGATTCTGGTCAAGGGCACGGACCTTGGTTGCGGGCACATCCCCAGTAGGGGGCGTGCAGGAGGCGGCTGATGGATGTTTCTCTCTCATCGATGTTTCTAGCTCTCTATCCCTCTCTCTTCCTCTCTGTGAAAAATCAATAACATATATCTTTTTTAAAAGTAAATGATGGATTCAGCCCAGCCAGCGTGGCTCAGGGGTTGAGTGTCGGCCTGTGAACCGAGAGGCCACGGATCGATCCCAGTTCAGGGCACAGGCCCGGGTGGCGGGCTCGATCCCCAGCGGGGGGCGTGCAGGAGGCAGCCGATCCACGGTTCTCTCTCCTCATGGATGTTTCTATCTCTCTCCCACTCCCCTCCTCTCGGAAATAAGATATAAATAGATAGAATGAGTGGATTCAGATGTGCGGGGAGCGTAATTCATCGGTTAAAGAAACTGCATACGTACCCCTGGCCACCAGCTCCTGCTCTTCATCCAAATTGCTGCAAAGAGAAGAAATGGCACATTTCCATCCTGAAGCAGAGCACCAGGCTGGCTCTCAACTCACCCTACCTCATCAAAGAGCCACATGCAGATGGACCATCACTCCAACACACAAGATGGCCGCCCCCATGGGGACACAAGACGGCCACCACAAGATGGCCAGCAGGCAGGGCAGTGGGGGGAGGGACCAGGCCTGCAAGGGAGGGCATTTGTGGGCGATCAAGCCTGCAGGGGAGGGCAGTTGGGAGGGAGGCCTGATAGGGAGGGCAGTTGTGGATGATCAAGCCTGCTGGGGAGGGCAGTGAGGGTGACCAGGCCAGCAGAGGAGGGAAGTTGGGGGCGACCGGGCCTGCAGGGAAAGGCAGTTGGGGGAGACCCAGGTCTGCATAGGAAAGGCAGTTGGGTGTGACCAGGTCTCCAGGGGAGGGCAGTTGGGGGGACAAGGCCTGCAAGGAAGGTCAGTTAGGGGAGATCAGGCCTTCAGGGGAGGGCAGTTAGGGTTGACCAGGCCTTCAGGGGAGGGCAGTTGGGTGGGACCCAGGCCTTCAGGGGAGGGCAGTTAGGGTTGACCAGGCCTTCAGGGGAGGGCAGTTGGGGGGGACCAGGCCTCCAGGGGAGGGCAGTTGGGGGGGACCAGGCCTTCAGGGGAGGGCAGTTAGGGTCAAACAGGCTGGCAGGGGAGCAGTTGGGCATCAATCAGGCTGGGAGGGGAGTGGTTAGCATGATCAGGCTGACAGGCAGAAGCAGTTAGGGGCAATCAGGAAGGCAGGCAGGCGAGCAGTTGGGAGCCAGCAGTCCTGGATTGTGAGAGGGATGACCGACCGCCCATTTAGGCCCGATCCCACTGGTCGGTCGGACATCCCTCAAAGGGCCCCAGATGGGAGAGGGTGCAGGCTGGGCTGAGGGACACACACACACCCCTCTGTGCACGAATTTCATGCACCGGGCCTCTAATATTTAATAAATGTGTGGAAGGAAGGAGGGAATGGAGGCAGAACGGATTAAGAAAGGGGGAGGAGGGAGGAAAGGGGCGGGAAGTGGTCCGGGGAGGGAGGAGAGAAGAACGGGGTGGGGGGAGGAGACGATGAAGGAGGAGAGGAGGGGAGCAAAGGAAAAACGAGGAAGGAAAGAATACCAAGGAAGGGCTGGCTGCTCCGCTGAGATAAGAGGCAGATTTATTTTACTGTAAAACTCTGGTTCTCGATGAAACGTAGCTGTCCCTGGCTAAAGACACACATCTACCTCTCCAGCGCCCCCCTGTCCCTGGTCCCGGCCTCGCCTTCGGCCCTCTGGCCCACCCCGTTCAGAGATGAACAAGCTTTCCGTCGGCAGACATGCGAGACCCACGGCGCCATCCGCGGACGCGGGAAATGGTGGCAGCTGACATGAACCCGCGGTGGGCAAATGCATCCGCCCACGGGGCCCAGTATCCACAGCTCCACGACGGACACGTCTCTGGAGAGCCACGTTGTTTAAACTTAAACTCCTTCTGACGCCACGTCTTCCGCACAGACGCGCCCGGGCCGTGGTGTTTTGTGGAAGAGCCGCCCTCCAGGGGCCCGAGAGCCGCAGTTTGCCGACCACGGAGGTAAACCCACAGGACCACGCGCACCATCCCGGAGCCGGGCTTCCTGCCATCTCCTCAAGGGTCACTTCCCTGCTTCCTCATTCTGATTATTTTAGGTTTCTGTTGTGTGTGTGTGTGTGAGTGTGTGTGAGGTGTGTGTGTGTGTGTGTGTTTCTACTTTGAAACCAGCTCTCACCTGGACCTGCTCTTGTGCAGGACGTAGATTTTATAGAGCACGACCATCAGGGCGATGGACGTCACAACGATGAGAAAGACCAGGAATGAGATCAGGGCTCTGGAATTATCTAGAAGCGAAGGGGACAGGCGGAGAGCGGTTACGGAGGGCACAGGGTTCGCCGGGTTCTTTGGATCGTCCCCTTCAAAGCACGGTTTTCAAAAATAATAATAATGATG
This sequence comes from Pipistrellus hanaki, assembly GCF_964339955.1. Classification (NCBI taxonomy): domain Eukaryota; kingdom Metazoa; phylum Chordata; class Mammalia; order Chiroptera; family Vespertilionidae; genus Pipistrellus; species Pipistrellus hanaki. The sequence goes on from NC_140522.1 coordinate 881,283, forward strand.
ATGATAATAATAATTAATAATAAATTCAGAATGAGACCCAGTACACGACATTCCCAGGGTCTCGAATTTTGCCGCTATCATTCGGAGCCGATGCAAGCATGTTAGGAATATTTGCAAAGCATACATCCAGCAAAAGGCTTTTTCTAGACCATTGAAGAAGTCTGGCAGTTCAATAATAACGAGAGAGGCAATGCAATGTACAAACAGGCAAAAGGGCCCGCCCGACGCAGCTCAGGGGCTGAGCGTCGACCCAGGAACCAGGAGGTCACAGTTCGATCCGGGTCCAGGGCACAGGCCGGAGTTGTGGCTTTGATCCCCAGTAGGGGGCGTGCGGGAGGCAGCCTATCCATGAGTCTCTCTCATCATGGATGTTTCTCTCTCTCTCTCTCTTTCTCTCCCTTCCTCTTTGAAATCCATAAAAATATGTTTAAAACGCATAAGACAAACACGCTTGATTGCTACCGGGAACCAGGGCCTGACATACAATCATCCTTTAATAGTCTATGCAGATTAACCCCTTTAAGAATTATTTTATGAAATCAACCCCCTTTTAGTCATTGAATTCCTTGATTTGCATTTAAGAGATTGTATTTTAATACGAAGCTCGTCTTTTGGGGCAACCTAAAATACTACGTTTATGGAAAATGTAATTTACGTGTTTAATAGTTAAACATGATATGAATGCAAACTACTCAAGCATTGTAAGTTCCGTTGTATTTTAAAATATTAATATGATTGCCCTAGCCGGTTTGACTCAGTGGATAAAGCGTCGGCCTGCGGACTCACAGGTCCCAGGTTCGATTCCGGTCAAGGGCATGGACCTTGGTTGCGGGCACATCCCCAGTGAGGGGTGTGCAGGAGGCAGCTGATGGATGCTTCTCTCTCATCGATGTTTCTAACTCTCTATCCTTCTCCCTTTCTCTCTATAAAAAAATCAATAAAAATATATTTAGAAGAAATAAAATAAAATATTAATATGATAAATAGCCAAATCGCGACTTACAGGATGTTGATTTAGAAGCTCTATCTCGAATTCCAGGATGGGCCTTATTGTTGTAGTAGACCTGAATATCCAAGATAAAAGAGAAAATAGTTTTCTCATGTAAATGTTACATAGCATAAAGTACCATATACATTATTTCATATACAATGATTTTTTAAAAAAATTTTTATTAAGGATATACTGGTTGCCTTGAATTCAGAGCTGAAACTATAAGGTTATGTCAATATCTTATCAAATATTGCTAAGAAGAATATACTTAACAGGGAGCAAGATATAGAGAAATCTGAGCCCATTCAAGCAGTAACGCGAGTTATAATTCACAAGCGTAAAGAAACCGAAGGCATAAGATCTAGCAAACTCGTCAGCAGATTCATAATTTAGAGTTAAATCTCTAACAAGACCCCAATGTCTCGGCGTTCTACGTAAGATGAAAATATCTTCCATGTCGAGGTCACGAGAGTTATACATAGAAAGCACATAATGCCCTGGCTGCTTTGGCTCATTGGATAGAGCGCCAGAAGAAGGGTCCTGGGTTCGAATCCAATCAAGAGCATGTGCCTGGATTGCAGGCTTGATCCCCACTAGGAGGCAGCTGATTGATGATTCTCTGATTCTCTCTCATCATTGATGTTTCTATCTCTCCTTCTCCATTCCTTTCTGAAATCTATCTATCTATCTATCTATCTATCTACACATACACACACAGACATATATACATACACACACACACACACACACACACACACACATATATATGGTCAGATTATTATGATCTCTGAACGCATGATAATCTGGCCACTCAGAGTGTGTGTGTGTGTGTGTGTGTGTGTGTGTGTGTATTAGAGACCCAGTGCATGAATTCGTGCATGGGTGGGGTCTGGCCAGCCTGGCCAGGGGGAGGGGACATGGGCGGTTGGCCTGCCTGCCTGCTGGTCGAACTCCTGGTGGAGGGGACAGTTTGCATATTAGCCTTTTATTCTATAGGATAGACACTGAGAGGCCAGATTATGATGCGTTCAGAGATCATCATCATCTGGCCACTCAATATATATGTGTGTGTGTGTGTGTGTGTGTGTGTGTGTGTGTGTGTATGTGTGCATATATGTATATATATAAATTTAAAAAAGTAAAAAGCACATAATGACGATATAGAATAGATCAGTCAGTAAAGGGAATATATTGATATCCTATTGAAGCTCAAAAAAATTCTGACCAAATTGTTGCTTGAAACCACTGTCGTGCGCACCAGGGGCGGGAAGTTTGGGGTCCACCTTTCAGGGCGTTTGGGGTGCGGTGGAGTCAGACCTCAGAGGCCGGGAGCTCCCAGGAGCCGTCACGCTGGGGGCGGGCTCACCTCGAAGGTGTACTCGGTGGAGTAGTGGAGGTCCTTCACCAGGAAGTGGCACTTCTTCTGGGACTCCTCTCTCACCAGGGCGCCCCCCGTCCTGACCTCCAGCCAGTAGTCACCATCGCGGGGGCCGTTGAAGTGCTCGGGCGGGCTGCAGGTCACCAGCATGCTGTTGTCCGACTTGGCTTCCACCGTGAGTTTCTGGACCGCGCTGGCGGCTGTCAAAGGAGCAGAGACGGTTCCTGCGGGGTCCGCCCCGTCCACGGTACCTGGCACTCCGCACACACGCACACACGCATGCACACACACACACACACGCACGGCGGACACGGCTCGGGGGCCCCGACCGGGGTGTGGGGGAGAAAAACCACGGGGACAGAGCGCCTGAGAGGAAACCACCGCTTCATCCGGGGACGCGGGCAGGCCCTGGGCTGTGCGGGGAGCCCGGAGCGTGTAGGCCCTCCGGTGGGGATAGGATGAGAAGAAGAAGAAAGGAGAGGACAGGAGAGGAGAAGGTAGAGACAAAAAAGGGGGAGAAGAGGAGCAGAGGGGAGGGGAGAGGAAAGCAGTGGAGGGCAGAGTAGAGGAGGGGAGAGGAAGGGAGGGGAGGGGAGGGAAGGAGAGGTGAGGGGGAAGGGGAGAGGAAAGGAGTTGAGAGGAGGGGAAAGGAGAGGAGGGGAGGGGAGGGGAGGGAAGGGAAGAGGAAAGCAGTGGAGGACAGGGGAGAGGGGGGGAGAGGAGAGGAGGAAGGGGGGGAGAGAGGAGAAGAAGAAGGGGAGGGGAGGGGAGAGGAGAGGAGGATTCTGGGAAACCAAAGCCTGCGCCCTCCTTCCCGGATGAGCTGCTGGGGTGCGGGCTCGATCCCCAGGTGGGGCGTGCGGAGGCAGCCGATCCCTGATGCTCTCTCATCGTGGATGTTTCTCTCTCTCTCTCTCTCTCCTCTCTCCCTTCCTCTCTGACATTAATAATTTTTTTTTTTTTTTTTAAGAAAAAGAGCAGAAACGGGTTTGGCTCAGTGGATAGAGCGTCAGCCTGCGGACTGAAAGCTCGCAGGTTTGATTCTCGGTCAAGGGCATGGACCTTGGTGGCGGGCACATCCCCGGTGGGGGGAGTGCAGGAGGCAGCTGATGGATGTTTCTCTCTCATCGATGTTTCTAACCCTCTCTCCCTCTCCCTTCCTCTCTGTAAAAAGTCAATAAAATATGTTTTAAAAAATAAAATTAAATAAAGGGAATGAGCCAATCCATGCACTTGGCCAAGCGAAGTGTATAAGGGTCGCTGTCCCATGCATTCAGACGCCCCTCCTCTGCACCATGCCTTTCGCCGGAAAAAAAAAAAAAAAATAAGCATTAAAAGGTATAATTTACCTTCTGCGTCTGTCCGAAATATGCAGTTCTCAGCCTCTCCACATCGTAGGATTTTTCCTTTGACAAAGGCGCGAACTGACACTTTATATTCCGTATAAGGGGTCAGATGGGTCAAATGATGTGTCTTCGCATCTTTACTCAGATTGTAGCAATTTTTGGAATCTAAGGGGAGGAAAAAAAAGAAACTTTCAAGCCGCGTCATGCCAAGAGACCCCGTGCTTCCTCTGGTGTCTACACGCAGTGACTTCTAAGCCAACTGCCAACAGAGGGACTGAGGAATCAATCCATCCCGCCCTGGCCGGGGTGGCTCAGTGGATAGAGCGTCGGGCTGCAGACTGGAGGTCCCGGGTTCGATTCCCGGTCAAGGGCATGGACCTTGGTGGCGGGCACATCCCCAGTGGGGGGCGTGCAGGAGGCAGCTGGTCGATGATTCTCCCTCATCGATGTTTCTAACTCTCTATCCCTCTCTCTTCCTCTCTGTAAAAGAAATAATCAATACAATATATTTAAAATAAAAATAAAATAATAAAATAAATAGAACTGTGACAGGACAAAAAAAATCTATTAAAAAAAACAATAAAAATTAAAATTAAAAATGAAATCAACAGCATCAACGAACCCCTGCTGGGCAGCAGGACGCACAAGGAGCAGCCGCGGTCCTGAGCAGAGGCCGTCGCGGGAGCCACACGCCAGCCTGGGCGGCCGGATCGGCACGTGGCCGGTGTGAGAAGTCAGGGCCCGCCAGGACCGCCCAGACACGCGATGCTTCAGAAGGACGGCGTTTGCATGCGAGGCCCCTTCCAGCCACCCTGGGCGCTGTCCAACTCCTGCCCCCCCCCCCCCCACACACACACGGAATTAAATTCTCTGCAAATTACCTGACTCCAGGGGATAGTAACAAAGAGTAAAATTATGGAAATCACTTGGCGGAGGGTCCCAGCTGGCCATTCCCGTTCTTGCGCCCTTAGAATGACAGGTAACTTCTGAAGGCGGGTCTGGATCTGTGGGAAGAATGAGAATCAAATACAAGCCCGGAGCCACGTGGGAAAGGCTCCAGCCTGGATGGCCGTGTCTCAATGAATCCTGGGTGAAGAATGACGTTTTTAAAAAATAAAATATATTTTATTGCCGAAACCGGTGTGGCTCAGTGGATAGAGCGTCGGCCTGCGGACTGAAAGGTCCCAGGTTCGATTTCGGTCAAGGGCATGGACCTTGGTTGTGGGCACATCCCCAGTAGAGGGTGTGCAAGAGGCAGCTGATCGATGATTCTCTCTCGTCAATGTTTCTAACTCTCTCTCCCTCTCTCTTCCTCTCTGTAAAAAAATCAATGAAATATTTTTAAATATATATATATATATATATATATATATATATATATTTTATTGATTTTTTTTAACAGAGAGGAAGAGAGAGGGAGAGTCAGAAACATCGATGAGAGAGAAACATTCATCAGCTGCCTCCTGCAGAGAGGAGGAGGAGGAGGAAGAGGAAGTAGGAGGAGGAGGAGGAAGAGGAAGAAGAGGAGGAGGAGGAAGAAGAGGAGGAGGAGGAGGGAGGAGGAGGAGGAGGAGGAAGAGGAAGAAGAGGAGGAGGAGGAAGAAGAGGAGGAGGAAGAGGAAGAAGAAGGAGGAGGAGGAGGAAGAGGAAGAAGAGGAGGAGGAGGAAGAGGAAGAAGAGGAGGAGGAGGAAGAGGAAGAAGAAGGAGGAGGAAGAGGAAGAAGAGGAGGAGGAGGAAGAGGAAGAAGAGGAGGAGGAGGAAGAGGAAGAAGAGGAGGAGGAGGAAGAGGAAGAAGAGGAGGAGGAGGAAGAGGAAGAAGAGGAGGAGGAGGAAGAGGAAGAAGAAGGAGGAGGAGGAGGAGGAAGAGGAAGAAGAGAAGGAGGAGGAGGAAGAAGAAGGAGGAGGAGGAAGAAGAAGGAGGAGGAGGAGGAGGAAGAGGAAGAAGAGGAGGAGGAGGAAGAGGAACAAGAGGAGGAGGAGGAGGAACGGGAGGGGGAAGGGGAGTGAGCTGGGCTGTGCTCGTACCTGCATCTCACTGTCCCCGGTCTGTCCCCACCACACGCACACGGCAGCCCAGCGTCTGCGGCCGCAGCAGCAGCCTTAACGGAGCGGGCACGCTCGGCCATTGGCCTCTAAGCGCTGCTCCCGCAGCCGGGACAGGAGCCCAGGCGCCTCGGAAGCCCTCGCGGCCGTCCCGCCGTGCCCGGAGGGAGGGAGGCGGAGACAGGCACGTCCACCGCACTCACCGCTGAAGTCCGTCTCGATGGTCTTGTTCTCTTCCACCACGACGTGCCTTCCATAGAGCACTCTCGAAGAGCAAGGGTAGCGGCGGTGAGGAATCAGGTGAGATGCGTCAAATTGCTCCCCCGTCGAAGAAGAAGTAGTAACATTTTCTGAAAGAAAGAAGCGGCGCCTCTGAGTCTCTGAGCGCAACGCACGGCACTCAGCCGTCCCCGGGACCCCGTGCCCGGCATCAGCACCCGAGACACAGAAAACCCACCAGTGGTCAAAATGCCACACAGAATGCTACACAGAGGAGGAGGAGGAGGAGGAGAGGAGGAGGAAGAGAGGAGGAGGAGGAGGAAGAGGAGGAGGAGGAGAGGAGGAGGAGGAGGAGGAGAGGAGGAGGAGGAAGAGAGGAGGAGGAGGAGGAGAGGAGGAGGAGGAGGAGGAGGAGGAGGAAAGGAGGAGGAGGAGGAGGAGGAAGAAGAGAGGAGGAGAGGAGGAGGAGGAAGAAAGGAGGAGGAGGAAGAGAGGAGGAGGAAGAGGAGGAGGAGGGGGAGGAAGAAGAGAGGAGGAGGAGGAGGAGGAAGAAAGGAGGAGGAGGAGGAAGAAAGGAGGAGGAGAAAGAGAGGAGGAGGAGGAGGAGGAAGAGAGGAGAAGGAGGGAGGAGGAGGAGGAGGAGGAGGAAAAAGAAACAGGGAGAGGAAGAAGGAAGGAAGGAAATCACTTCCTACCACAAAATTTCTCTAATGGCCTGGCCAGTGTGGCTCAGTGGTTAGGCAGGAACCGGGCGGTCAGGGTTCGATGCCCGCTCAGGGGACAGAGGGAACAGGCCCAGGTTGCAGGTCGATTCCCCAGTGTGGGCCCTGCAGGAGGCAGCCGATCCATGATTCTCTCTCACCATGGATGTTCTCTCTCTCTCTCTCTCTCTCTCTCTCTCTCTCTCTCTCTCTCTCTCCCTCTCCCTCTCCCTCTCCCTCTCCCTCTCCCTCTCCCTCTCCCCTCTCCCTCTCCCTCTCCCTTTCTCTCTGACATCAACAGAAACCTACCCATGTTTCCCCGAAAATAAGACATCCTCCGAAAATAAGACCTACTTACAGGTTTCTGAGTGAAATAGAAGGCATCCCCCCGAATATAAGCCCCCCCCCACCCCCTAGGCTAAACATGAGAGATTTGGTCCACTGATTCTGAAAGAAATGGAGCCACAAGAAATTCACCGGGAAATTCAGGAATTGGATTGTTAGGATGATGTTCCAGAAGATGACGACATGATTGTCATTGAATAAATGAGTACATTCTTGATCCTGTAGGATTCACAGTGTGTCTGTTTGTGTGGACAACGACCGTCCTGCCGTACCGTACACAGGTGATAAATTTCCTTTATTTTCATTTAACCGTAAATGTGTACCGTGTTCTTCATGGAAAAATAAGACATCCCCTGGAAATAAGACCTGGCGCGTCTTTGGGAGCAAAAATGAATAGAAGTGCCGAGACCGGTGTGGCTCAGTGGATAGAGCATCGGCTTGGGGACTGACGGGTCCCGGGCTCGATTCCGGTCAAGGGCATGGACCTTGGTTGCTGGCACATTCCCAGTAGGGGGTGTGCAATAGGCAGTTGATCGATGACTCTCTCTCATCGATGTTTCTAACTCTATCTCTCTCCCTTCTCTCTGTACAAAAATCAATAGAATATTTTTTTTTTAATGCATAGAAGTCACTGTCTTATTTTCGGGGAAACGGTGATTTTAAAAAGCGTTCTCGGGTCAATGCTGGGCTCTTACCACACTGGTGGCTGTAATGGATTTTGCTCTTGTTACAGCCCTGCGTTTCCGTTTCCACTGTCCAACGCAAACAAATGGAACGGTCGGCTTTTTTCACGTCTACACACTCCTCTAGCTTGAAATTCCCGGGCCCTGCGAAGACAGGAGGAAAGAGGTGACTCATGTTCCGCCGTGTGTTCCCGTGCTCAGCGATCGCCACGGGCTTTACACGCGTGACACGGGCGGGCAGGCATGGAGGTGGCTTGGGGAAGTGTCCACACGCGTGTTTTGTTGTTTGCTTCTTGACTATCGCTTGTTCTTGTTTTAAACATCGCACATCTTGGCAGCCTTTCATTTAGAATTTGTGCTCCTGGTGGAACATAGAATGCAAGCAGTGGCCCAGATAAAACGGCATTTTCGCACATCAGAAACAAAAAAACAGACATGCCCAGCCCTTACCGGTACGGCTCAGTGGATAGAGCACCGGCCTGCAGACTGAAAGGGTCCCGGGTTCGATTCCGGTCAAGGGCATGGACCTTGGTGGCGGGCACATCCCCAGTAGGGGGTGTGCAAGAGGCAGCTGGTTGATGTTTCTCTCTCATCGACGTTTCTAGCTCTCTATCCCTCTCCCTTCCTCTCTGTAAAAAGTCAATAAAATATAATATATATATATTTTCTTTTTTTTTTTTTTTTTAAGGAAAGCATGTCCTCCCAGGAGGATTGAATATTTTCCTTTTTAAGTAAAGGATAAATATGCACAGTGTGTATTCGGGGACTCGAATGAAGCGGAGGAGGGAAAAGAACTCGGTGGGTCGTCGCTGGGCGGGGTGAGTGTGGCCGAGTTCCCCCAAACCCCGCTGGAGGAGACGGGCGGGGGAGGGGCGAGGGGAGAGGGGTGCCCGTGGAAGGCGAGGTCAGGGGAGCAGGGTGCCCGGTCCCGCCCCCACCCCCTGCCGCGCAGGAACGAACGGCTGTGGCCCCCGACCGGGCGGCGGCGGCCAGCTGGGCGGCCTTACCTGGGGGCACTCGCAGGTCCACCGTTTTGTTGCCGGCGCAGGACGGGTGGGACAGGAGGCCCTGGACGCTCTGGCATTCCGGGAGGCCTCCGCATGTCAGTCCCGGGGGCGACGGGAAAAGGGCATGTCAGTGTGCCCAGGGCACCCACGTCCGCATGGAATCTTCCGGTGTCATTGTCATAGTGGTAGGTCACGTTGTCGTTGTTGACGTGTTTGAATCTGGCCTCTGAAAGGAAGGGGCCGGGTGATTATTGCATTTTTTCCAGAGAAAATACGCCTCCCTATCCACGCACACCCCTGAGCGATCCAACCCCCCACCCCAGGAACGCGGGGTCAGAGGGGGCAACACCCCAGGGCCCCCCGGCTTCCTGCACCCCCCTCCGCAGCCTCGCCTGGACCCCAGCTTCCTGCACCCCCCTCCGCAGCCTCGCCCGGACCCCAGCTCCCTGCACCCCCCTCCACAGCCTCGCCCGGACCCCAGCTCCCTGCACCCCCCTCCACAGCCTCGCCCGGACCCCAGCTCCCTGCACCCCCCTCCACAGCCTCGCCCCGGACGCCGGCTTGCAAGTTCCCATGGGACGAGGTAGTGGGGGGGACTGGGTTCATGTCTGTCCTGCTCTCCAGCCAGTGCTCCCCCCAAGGCCAGTCCGTGGGGGTCGTCATCGCCCCAAATCCAGGTCCCCCCCCTCCCCTACAACCTGCCACGTGTCGGGGGCCTGGCCGTGACCGGTTCCCGCTTATCCTGACCACGTGGTGGCGTGTAACGGACGGCTTTCTAGACCGCGTTGATTTTTTTTTTCCCCCTCTTTCCTGCTCAGGAGCCCAGGGGTAGGGGACAGTTAGGGTCGGGGCCCCGGGTCTGTAGGGTTAAGGTTTGGGGAGAATCGCGGCTGGGGTTCTTGGGCCCTTGGCCCAAAGAAGGAAATAGCGGACGTCATAGTTAATAAAAAAAATAAATAATTTTCTGAGGCCCCCCCAGCTCTCCCCGGGGTTGGAGGGTGGGTGTGGGGGGGGGGGGCGCGGGAACTTACCGCATGGCTGCTTAGTTGTAGTCGGAGCTGTCACGGAGAAACAGAACAGACACAGCATTCACGTTAGAATTTCTCGGCCACGGCCACCAGGGGGCAGGGTAGGGGGCCGTGCAGGATGTGCCGGGTTGGGGGTCCGTGGATCCCGCCGGATCCGAAGCTGGTAGGCCAGCGATGGAGCCCGAAACGCCAGAGGGCGATCCCCGGGTGGGTGGGTCCCCTCACCCGTTTCCGTGAATTCACACACATGATCACGCCAGCCTTGGCGGTCACCTGATCATGTGATCACGTGACCATTCGAGCATTTTCGCTGCCCAAACTCACGCCAGGGCCTCACCCCTCGATTTCCCTCTAAGCAGGGTTCTAGCATTGCTAGAGGCCCCGGTGCACGGAGTTCGTGCACAGGTGGGCAGGGTCCCTGGGCCTGGCCGGCGCTCAGGGCCGGGCCGATCAGGATCTTCCTTCATTCCACGCCGCCCCCTGGTGATCAACGATCACCATAACGAGTGATCGAACTCCCGGCCTCTCGCTCAAACTCCCGAGGGGACCCTTTGCCTATGAGCCTTTTCCATCTACACCGATGAAAGAGAAAGGTGCAAATGGGCTGTCCCTCCGCGACGCCCACCAGCCCATCGGGGGTGAGCATGCAAATTAACCCAACAAAGATGGCGGGCTCATTTGCATACACCAGGCGCCAAGCGGCTGTGGCTGGGCTGCAGGGGGTCAATGGGTGGGGGGGAAGGGGGACGTAGGTAATGCTCCCAACAATAAAAATTAAAATACAAAGGGCAGGGGAGGACCTCAGGCCCCTCTCTCGCCTTCGGCTCAGCCAGCGCGGAAAGGCAGTGGCGGCAGCCAGGAACAGGAAGGCCGATTTTCGCAGGAATCTCCGAGCATCGGGCCTCTGGTTTATAGATAACCTCCGGACGCGTTTGTTGGGGGGGAGAAAAAATCAGAAACTAGCCAAAACCGGTGCGGCTCCGTGGATAGAGCGCCTGCCTGCGGACTGAAGGGTCCCGGGTTCGATTCCGGTCAAGGGCGTGGACCTTGGTTGTGGGCACATCCCCAGTGGGGGGAGTGCAGGAGGCAGCTGGTCGATGTTTCTCTCTCATCGATGTTTCTAGCTCTCTCTCTCTCTCCCTTCCTCTCTGTGAAAAAAAATCAATAAAAAAAATATATTTTTTAAAAATAAATCAGAAACTAGGCGAGAGCGGCTTCGTCCTCCGGCTCGGCCTCGGAGAGCTCTCTGCCGCCCATCGCTCTCTCCGCCCACGGGGACGCGTCTGGTGGGAACGGAGGATTGCCCGGGACCGAGCGGGCCTGTGCTCTGTGGGGCCTCTGGGCCGAAGAATGGGTGGGAGGTGGCGGCCGTGCAGGCTGGACCCCGATGGTTCCGGACAGCCCCCACCCCCTGCCTCCCCCGATGGCCGGCCCGGTGTACCCCGGAGGCCCCGTCTCTGCCCACGGCCCAGACCGCCTGGCTGGAGCTCACGCCTCATCGCCCGGAACATCCGGACCACAGACCCCATCCCTTTTCCTCACGCCCGTACCCAACCCCGCTCTGAAAGAAGCCGTCCTCTGCCGAAGCCGGTGCGGCTCAGTGGATAGAGCGTCAGCCTGCGGACTGAAAGGTCCCGGGTTCGATTCCGGTCAAGGGCATGGACCTTGGTTGTGGGCACATCCCCGGTGGGGGGTGCGCAGGAGGCAGCTGGTCGATGTTTCTCTCTCATCGACGTGTCTAGCTCTCTATCTCTCTCCTTTCCTCTCTGTAAAACATCAATAAAATATATTTTTTTTAAAAAGCCATCCTCTGCTCGCCTACGTTTCCATCAGAAACACGCCTCCTGGTGGCGGGGCGGGTGAGGGGGTGGTTACCCCAGGGACCCACGGGTTATGGCATCGTCCGAATGCTATGCCCGCTCCCTGGCCCCGTCGGCTGCCGCGCCCGCCATTCCCGGGGCGGACGGCCCTCCACGGGACTCCTCCACGGAAGGCCCCCCCCTCCATAACCGTGAGCGCCCCCCGGGGGGTGCAGGTGCAGGTGCGGGTGCAGGTGCGGGTGCAGGTGCATGGTTGCGTGACTGGGGGTGAGGCTGTCACCTGTGCTGGTGGGGGTTGCTGTGAGGCTCTGAGTGGGTGCTGAGGTGTGGGTCGTGGGGACCGAACCTGCAAGGAAACGGACAGAAGAGGGAGCGTTAACACGTTTGCCTCTCCGTCCTACTAACAACAACGACGGAGAGCGTCACTGCACCCACTTCACAGACGGGAACACTGAGGCACAGGGAGTCCGCCACGGAGGCCGAAGAGGCTGGGCTGGTTTCCGGGGCCTCCACGCCCCCCAAAAAGCTCTTACCTCCTCCCTTCTCTGCCGTGAACGTTCATAACAAAAACGATAAGAATAATAAGAAGAGAACGGAAAAAACACATGCCCCGGAAAGAGGTCCTCTGGCCTGAGGCTCTGTGTCAGCCACAAACACATGTCTCTGGTGGGACATGGGTGACGTCTCCGTGTGGTTGTCCATCACCCAGGACACACACACACACACACACACACACACACACACACACGCGCCCCGCCCCGGCGCCCGGTCCCACCTGAGGCCTTGTGCGTGCCCTCGGGGGTGCGTGCGGGTGAGGCAGCCGGGCTGCTGAGTGCGGGGCTGGGTGTGCCTGCGGGAGACGGGGCGGCAGTGGCCGCCGTCGGGGCACCTGCAATCAGAAAGGCCGTCAGCGCCCGTGGCCGGTGGCCGGTGTGGCCATCAGCGCCCGTGGCCGGTGGCCGGTGTGGCCATCAGCGCCCGTGGCCAGCGTGGCCGGGAGGAGGGGGCCGAGCCACGTGTCCACCCACCCAGCCATCCACCCATCGCTCCCGGAGGCCCCACCACGGACGCCTCCTAACCGACAACTCCCCCCACGTCTGCCCGTACGTCATCATCTTAGTTAATTTTTTTTTAAATGATGTGAATGGCCCGGCCAGCGAGGCTCAGGGACTGAGCATCGACCTGTGAACCAGGAGGTCAGGGTTCGATTCCCGGTCAGGGCACAAGCCCGGGTGGCGGGCTCGATCCCCAGTGGGGGGCGTGCAGGAGGCAGCTGGTCCGTGATTCTCTCTCACCGTGGATGTTTCTCTCTCTCCCTCTCCCTTCCTCTCTGACATCAATAAAAATAGATTGAAAGCCCTCGCCAGGTTGGCCCAGTGCATAGAGCATCGGCCTGCAGACTGGGAAGGTCCCAGGTTTGATTCTGGCCAAGGGCACAGGCCCGGGGGGTGGGCTCCATCCCCAGTGCGGGGCGTGCAGGAGGCAGCCGGTCCATGATTCTCTCTCATCACGGATGCTTCTCTCTCTCTCTCTCTCTCTCCCTTCCACTCTGAAATCAATGAAAATAGATCTATTTTTTTTTTAGTAAATGCCAATGTCACCCTAACTGGTGTGGCTCAGCGGATAGAGCGTCGGCCGGCGGACTCAGGGGTCCCAGGTTTGATCCCGGTCATAGGGCACAGGCCAGGTCTGTGGGCTCGATCCCCAGGGTGGGGCGTGCGGGAGGCAGCGGATCGATGAGTCCTTCTCATCATGGATGTTTCTCTCCCTCTCCCTCTCCCTTCCTCACTCTTTAAAATCAATTAAAAAATATATATATATAAGACAAGTTCCCCCTCCTCCCGTTTCGGGGGGCACGGGTCCAACCTGCCAGGTCCGTCCGGCTGGCATTCTCCCGGGGGCTGGGGGGTGTCCCTGTGGGGGGGACCCCGGTGGCGCCAGGCGCTGGCGCGGCCGCCGAGGGGCTGCGGCTCCCCGGCTCGGAGGTGCTTGCGGGTGAGAGCTGCGTGGTGCGGGCGGGTGGGCGGGCAGGAGCGGGCGGAGCGGTGGGCACCCCCGTCGGGGTCTGTCCTGTGACGTCACGGGGGACGGAGGAGGAGGAGGGGAGGAGGAGGAGGAGGGGGAGGAGGGGGAGGGGGAGGAGGGGGGGGGAGGAGGAGGAGGAGGAGGAGGAGGAGGAGGAGGAGGAGGGGGAGGAGGAGGAGGAGGAGGAGGAGAAAACACACGGATGAGCCTCAGGGAGTCTCGTACCTGCCCAACCATCGGGCTGCCTGAGTATTTGATCGCTCCCTCACCCCTCCAGTCTGAAATCGATCATTTAAAATCAAATACACGGCCGAAACCGGCGTGGCTCCGTGGATAGAGCGTCGGCCTGCGGACTGAAGGGTCCCGGGTTCGATTCCCCGTCAAGGGCATGGACCTTGGCGGCGGGCACATCCCCGGTGGGGGGCGTGCAGGAGGCAGCTGATCCATGACTCTCTCTCATCGTGGATGTTTCGGTCTCTCTCTCTCTCTCCCTCAGCCCTCCTGTCTGAAATCAATAATATATATAGATTATATTATATTAAATGCCTCTGGTGCAGCGGCAGGAGTGTTTGGTCACTGTGTGCCCGGCTCCTTGTCTTCGGTGTGAGAAATGAGTGTTTATTCCGTTACGACAACGGGATGCCCTTCACAGCCCAGTTCTCGGAGCCCGTCTCCCGAGCCCCGCGAGAACGGCTCGTTCTAATCGTTCAGTCAGAGTGGCCTCGGGCCTCGCCTCACCTTCTTCATTCCTGCCGTCCGCCTCGCGATGGACCGGGGCGTCCATGGCCCGTTTTCAATAACGGGTGACACTTAAGGGGCGCCACCCGAGGCTCCTTCCGGACTTGGCGCGTAGTAGGTGCGCATCTATTTCCCCCGAATGCAGCCTGGGGTTCCGCCCTCGTCTGGCACGTAGTAGGTGCGCATCCCTCTCCCCCCCCCAAATGCAGCCTGAGGTTCCTCCTCCTCTGGCGCATAGTAGGTGCGCACTTATTTTCAGCCGCCACGTGACCTAACGTTGAACTTGCCCCAGGCTCAGGATGCCCGTGAAGGCGACCGACGCCGGGCGCGGCCCTCGCGTTTGGAAATGAGAGGGCCCCAGCCCCGGGAAGGCGCAGCTGTTTCTCCGGGCGGACTGCATGTGCCGAGGACCCTTCTGTGTGAAGCCCCCTCCGTGTTCTCGAGAATGCCTTCCCCCGTGTTCTATGGCTCTGACGCTCGGCACGTCCGGAGCGTTAGAATCGTAAAGGAGATCGGACCCCGCCCCGAGGCTAAGGAAAGCTGCCTTTTACAAGAGGGAGAAGTTCTATCGGCGTTAAATACACACCCGCGGCAACGACAGAATAAAATGAGCGAAGGGGGAGGGTGCATTCTTACCGGTCGTAGGAGCACTGGTTCTATTTTCTGCAAAAAAAGGAAAACAAACATGTGTCAGAAAGCTTCAGACTTCGTACGTCCATGTGTATTAGATGTGTACATATATGTCTCTATAGCGACATGTATGTACATGCGTTTCTTATGTATAAAACCTCTGTGAGTTAACATTCACCAGATGGCAATTGTTGTGTGCCTTTTACCCCGATGAAGCTCCATTCCTTCTCTCTCTCTTTTTTATTTTTTAATTTTATTTTTTTACCACCCCCTTATTCTCAGTAGTTTCTTTATTTGCCTCTAAACTTCATATAACATAGCATTTTTTTTTGTATATTTGAAAAACAAAATCTAATTTATTGATTACAAAGAAAGTAAGCTTGTTTTTCTCATTTAGAATTTTATTTGTTCTATTTTCTTGGTTCTAAGTGGTGCCCATCTCTCTCTTTTTTTAAAAAAAAAATATACTTTTTATTTATTTTTTTACAGAGAGGAAGAGAGAGGGATAGAGAGTTAGAAACATCGATGAGAGAGAAACATCCATCAGCTGCCTCCTGTACACCCCCCACTGGGGATGTGCCCGCAATCAAGGCCCATGCCCTTGATCGGAATCGAACCTGGGACCTTTCAGTCCGCAGGCCGACGCTCTATCCACTGAGCCAACCCGGTTTCGGCTCCATCCCTTTTCTTAACATTCTCCTTACAAAGTTCACGTGTGTCAAAACTATGCTCTGTGTTTTTGATTTTTTTTTTTTCAAATCAAAGAAGAAACATAACAGGCTAAAGGGGAACGATTCTATT